>NC_045981.1:26062987-26427487 GCF_010909765.2 Amblyraja radiata
GGCCTGTTTCCGTGCTGTAATTGTTATATGGTTATATGGTTATATGGTTATTATGAGAGGCATGGATAGGGTAGACAGTGAGAATCATTTTCGCAGGATAGAATTGTCGAAGACTAGATGGCACAGCTTTAATGCAAGGGAGCAATAGGTTAAAGGAGATGTGTGGAGCAAATGTTTTATACAGAGGATGGTGTGTTCCTGGACCATGCTGGCAGGGGGATGCCGATATGATATGCAGGAAAGGAGAGTTGTGGAGCAGGCAGATGAGATTATTTTGTCTTGGCAACTCATCTGGCACAGACATGGTGGGCTGTGCTGTACTGTTCTATGTTCTCTATGTCGAGTCATAGAGTTCATACAGCATGGAAACAGGCCCTTTGGCCCAACTTGCTCATGCCAGCCAAGATGCCCCATCTACACCAGTCCCATCTGCCCAAGTTTGGCCCATATCTGAACTAAAACCTCCCTATTTTGTCTTCAATATTCCCAGAAGTAAATAATGCATTGTGTTAGCTTTTCTCATTACATGTTGTCTGACCTTTTCCAAAACACCCACTAGGATGCCTGTTCTCTCTGTGTCTCAGAAATCTAGAATCTCTTATCATTTGTTTACATTTTTTATAGCCAAAAATGTTTTTCACCCTATATTCCATAGGCCAAATCTTTAACCACTCACTTTGTGACCTGCTCTTCACAATGTCTTTTTCACAACTAACTTTCTCGCCTAACATTATGTCAACAGCAAATTTAGTACTCATATGTTTGGTATTTTCTAAATCAGTTATATAGACAAACCATTACAGCCCAGGTACAGATCCCTATGGCTCCAGTTTGAATAAGGTGCCCGACCCAAAACATTGTCTTGCATTCCCTCCGTAGGTACTGCCTGACCGGCCGAATTCCTCCAGCTCATTGTCTTTTGCTCAATATTCCAGCATCTGTCGTTCCTTGTGTCTCTGCAGCTCAGTTTGTTAAAAAGACTTATCTACCACTGTCACCAAAAAGCTGCCTTTGACTCCATGAGCTTTTATGTTCTCATTCACTTTTGACAGCAGCTAATCCAACACCTTCTGAAATCTTATTCCATCAACCAGTTTGCCTTTGTCTGCATAGAGATCCAATAAATAGATCAAACATGATTTCCTTTTCACATTTTTCTGAACGCTCTGTTCTAATGTCTTTAACTATGGAACCTTTACCCGCCTATCACTTTCTAGTTTTCTACCCCCTACTGAGGGAAGTTCCTCCAGCACGGTTTTTTTTTGTTGCATTAATTAACTCACGGGCCACTTCTTTTAAAACTTCAAGGTGAAATCCATTAGGACCCAAGGACCTGTCTGTCAGGCCACAGCGATGAAGCATGGTCAGTAATCACTCTATTCCCAAATTACAGCTCCTCCTGGAATTTTACTTTTATTCTGTGTTTTGAAGACAGATGTAAATTACCTGTTAAATTAATTTGCCTTCTCATTGTTTTTCTGTATAATACTCCAGACTCATTATCTATCAGATCGATACTCACTTTGTTAAAAAAAAAATTATCTCTGTAAGTTAACATTTCTAGCCAGCTTTAGCTCATGCTTTCATTTTCCCTTCTTTATTAATTCTTTCATTCATCCAATACTGCCTTTTGTATTCTATTGAATCATCTGGCCTGGCGCCCATTATTGTGTAGTTATTGTTTTTTTACATCTCATTTAATCACAAATCTTGGGTCCTTCCTCTGAGATTGCACAAAATAGGACGTACATGGTAAATGGTAGGGAATTGAAGAATGTAGGTGAACAGAGGGATCTGGGAATAACTGTGCACAGTTCCATGAAAGTGGAATCTCATGTAGATAGGGTGGTAAAGAAAGCTTTTGGTGTGCTGGCCTTTATAAATCAGAGCATTGAGTATAGAAGTTGGGATGTAATGTTAAAATTGTACAAGGCATTGGTGAGGCCAATTCTGGAGTATGGTGTACAATTTTGGTCGCCTAATTATAGGAAGGATGTCAACAAAATAGAGAGAGTACAGAGGAGATTTACTAGAATGTTGCCTGGGTTTCAGCAACTAAGTTACAGAGAAAGGTTGAACAAGTTAGGGCTTTATTCTTTGGAGCGCAGAAGGTTAAGGGGGGACTTGATAGAGGTTTTTAAAATGATGAAAGGGATAGACAGAGTTGACGTGGAAAAGCTTTTCCCACTGAGAGTAGGGAAGATTCAAACAAGGGGACATGACTTGAGAATTAAGGGACTGAAGTTTAGGGGTAACATGAGGGGGAACTTCTTTACTCAGAGAGTGGTAGCTGTGTGGAATGAGCTTCCAGTGAAGGTGGTGGAGGCAGGTTCGTTTTTATCATTTAAAAATAAATTGGATAGTTATATGGATGGGAAAGGAATGGAGGGTTATGGTCTGAGCGCAGGTATATGGGACTAGGGGAGATTATGTGTTCGGCACGGACTAGAGGGGTCGAGATGGCCTGTTTCCGTGCTGTAATTGTTATATGGTTATTATAATTGCCGTTTTTTGTTTATGTATCAGTTCTACACATATTCTGAATGATCCCGTTAAATATATGTCACTGACTCTCGACTGATCCCCTGTTCTAATTTAGAAACATAGAAACATAGAAAATAAGGTGCAGGAGTAGGCCATTCGGCCCTTCGAGTCTGCACCGCCAATCAATATGATCATGGCTGATCATCCAACTCAGTATCTTGTACCTGCCTTCTCTCCATACCCCCTGATCCCTTTAGTCACAAGGGCCTCATCTAACTCCCTCTTAAATATAGCTAATGAACTGGCCTCAACTACTTTCTGTGGCAGAGAATTCCACAGATTCACCACTCTCTGTGTGAAAAATGTTTTCCTCATCTCGGCCCTAAAAGACTTCCCCCTTATCCTTAAACTGTGACCCCTTGTTCTGGACTTCCCCAACATCGGGAACAATCTTCCTGCATCTAGCCTGTCCAACCCCTTAAGAATTTTGTAAGTTTCTATAAGATCCCCCCTCAATCTTCTAAATTCTAGCGAGTACAAGCCGAGTCTATCCAGTCTTTCTTCATATGAAAGTACTGCCATCCCAGGAATCAGTCTGGTGAACCTTCTCTGTACTCCCTCTATGGCAAGAATGTCTTTCCTCAGATTAGGAGACCAAAACTGTATGCAATACTCCAGGTGTGGTCTCATCAAGGCCCTGCACAACTGCAGTAGAACCTCCCTGCTCCTATACTCAAATCCTTTTGCTATGAATGCTAACATACCATTCGCTTTATTCAATGCCTGCTGCACCTGCATGCCTACTTTCAATGACTGGTGTACCATGACACCCAGGTCTCGTTGCATCTCCCCTTTTCCTAATCGGCCACCATTCAGATAATTTGGCAGTTCTCGTCAGCTTCTTAATCTCATAACTGCCCTTATTGATGTTAAATAATAATCTTGGACCACTTTTTCCCTCCTCATACTGAATGCAAAATGTAATTATATTCAGGTCGCTGTTATCTAGAGGCTCCTTCAAAAATAGGTAATTAAATCATGCTTTATCGATGCACAATTGCAGGTCCAGTCTTGTCCTTTTTCTCGTTAGCTCCAGAATATATTGTTCTAATAAACTCTTTCCGGACTGTATGAATTTCTCAGTCTGGCTCCCTTAGCCCAACAGATTTTTCCACTCTATATGTAGATTAAAATCTCCCATAATCATGGCCGTAGCTTTTTGGAGAGTTCTCTATTATTTCTTCCTCAATGCTCAGTTCTGCTGTAGGGTTACCGTTGTGGGGGCTTGTACATCACTTCCACTGCGAGAATGAGAGAAATTAAATACTAAATCCCATCCAGTACTGGTTGTGGCACTAATGGTAGGATGTCTCTCTCTGATTAAATTTAAAGCATTTCCACATCGAGATGCCTTCTTCTTCTTCCTGCATTACCATGAATATAAATAACTATTTATCGTGACTTTTGTTTTTCAAATCCTAGGCCTTTGAAAGGAGTGCTTTATATTATGAAAATGACAGTGGACCAGCCTTCATAATCTTCCCTTCAAATCCCATCTGCTGCTTCTCATACCTTTCCCTTTCTCCCTTTTCTTGCAGTATTCTGATATTCCTTCTCTTCGATCATCTCGTCTCTGCTCCTTCATGATCTTCTCCAAATCAAGCTTTAGATCATCCCTCTTAACATAGTTATAGAGTCATAAAGCTGTACAGCATGGAAACAGGCCCTTAGGCCCACCTTGCCCATGCCAACCAAGTTGGCCTATTGGACTAGTCCCATTTGCCTGCATTTGGCATATAACCCTCTGAACCTATCCTATCCATATATTGGTCGAAATGTCTTTTGAAAGTTGCAAGCTTTCTAGTTGCAAGCCTCTAGTTGTTATGGACTACCCTCTGAGTGATACATTTGCCCTTGAGTTCCTTCTTAAATCTTTCCCCTCTCACTTAAGCATCTCCTCTCGCTTTAGAATCTTCTACCCTCAAAAAAATAGATTGTGAACATTCACTTAATCCATTTCAACATTCAAGATTATTATCCTGGGTTAGCAATATTGTAATGTGAGGAAAGATTGGATTGCTCAAGCCTATATTCACGAGAACTTGGAAGAATGAAAAATGATCCTATTGGAATGTACAGAATTCTGACGAGCTGTACACAGGGAGAATGTTCTCCAGGTTGAGAAGACTAAAAGCAGGGCTCATGGCCTCAGGATAATGTGTCCAAGTGTCTTTTAAATGCTGTCTCAACACACTCCTCGGTGGCGTAGCAGTAGAGCTACTGCCTTACGGCGCCAGAGACCCAGGTTCGATCCTACTACGGATGCTGTCCGTATGGAGTTTGTACATTCTCTCCATGACCCGCGTGGGTTTTCTCTGCGATCTCTGGTTTCCTCTCACAATCCTAAGACGTACAGGTTTGTAAATCAATCGGTTTCAGTAAAATTGTAAATTTACCCTAGTGTGTGGGATAGTGTTAGAGTTCGGGAATCGCTGGTCGGCACGGACTTGTTGGGCTGAAAGGTCTGTTTCCGCACTATATCTCTAAAACTAAAACTACCTCCTCTGGTGGTCGTTCCATAATCCATCCACACTCTGAGTGGGAAGCTTGCCCCTTCGGTTCTTATTAAATCTTGCCTCTCTAACCTTAAAATGATGTCCTCTGGTTCTTATTGAAATGTACAGAATTCTGACGATTGCCTATTTCCTTCGCTCCATAGATGCTGCTGCACCCGCTGAGTTTCTCTAGCATTTTTGTGAGCACCTCATATTCCGCTTGGGGAGTCTGCATGAACAATGAATTCTCCCAATTTTGCTTGCCCTTGCTGTCTCCTCCCCTTCCTATCTCTCCTTCAGCCCTCGGGCTCCTCCTCCTCCTTTTTCCTTTTTTCTCCCCGCCCCCCCCACCCCCCATCAATCTGAAGAAGGGTTTCGACCCGAAACGTTGCCTATTTCCTTCGCTCCATAGATGCTGCTGCACCCGCTGAGTTTCTCCAGCATTTTTGTGTACCTCCTATGGTTCTTAATTCCCCTACCCTGGGGACAGATTCTGTGCACAAACCTATCTATTGTAGCAAAGTCTCGTGTGTGTACTTGTTGGAAACTTGAATAGCCGAGCCAATAGTAAGCACCAAATAAATTCTACTCTTACTTTCTTTTCATATTTGCACAAACGTAACAGATAGATTAATCAATTACACATAAAAATAACAAATTTGCATTTTGAAACATTTTTTATCACTTTGCGGCCAACCTATATGAGTAAGCTACTGCCGTCATCAGTGGCGAGCACAATGCGTGGGAAACCATGGATGAATCATGAGATCCACAGCTGGTAAAGTCTGTGATGTTCAAGCCAGATGATACTGACCTGTACAAGAAATCCAGGTACAACTTTCACAAAGCCATTAGGGTTGCCATGACCAAGATGGAATCTCAGTCTAGCCACACACACGCCTGTTGATTGTGGCATATTGTAACAGACTACAAAACAAAGCTTGGCAGCATCACTGGCAACAACGCATCCTCCCCAACACATTCAATGCATTCTATGTTTACTTTGTAGAGAAAGTCAGGGGAATGTCATCTATACATCCTTGGAAGATGGAGGAAATTCAACAGAAGATAAACATAAAACCTTGGCCATCTTCTAAAGTCAGCAATCACTTCCTTGGTTTTGTTGATGTTGAGAGCAAGGTTTTTGTTCTGGCACCATTTGGCCAGTCAATCGATCTCCTCCCTATACTCTGACTCATCATCACCCACAATTCATCCAACAACAGTTGTGTCATCGGCGAATTGAAGATTTGGAACTGTGTCCAACTTCACAATCATGGATATAGAATGAGTGGAGCAGGGGGCTGAGCACACAGCCCTGAGATGCACAGTGCTGAAGGTTATCGAGCAGGAAGTATTGCTGACAATTCATACTTATTGTATTCCATTGACCGACAGACCTGCATTGTGGCTGGATTTTAACATAATACTATATTTGTCAATCAAACCCCTGCTGTATTCACCTATCTCTTGCCAAACTTTGCCCTGTCCCCGAAGACGGACACAAAAAGCTGGAGTAACTCAGTGGGACAGGCAGCATCTCTGCTTATCAGATTCCTGAACGGACCTCTCACATGCTAAGGATGTATTTCCAGTCTCCCAATCTACCTCATTGTGGGTTTAGGCTTTTTTTAAAATGTGTGCTTTCTCTGTACCAGACACACTTTTTCCAGAAGTGGCGGCGCTGTTAACAGCTGCGGCTCGCCTGCAGTCCGTCTGTTTTTACTTTTTGTTGTTGTTTTCTTTGTCCTGTTTTAGTTAATTTTGGTTTATTAGATTCTGTCGTATCCCGCCTCTCTGCCTCCGTCTGCGCTGAGGCCTAATGGCGGAGCTGGCGGTCTCCAACTGCGACCGACCTCGAGGCCCCGGAGGCAGAGCCAGCCAGGACTAGGCTGGCTGACTTCGGGACTGAGGCGGCGGCGGCCCGACTCGGAGCTGAGGCTGCGGGACTTGGAGCTGAGGCTGCGGGACTTGGAGCTGAGGCGGTGGCAGCCCGACTAGCTGAGGCGCCGTTCCAGCTTCGGCAGCGGCCCGATTCGGCATTGAGGCTGCGTTCCGGTGGTGGCTCGACTCGCTGAGGTGGTGTTCCAGCTTTCAGCAGCGGCCCGACTCGGAGCGGAGGCTGCGTTCCGGCTTTCGGCAGCGGCCCAACTCGGAGCTGAGGCTGCGTTCCGGCGGTGGCCCGACTCGCTGAAGTGGGGATCCGGCTTTCGGCAGCGGTCCGAATCGGAGCTGCGGCGGCGACATCACTTCGGCGGTTCGGCCGCGGGCCCAGTGGACGACCGGGAGCTCGCAGGTTACAGGTTGGTGACCTGTTTCCGGAGCTCCCGCACCTACAGCTGTGTCCGCTGGACTGGAGGGCGGCAGCTTCGGCCTGGATCGCCTCAGCGCAGAGGGAGATCAAGGAGGGAAGAGACCGAGACTAAGACTTTTGCCTCCATCACAGTGAGGAGGTGCTTGGTGAACTCACTGTGGTGGATGTTAATTTGTGTTTATTGTATGTTTTGTTATTTATTATTATTGTGTATGACTGCAGGCAATGAAATTTTGTTCAGGCCGAAAGGTCTGAATGACAATAAATGAATCTAATCTAATCTAAAAGTTTATCTGCACTCTGTTTCCTTGCTCTTTCCACCACTGCAGAACTCATGCATGGTATAATTTACCGGCATAGCATGCTAAACAAAGTATTTCACAAAGTGTATCTTGCTGCACATGACAATAATAATATACCAGACCAAACCAAATTAATTATTGACCAGCGTTCTTGAAAATCTCAGAGGGTGCAAGCAAATCCTGCGCTTGTGCAGAAGCAGCTGTGTAGTGAAGAGAGTAAAGTGTTGAAAGTCATTGAGTGCCTCCCTGCAATAATTAGATTAGAGTCACCTCGTTACTCATCAATGTAGTTAACTTTATAAGTTTCTTATAGAAACTTACAAAATTCTTAAAGGGTTGGACAGGCTAGATGCAGGAAGATTGTTCCTGATGTTGGGGAAGTCCAGGACAACCATATAACCATATAACCATATAACAAGGGGTCACAGCTTAAGGATAAGGGGGAAATCCTTTAAAACCGAGATGAGAAAAACTTTTTTCACACAGAGAGTGGTGAAACTCTGGAACTCTCTGCCACAGAGGGTAGTTGAGGCCAGTTCATTGGCTATATTTAAGAGGGAGTTAGATGTGGCCCTTGTGGCTAAGGGGATCAGAGGGTATGGAGAGAAGGCAGGTACGGGATACTGAGTTGGATGATCAGCCATGATCATATTGAATGGCGGTGCAGGCTCGAAGGGCCGAATGGCCTACTCCTGCACCTAATTTCTATGTTTCTATGTTTAGAAAAAGCTGACTAATTATGTTGAGGTGCTCACACAATGTAAAATCTCAGGTTAACAATAAAATTGCCACGTCTGAACATTTGCATAGAAAAGGACCCTCAGGTCTGAAATGTTTCTATCTCTTGTTCAACATGTTAATTTGTCTCCCCCTTCAGTGTTAAACATAGAGAGCAGAAGTTGAACCCATGTTGGAAACTACTGCTTTGATTCTCAGAGGCTCCCATGTGGTGGGTTAGGATGCACGCTGTCTCCAATCAACTTCTAGCCCTGCTTATCTCAAACAATCAAGTGTTTGAACAAGTAAATCCTGTGTTTGTATGGAGGCTGTTCTATAGTAATGGGGAGTTCGACACAGACAGCACGTGACAGGAAGGCTCTAGTGCCTTGTTATCACAAGTGTCAGTCAGGCTGCATGTTGTCGGTGGGGGTTCACATGGCAATGTCAGAGGAAGACACTACATTCACGTTGAAGAGGACTTTTGGGTGCACAATTTAATGGGTATTTATGTAGGCAAGCCTCAATGTTGTCGCTCTCATTTTTTATCAGCATGGACAGTTACAGTACATGCGAAGTCACAGTCACTGAATCACACAGTTATACAGCATGGAAGCAGGTCCTTGGCTCACTCATCCATGCTGACAGAAATGCCCTAAGCAAGCTACCCCATAACCCTCTAAATCGCTCCTATACATGATCCTGTCCATATGTATTTAAAATTGTGTTATTATACCTGCTCCTCAACTAATTCCTCTGGCAGCTCATTCCATATACCTACCACCCTCTGCATGAAAAAGTTGTCTTTCATGTCCCTATTAAATATTTCCCTTCTCCCAATAAAAAGTTGTAAAATGGAACAGAACAATATGTAATGCTCTGATATGTAAAAGGGCTTTCTCATTGTGCGACCTGAAGCAAGACTTAACAAGATTTAACATCGTGGGAACCTTCTGCGATAGCAGTACGGCATTCGTGGACCACCGAGGACCTCCGTGGCGCTAACGGCAGGTAGTCGTGTGACTTGGTAAGGTCGGGAGAAAATTCAAACATTTTTGAATTTCTCCAAGAGTGTCTTGAGCAGCGTTGCAACATTGTATGGACGCAGATGCCAGTGCGATATCCGTGCGATATCCGTAATGACACTTGCGAATACCGTGGGAACTCCTGCGAACGGTAAACCCGGAAGCTTGACAGAAGGGACATAAGGTGAATAAAAAAGGTGGTCTCGATATCGCCAATGGACCATGTGTCCATCGAGGACGTCCCACCTAATTGTCATTGTTTGAGAATCTTTTTCACAGTAAGACTTGCAGAGATGCCTCTCAGAAAATCGCAAAGAAAGGGGTCAAAGAAAGTCGGAAAGTTTTTAGCCATGCAGGTAAACGAGGAGGAAACTCAGCAAGAGAGACAGGTGGAGAGGCAAGAGGAGATGCCAGAGATACCACTGCCTGTGGGCTCCTTGGAGCAGGGAGAGGGTGATCAGGGTGTATTTGAGATTGCCTCCCCAGTAGCTGTTGCCTCCACAATATTCTCAGCAGCCGAGAACATAAGGGTTAGATGGCAGAAGGTAAGGCCATATAACTTCAACAGGGAACAAGAGGGTGAACTGGTGGAGTGGTACCAATTCAATGAGATTCTCTATGACAAATCCAGAGAGGATTATAGAAATAGGGCGAGAAAGCGCAACCTGCTGGAGACGAAGGCTGCGGAGTATCCCCGGTGCTCATGTGAGTAACTATAACAATATATTAGTTTATGTACAGGAGAACAATTTAATGTTATCCATGATTTTAAAACATACAATGCTACAGATGTAAAAGTGCTGTTTTTGCAGTCACCTTTAATTTATCTTATAAGTCTGTCTGTTCCCTGCAGCTGCAATGTAAAAGTAGTGGCAGACAGCTTTTACACCCTCTTCGTTTGAAGTAGGAATCATGTCTCTTAGAGCCATAAAATAAATTATGCATGAGGGCAGGCAATTTTCACTTGTAATTCTTGTCTTCAAAAAGACCATCTGTATTGACCAACTTGTGCTCTGTTATCCAAGAAGAACAATAAATAGCACATTAAATGCGGAGGGCATGCTCTTAAACAGGCCTCTCTTTACTGACCAAAACTTTAATTTAACGGAATAGATCCAATGCTTGAAGTTCCATTTAATTCCAGCACTCTACTTTAATGCAGATGACCAACTTTTGCAATGGTTCGCTAACCAGAGGACCATATACGGGAAAATCACCGCACTTGGGACAAAATCAGGGTCAGCTGGAAACAGACAGACAGAGAGGAATAGGTGGATAGAGGAGAGGTGGCGTTTCCTATCAGGGCATATTGTGCGTTCAGTGACCAGGACTAGCGCACCCAAGGTAATTTTATTACAAAAGATATTTGAGGTCTTGAGGCTCTGGACACCATGTGTAAATGACTTCATGTAATTCCTACAGGAAAAACACATAATTGAACAGGCGTTGGATGATCCTCTGGAAGGGACTTCCACACCGAGCCCATCCACCAGCCAACAGCCCCGCAGTAGGCACAGTGCTAGCATCGACCTCACCACACCCAGAGGTGCTGAAGAAGGGACAGGTGTAGACAGCATTAGTAGTGTGAGTATATAAACTTGATGCTTATTGGACAATGCACCCACCCAGCATTTTGCTGATTTTTATATTTGCGCTCTGAATTTCCAGCTCCATAAAAGTATTCGAGACTGCGAAAGATTGTTGCAGGAAGGACGCGTGACACCAATGGGCTTCACGCACAGGACATTCGACTTCTGTCACTCAATGATGGAAGATGAAATAAGTGATGGTCAATGGGATTTTGCATGGCTTATGATAAATGGGGCGATCACTTATAGAAATAACAAGGTATAGATAAATTCCTAAAATTATTCCCTTAATTCAGCGTCTCTGCTCACATCATAAAGCAACATAGTTTTAATGTGTGGTGTTGTCTGTGCAGTTAATGGAAGCACGTGCACCTGAGGCGCAGCGTCCACTGGTTCCTCAGCCTCGCCCGCCTTACTTCTATGACCAGGTATTAACAAAGAAATGTGCGCTTCCCTAACTTGATTCATAATGTGTGGGTTTTTTTTTACATTGACTAATACATAACTCTGTGATTCTATAGTACACAGACAGGCCCTATGGACTGCCCCGTGCAATGGGGGGACATCCACCATTCCGTGCTGAACAGGTAAACTATTGTGTTTTGTGCAATATAAATTAAAAAATAAACATTACCATGCGCATATGGACAACAACTTATTCATGAGTTGTGTTAATGAGATTCAAGAGAAGAACTCTGATCTTCAAAGGGTACTTTAATGAAAGGTCCCGCAATTGTAAGGTCCGTGAGAAATTTTTGACATGTACCTCTTAATTTCCTTCTAGAGACACAACATCACCTCTGATGTTTGCAGAGCTGCAGCCTGCTCGAAATACACCTTTGCCTGTTGTTTACGGAGAGGTCCGTGCAAAAAGTCCTTTTCAAGAAAGTGCAGCAGGTTGCGCTGACGTCAACTACCCCAGTTAACCCTCGGAAGCTGTGAAAAATCTGTGTGTGTAAATTTTTTTTGTGGTGTTTCAAATGACAGTTTGAGTTTTCGTTTATTTAATTTGTTGGCCACTCACCATTTGGTGTTACATCTGTAGTCCTTTGTAAATGTCTGTATGTTAATTTATGTGTCCTTTACTCTTGTGCATTTTCTTTTTGTTGGTGGCTACACATTTTATTATATCCTGAAGTGTGATAAAGCTTTTACCTCTGCATTTTGATTGTCATTGCCATTGCTTATTTAAAATAAACTTATCTTTTACTATCAGCTTGATGTCTGCAAATCGTCATTAATACATCACTACAAGACGAATGTCTCTAATGTTATAATCCCTCTCATGCTGAAACACAAAAGACCTTAATGGAGGTGATATTCTCACATTTTGACTCATTAACATTTCTGAGTGTGCAGGACACTAAAATGTCCAGCTTTTTAAACGTGTTCTTCACCTCTTGGTAGAAAATAAAATAAGACAATCAGCACGGTAAATGTGATACAAAGTCTTTATTCCTATTTGAAAATATAAGAAGACGACTTCTGTCACATATTGAGAGGAGATGCATCACACAATACATTTGTCTGTAAAAGGGCCTCGCAAACACGAAATACAACAAATGAGGCACGCCAGATTATTTAAAACACATTATATCCATCAACCTCCGCTACAAGCGTCAACTCAGGCATTTAAAGGGACAATGCAATGTTCTAAACGGCAGGTTTTGCGGACGGACATCTTAGAGGAAGCACTTTTCAGAGGACAACACTAGGAAGTCAGCTTATAACATGCAGTAGTGTTCCCATGGTCGGCTACCCATCAATATAGCTGTCCTGCCACGGCACACTCCCCAATTGTGAATTGTAGTAAGCGCAGAGATGGTTTATTTGCTCTTTCACACAGGATATGCCCGAGTTACCTTTCAAACGCTGCAGTGAGACCATTTTCAACTTGTTCGCACCACTTCTCCAAGCACCTAGTGTTACTTCCCCTGTGTCACTGTCCACTATGTCACCATCCTGGATGGATGTTGCTGATCCAGCAGCTGCACCTCTCATTCGGATCAGGTTGTGCAGAACACATGCTGCATATACTATACTCTCCACATTCTTGGGCCTCTGCTCCATTGTCTTGAGCAAGCATCTAAATCTGTTTGCCAAGATGCCAAAAGAATTTTCTACCACCCTCCTGGCCCTTGACAGCCTGTAATTGAAGATCCTCTGTTCCCTAGTTAGATTCCTCTGTGGATATGGCTTCATAATCCAGGGCCGTAGTGCAAAGGCTTCATCAGCAACCATCGCATATGGGATGTCCGGGCTGTCTTCTCCTGACAGTGGTTCTGGATCAGGCATGCCTGCTGTTCCACCTTCCATTTTATTTCCAAGCCAGGTTTCTTTCCAAATCCGGCCATCACCAACACTTCCAGGTGTGCCCACATCCACATACAGGAAGTTGTAGTTATAATCAACCACCGCCATGAGTACAATTGAGTGGAATTTCTTGTAATTGAAATAATTTGAGCCACCTCCGGGTGGTTTACGAATTGCCACATGCTTGCCATCCAAAGCCCCACATGTGTGAGCAAAGTTCCACCTGTTTTCAAACCCCAGTGCAACTCTCTTCCACGCATCTGGTGTACTGGGGCATTCCATCACTTCAGCTGAATAAAATTGGATGATCGCCTCACAGGTTTCTCTGACAATACCACAGATGCTGTTGGTGGCGACAAGAAAGTTGTAAGACAGACTTTTATAAGAATCGCCTGAGGCCAAGTAGCGGAGGGTGATTGCTATGCACAACCCTGGTTCCATTGCCTTTCTCATTACAGTGTCAGTCTTCTTCAGCAGTTGTCCCAAATTATTCTTTAACTCATTAAAGAGCTCGGGTGAAATTCTGACAAAGTTTTTGAATGCACTTTTATCCTCTTCGCACAGCACATTAAGCAGTTGCTCATATTGTCCTAATTGAGGTCTCCGTTGAAACATGGGCTTAACTCTTAATTATCTTTTTAATTAATCTCAGCCTTCTGCCTTCACGCAAGCGTTTTCGATGCACGTTGCGCTAATGCATACAGCACGTCAATGAAAATAACAACCAGCCTGTACTCGAACCAACTTTGTATAGGCATGTCTGCAAATTAGCCAATTCTACGAACGGAGGATATTTATATAGCGTGTGAAAAAAAGTGACATCATTTGTGCCACGTGATTAACTACACTACAGTCCACGATGTTCATTCACGATTCGGGAAAGATCGGGAGACGGACAAGTCAGTCGCACAAATGACAGAATTGCCGAGAACCGTGGGAACTCTTTATCGTGGGAACACTTTATCGTGCGACACTCGTGCTGGACCACGACCACTTCACTCGGTTGACATCTTGCTTCAGGTCGCACCGTGAGAACTGGCCATAACTCTGGCAGTGGAGGAGGCCCAGGACAGAAAGAGATACTGCCTGAACCAATGAGTTACTCCAGCATTTGTATCTATCTTCAGTGTAAACCAGCAACTGCAGTTCCTTCCTATACAATCTATAATGGACGACAGATGGCACAATGGGCTAAGTGTTCGGCTGGCAACCGGAAGGTAGCTGGTTCGAATCCCGCTTGGAGTGCATACTGTCGTTGTGTCCTTGGGCAAGACACTTCACCCACCTTTGCCTGTCTGTGTGGATGTAATTGTGTGAAGCACTTTGGGGTCAATGCAAGTTGACTAAAAATGTGCTATATAAATAAAGAAATTTTAAATTTAATTTATTTTAATGATTGGTCGGCATCAGACATCATTAAGAGGTGACCCGTATCTCAGCCTCTGAATAGGTTCTCCATCTCAATCCTTCCCTTTGTAATGCAAGATTCCATAGTGAAGAGTTTTCTACCTGCACCCCACTGATTTCAGTAGAGTCTTCACATTCACTCTTGCTCAAATGCTGCCTTGAAGTCAGCAGCAGTCACTCTGTTGGACTTTGATCTGAAATAGCGGGACAGGCATCACCTCTGGATGGAAGGAATGGGTGACATTTCGGATCGGGTCTGAAGAAGGGTCTCGACCGGAAACGTCATCCATTTCTCTATCCAGAAATGCTCACTGTCCCACTGAGTTACTGCAGCATTTTGTGTCTATTTTCAGTGTAAACCAGCATCTGCAGTTCCTTCCTATGTACCAGTTGTGGGATTACTTATGCTTGGCTATTGCATGCTGTTTCTTTATATATCTTTATTTCTAATATATCTACTGTAATACATATAAAGTTGGGTTCCTGTCTTCACCAGAAGAGAACCTATCTCTAGATATATCTGGCATGTTTCTCTACATTCTTCATTGAACCACAGTTTGATTTAATTGTAGGGTGAACAGTGTACCAGACCATGATGTTACAGACATTATCCAATCTTGCTGCGCTAAAAGCCCACAGCGCCTCAGTTTTGAACAGTTTGATCTGTACTGAATCTACTTAGAGACAGTGACACATAACATGTTGGAGGATGTCGTCAATGTAGAGCTTGGATTGATCTCTGCAGGGTTTGTACAGCTCTCACCCTAGTAAAGCAGACTTGTATAAACATACCTAGGACATGTAGATTGGTAAGAAGGGTCCCAACCCTAAACATTACCTATGCATTTCCACCCCAAACATTACCTGACCCATTGAGTTCCTGCAGTACTTTGCGTTTTGCTCAGATAAACTTTTCCCTCATTTTGATTTTCAACAACTCTTACTGATGCAAGCTCCCCACCATTGAGTGGCCTTGCTATTGTGAGACCTTTTCCCACACTTTGTTCAACATAGTGTGTTCAGTCTAATGGGGTAGGAGGCAGAATCAAAGGATATGGGAATTGGACGCATATGTGGGAAATCATATCTTATTGAATGACAGAGCCGGCATGAAATTCCAATTTGGGTGGAAATGAGGAGAAAGGCTTAATAGGAATCTGAGGGCAACTTTTTTCACAGTGTGTGGTGTGTGCATATAGAATACGCTGCCACAGGAGGTAGTTGAGCCATAAAATAAAACTAAATATAAAAGATATTTACATGGACAGGCACATGGATAGGAAAGGTTTAGAGGGATATGGGCCAAACGTAGGCAGGTGGGATTACTATAGATGGGGCACCTTGGTAGGCATGGGCAAGCTAGGTCAAAGGGCCTGTTTCCAGGCTGTATAACTCTTTGATTCCAAGACTGATCCTGTGGCCTCCACTACATCAACGAGACGAAGTGTAGATTCAGCGACTGCTTTGCCGAACACTTGTACTCAGCCTGCCAAGGCCAACTGGATCTCCTGGTTGCTAACCACTTTAATTCCCCTTCCCAATTCTATACTCACCTTTGTGTGTTGGGCCTCCTCCGTTGCCATAGTGAGGCCACACACAATTTGGAGTAACATGACCTCATATTTTGCTTGGGTAGCTTGCAACCCAACAGTATTAACATTGAATTCTCCAATTTTAGGTATATGCTACAAATGCCTTCCTTCCCCCCTGAGCTGGATCGGAGCGGCCTTTCCTGCCGGGGACCGGGAACCGGGAACTGGACCAGGGCTGCTACAGCGGCGGCGCAGCGCTGGAGTCGCCGCGGAGCGGGCGATGCCTACCTGGGTCGCCGTTTGGAGCTCCAGAGCGTTGGGCCGCTGCTCCAACATCATGGAGCTCTGGTGCGGAGAGCTTCCAACGCGGGCGGCGCTGACCGTCATCGTGGAGTCCTGGGGCGCCTTGCAGAGGGTCTACAGCAGCAGTCTCCACCCGACGCGGCCTGCGGACTTTGGAAGCCGCCGACTCCGGTAGGAGGGGGCCGACTCTGGTGTCCACGCAGCTGAGGACGTCCCGCAGCCCCGACGTCGGACTTGTATCACCCCGGCGAGCGGTCCTGGACATCGGGCCGCCCGTAGCTGCAACTGCGGAGGGCTTGGGGAGGCCCTGACCATGAGGAACAGTGGAGGAAGAGACTGACTTTGGTGCCTTCCCACACAGTGGGGAACTTTGATTCTGTTGTGTGGGGATGTTTTATGTTAAATTCTATACTGTGTGTTCTTTATACCCTTTCTGGCTTAATCCCTCCCTTCACCACCTCCAGTTTAATTCGAGTTGGAATATTTTGGAGGACCCAAGAACCAAGAACCCCCAACCAACCCCACCCCCCTACTGTTTTCCCCTCCACTCCCTTCTCCTGAAAGTTGCCTGACCTGCAGCAGTTTCACTCTCTAGAGGTCTGAATGACAAATAAAGGATTCAATTCAATTCTATCAAACTCCTCCCCCCCCCCTCCTTTCCCCCGCCCTTTTCTCCCCCGTCCCCCCCTCCACCACTATAAGTCTGTTAAGCAACTTCACAGTTCGCACCTATGTATCCCTCTTGGGCTTACACCTATCGCTACCAAACAATCCGCCTATCAAGGAACCTCCATGCCTGAGGTAATCTATTGCCAGCCATGATTTGTTCTCCTTTTTCCTGCTTCCATTTTTCCCCCCATTCTCTCTACTACAATTAGTTTGAAGAAGGGTCCCGTCCCGAAACGTCACATCCATTTTCTCCAGAGATGCTGCCTGACCTACTGAGTTATTCCAGAATTTTGTGTCTATCTGAGGTGAAGAGTGTTATTCGGGCTGGAGGTGCGTGACCGGTGGAATTCTGCAGGAATCTGTGCAGTGATTTCTGTTGTTTTTGATGTGTAGTAATGACTTGGATGTAATCTTTGCGAGCGACACCAAGAATGCTGGAGTTGTTATGTTGAACAATTCCATGACTTTAACAATTTGAACATGTGTGAAGATGTTCATTGCTAGTGAAACAGTCAGGACATTTTGATGATATGAAAGGTGCAACATAAATATTTCCCCTTTTAAAATCATTATCTGCCTCTTTAGCAACTAGCATCTCTTTGAAAACTGGATTGTAAGTAGACATTATTCAAAGGCAATTCATCGCCTTCTGGTCAGTTTGCTGACCTCACTGTTTGAAAGTTGTGATACAACGAACTCTGTCAATACCTTCATTGAATTTTATTTTAATGAAGATAGATGCAAGCCTCTCTCTCCTCACTGGAACCATAGCACTGGGAGAGGCAGTGCGTATACTCTTTAAGGTAGATATTCTGAAACTTGTTTAAATTATTCACATTTAGGAATCTTGTGGACTCAGGTTTCATCCCTTCCTCCTTTGCTGTCTGTGTGGAGTTTGCATGTTTTCCCTATGACTTCTGAGTACTCTGGTCTCCTCTCACATCCCAAAGACGTGAAGGAAGGTTAAATGGCTAATGTAAATTACCGCCAGGCACAAGTAAATTGTGAAAGAATCAAAGTTGTATTAATGGGTGTATGTAAGAGGGAATATATTGTAGCCATAGAAATAAATAAGAATAGGGGAGATGGGACTGATGAGATTGCTCGGTTGGGAGCTGGCACGGACCTAGTAGGCAGAATGGCCTCCTTCTGGTTTTAATAAGTAAGTAAAATTATGCAGCTATGGTTTAGCACGTGTGACTGAGGACAACTTTCTACAGTTTTATCATTCTTCTGGTTGCTTTATAATGCTATAGCACAATGAGAAGGTGGCCTTTGAGCACACTATATCACTAGTAGTTTTAGGCATGGCCCTCAGTAGCCCTCTCATCCTGCAATGAGTTCAAGCACCCTCTCCAACACCCTTTAAGGACTGGTGGGGTCCTTGGTAACATTGATGGTGGGTGCTTTGTGTACAATTCCAGAGAACCTTCAAGCTGACAGCACAGATAGATAGACACAAAAAGCTGAAGTAACTCAGTGGGGCAGGCAGCATCTCTGGAGAGAAGGAATGGGTGACGTATTGGGTCAGAAGGGTTTTGACCCGAAACGTTACCCATTCCTTCTCTCCAGAGATGCTGCCTGTCCCGCTGAGTTACTCCAGCCTTTTGTATCTATCTTCAGTTTAAACCAGCATCTGCAGTTCCTTCCTGCACTGCACAGATACATAACATGACGAAGAACCCATACAGGACACTTGTTTCCATTAGCTGGGGGGGCAGGGTTATTACTTCATAAAGCAGCTGGTGTACACTGCGCAGTCCTCATTGACAATGAAGAATAATGGAAGACCCGGCATGGGAGGACCTCCGTCAAAAGTATTTGATGGTCCCACTCTGGACCGTCAGATACTTTTAAGCCATATCCCATAAACCATTTCCAAATCTCAAATTTCAAAGTCCTTCCAATACATCACCACACAATTTTAGAGATTTAATTCAGAATTAGTCAATTTATTCCTAATGGCTAAAATTTGGGTGCAAAGTAAGTGTCTCCGAACCAGGTTCCCACGTTTTCTTCTTCAAATTATTTTAAGTTGGAACTTGCCTCAATAGTCTCTAGAGGTTGTCTACATTTCTTTAAATACCTGAGATGTCGTTCTTCCTTTTTCACTGGTGTCAAATATTATGCTATGTTGGTATGGTTGGGCACTAGGGTATGTGTAAGATATGTAGATCGTCTTTTAAATTTGCAGGAGTAGGAATACCACCATGAGGAACAGCCTTCTTTGTCTGTTGGGCTTTCCCAGATGGAAAATGTTAAAGGGACAGGGCAGTATCACCTCTTTCTCTCTGTTTGTTTCTGTCTCTAGGGAGCTACCTGGATGGAAATGATCGTTACACATCCTACCTGAGCTGTGTCTTCCGCCCGTTCTTGAGGGTCCACTTGCCCTTTTACCTCACTCCCCAGATAATGGCATATTATAGGTAGTACTATCCTGAAGACACAACAACTCAACAAAAGTTATTAAACAAGTTTACAATTGCTCCTATCCCTCACTCCTACACCTCATGTGCAATAGATTCCTTTCTTTCTTTCCCTAGTACCAATCTAAGTTCCTTTGATTTTTTTCTTTGTCTTCTGACACCAACTACTTTGTCTCTTTCTTGGTTTCTTCATTAATTTTTTTGCTCTATCTGTTCTTGATCCCGATTTGACACAATTAAGGCAGTTTCTTAGATTTGCTACCCTTTCTTTATGATTTCCTTCCAGGTATTTGCAAGGGTTTTCTCTCATCCTAATGTTGAATAGTGGTTGTTACTATTTCCACTGGACCATCTCAGTGTTATGAGGAGGGTATGTTCTATCTCCTCAGATTTCATTTCTAGGTTATGAGGCAGGGGTCAGGTTACCTCGTTCACACTCTGGACTGGCTGGCAGATCAGGACTACAAAAATGGATTTGACTGCGAGAAAGGTGTTTGGTCTCCCGCCGCCTGACCCTCTGGCCAGCGTCCTCTCCTTTGATCTTCAGGGTCCCAAGTATCCCTATCCTCTAGGGAACCACCGACTTCTTGGACCTCGTGACCCTTTCCTTCGACCCCTTCCTCCTCCTTGATCTCTCATGGGGCGAGCTCTGCTCCAATGCCCCGTCTCCCCACAGACATAACATTGATCTGGTCTAACCGTTCTGTAACCTCTGAGGGAAAGTGAGGGAAAACAGACTCCTGAACAGGTATGTCCCTAAGATAATTGGGCGGGATCCAAGCCTCAAACTCTTCTTCTTTCAACTTAATTTAACTTTCAATTTCTATATCAAGTCCACTGGTCCCTGGTAAGTGCCGTAAAAACAGCCTTTTCTCGGTCACCCTCTTTTGTTACCCCCCTCACTAAGGCTTCATATGTAGGGTACCCTAAAGTTGTCAAGAATTTAGCATATTCCTCAGGGATGATCAATTGTTGCACTGCCTCCCATTAGCTTCGAGAGTCAGAGTACTGTCCATATAGGTTAAGTTTTAAATATTCCCTTAATGAAGTAATTAAATCTTCTCTGTCTGGATTTTTTTCTATGGTCATTGTCGAACTGGGTTTCGCTGGAGTGGGGACATCTGTAGCCTGGGGATGGTCTGCACCTACTGCAATATCCAAATCCAAAGTAGGAGGAGGCACCTTCCTAACAGTGAATTGCCTACTTCCATTTGTTCTGCTTCCATGATATTGGCGATATCTGGATCAGCTATCTTATAGCCTGCTATTGAATCACCCTCAGAAATACTGCTTCCTTCACTAAAGGGATCCTTATATCTTATAAGTGATTCCTTCACTTCTCCTGCTGTTCATTTATTCTGCCACCGGCTTATAAGGAACCTTACTCCTTGATCCCTGACTCAATACGCTATCCTTTGCCAGTGAAGCAATCGGGGCCAGAGAATCCTTTTCCAATGTCTCTGTTACATGTTTAAATTTAGTGGGTGGAGCCAAAGACAAATTCTCCTATACGATACCTAAACCGCCATGGGTTTGATCCTTGTATCTGCCTGGCCAAGCCCTTCAGCCTCGTGCAAGCAGAAACACTCCAAAAGATCACAGTCCCAAGCGCTCTTCCAGAAGATCGACAAAGGACCTCGGGGGGGGCTGCCTTTTAAAGGTCCCCAAACCTTGAGGGGCTGAACTACATAGGGGTGGTCTCTTTACAATCCAATCAAACATATTAATTACATCAGTACATTATAGACAGTTCCCCAAACCAATAACAGAGTTTCCCATACATTGTTTCAGGAGAAGCTTCTGGAAGAAGCTAATTTAACTTGAATAACGCCATATTTACCCTGGAATTCAAACAAATAACACATTTACCCTGGAATTCAAACAAACCTGCCAAGGCTTAACACTTTAACAAATCAACAAACAGCAGGGTAACTGTCTAGCAACATTATTTACAGTATTTACAATGCTGTTTGCAGTAATCTAATCAACTTCACGCATTTTACACTTTCTTGGAGGTCCTCTGCAGAAATCACATTCATTCTGTCAATTGAAGAGATACTCATACATTTCGTATCTGCAACATTGATCTGGGCCCTAAACTTACTGGCACCATTCAGAAGCTTGTCTTATTTCTGCAGAGTACATCAGACTTGACGAAAATGGCCTAACAATACATGAGTCCTTTACTAAATGTTGGTACTATTACTGCTCTGTTTTAGCCAGGATTTACAGGTATGCATTTACACTGTGCCTTGTCACATATGACAATAGAGTATTCTGTTCCATATCGTTCTACCACAGGAAGGATGGGATTGGACTGGAGAGGATAGAAAGGAGATTCACCAGCATGACGCCTGGGATGGAGCTTCCAGTTATAAAGAGGGACTGGACATGCAAAGTATTTTTTCCCAATGAGGCAGAGCAGAGCAGATCAAGAGGTGCCCTGATAGAGATGTACACACTGGCCAAAGATAAAATTGTCAGGAGTTGAGGTGATAACTTCGAGAGGAAGGAATAAAAGGAATTGAGGGGATCTGAGGAATAACTTTAGGGGGTGGTTGGAATTTGGAACATTCTGCCTGAGAGAGTGGTGAAAGCAGGTACTCTCACAATATTTAAAATGTATCCAGGTGCACACTTGATTCACGATTATATAGAAAGAGACAAAGGAAGTGCTGGTAAATGGGAGTAGCATAGATTGTTACATGATGGCTGGCATAGAGAATGTGGATTGATGAGTCTGTTTCTGCACTGTATGACTTTGTCCTAATGACAGGCTTATCCTTTAATCTGGTGTTAAGGATATGCTACACGTGAAGGTGTTAATTTCCATTTGAAGTATCAAACCAAGGTCTCAACATCTCTGTTCTACATTCTTGCTGCAGGCAAATTGATCTTTTACATTCTCACCATTAGAACAGAAACTACACTTCAAGCAAGTATGTGCTCTACGGCACTTTGTAAAGGGTGTTTTATGATCTATTTGCATCCATCTGTCGGATACTATCGAATTCAATCATAACCTCCACAGGCATCATTCTCCTGCAATGTCACTCCATGGGCAGATTAAAATTCAGAGGCTTTGAGGTTCGATGTGTCTTATGCTGGGCTGAGCAAATCAATGTCTCCTTGTTACTGACTGGTTTAATTATCTCCAAAGTATGGCTAATTCTCTCTGGATACTCACCCAACAAAGAATCCTAAGCTAACACTACAATAGGCTTGATTATCTGCAGCCCCCCTATTGAACAACGTAGAGACTGTGCATCAGCACATTTCAATTCTAACTGTTATTATGCTCAGTGACTTTGTTAAATTTGTTTCCATTTTACTTTCTATATAAGGGACTGATGACAAGTTTCTATTGGAGAATCAAATAAAAAAAAGCAGGTGAAATTTCTGATGTGGAAATAGTAGGAGTCCATGAACATGAAACGGTAATAATTCACTATCCGATTGCTTGGAAGTTCAGATGGTACGTCATCTGACTTACCAGGTACTGAAAATGTATTATACCTTTACGTAACATCCAATAAAAAGTGAAATTAAAGTATGTGGAAGAGTTCATTGGAATAAGATCAATAGTACAGTAAATCTGGCAGTCCATCTACATTCTGATATTTGCAGAGTTTTCCTAGAATGGTTTTTGAGGTGATTGTCTGTATTATACAAAAGTGTCTGAATGATACACTTTTCGGGGAAAGGTAAATGAAGAAGTGGCTCAAACCCAAGGTTCAGTTCAACTATGGACCTTGAGACATTAGTTTTCAAGAAAAGGCTGCAGTAGGACAGGAAGTGCTGATAACACTTAGCAGGTCAGGCAGCAGCTGTGGAGAGGGACATGGAGTTAATGTATCAGGTCAAAGAGTCTTCATCAACAGGGTAAGATAGCAAAACAGGTGTTTTAAGTTGCGGTGCTTGGAGGGGGAGGATGGATGGGTAGTTCAAAAGGGTTGAGATGAGGAGTATTTTTGGAGTTCTCTGCCCTCTAGGGTGCAGGAGATCAGTCATCAAGTTTAATCAGAATCAAAACAGATAGGTTCTTGAATATGGGAGAACTTTGCAGATAGGACAGGAAAGTGGTAGAAGATCTGCTATGAACATTGAGTGGTGGAGCAACCTCTCAGGACCAAGTGGTCTCCTCCTGCTCCTATCTCTATGTTTGCTGTGTTCCCCCTCTCTTACCCCACTCCCTTGCAAGTTAGTCTCCCTTGTGTTCAAATCCAGATTTGTTTTGAAGGTGCCGATGGATTCGATTTCCACCATGGGAATTTTGTAGATTTCAATGCATTCACCGAAAGTAAAGAAGGATTGACCGAGTGGTAGCTGGCATGCACTAAAGGCTGAATATGTTCCTCTGTGCTGTAACAGTTCTATGATTCCATGAGAAGGTTATTGGACTTTATGTGGAATTCAGTGATGGAGCATAGCAATGAGATAGTACAATCTGTCACTCACAACCCTGGACTTAGTTCATTCCAGATATAGGATTTTCAGCATTCAAACATCTGAAGTCTGGTGTGTTAGGAGGAATTGCAGGTGCTGGTTTAAACCGAAGATAGACACAAAAAGCTGGAGTAACTCAGCGGGACAGGCAGCATCTCCGGAGAGAAGGAATGGGTGACGTTTCGGGTCGAGCCCCTTCTTCCCATCTGAAGTCTGGTGGTCCTTTTGCAAATACAAGACACAGGCAACATGATTTGGTGGTTTAGATACATAAGGTGTGCAATGCATTACTTTTTTACAGATGTTAAAGGTAAACAGTGTTTGATTAATTTGTTGAGATAAATTAAACACAATTTACTATCAACATCTATGCTCAAACCTCTCCATGTCACTATTAACAAAATTTCTGATTATTGTTGCCAAAAAGGCTTTCCACAGCTATATCTTCCAGCTTTATGTATGTCATCTTCTTCATCACTAATTGGCTCCAGTCCTTCTGTTAAATTCGCTTACCGTTTACATGCCCATTAGCTTTGGGGTTTCCTTTCAAATTCACAGTCATTCTCTTCTCATCCTTGCTCCTTGCTTGTCCTTCATCTCCTCTCTCAATTTAAATTCTTCAACCTGGTTCTCCCTGGATTTAGCTTCCTGAGACAAATGTCATGTCTCTTTATATTTCATCTCTTTTGTCATCTAAAGACGTCCCTTACCTATCAAAGACACAAAATGCTAGAGTAACACAGCAGGTCAGACAGCATCCCTGGAGAACATTGATAGTTAACCAAAGGACCCGATCCGAAATGTCACCTCTCCATGGTCTCCTGAGATGCTGCCTGACCCGCTGAATTAGTCCTGTATTTTGTGTCTTTCCTTGGTAAACAAGCATCTGCTGTTCCTTATTTCTACCTCTTACTCATCTCCCAGCCTGTGTGCCTGGTCCTTGCTGAATCATTTGCTCTTTGAATGTTGGCTATTATTCTCCTACGCATTTTCCTTCCAAAGATTTGTTCCATTTTATCCTATTCAGACTTCTCAACCTACACAAGGTCTTCTCCTTTCAATTGTGTTTACTTTAAATTTCTTCTTGCTTTTCTCCTTTATTAGTGTAAACCTTACAAACCAAAGATCATCGCTTCTTAAATTTTCTCCTGCTGACCCATGGACCAAGTGACCCACCTCATTCCTCAGAACCAGATCCATCTATATCTCCATCCTCCTTGGGTTGGCAACATACTGAGCAGGAAGACCTTATTTTGCCCAAACACTAATCTCATCTATTAATTGCAATCTCAGTGCTAGAACAAGAGCAAAGAAAGAATGGACTTCCAGGAATGGGCTCCAGTGAACCTCAGTAACTGGTTAATTTTGTAACTTCATTCAGATTTTCTCCTCTTTCTCCCTCTCTCTGTTCGCTGGTCTATGGAATATCCCCAGAGATAAGATGGCTCCCTTCTTCCCCCTCTGTGCTAACTAAATGGATTCTCTACCAGACTTTACTGACAAATCCTTTCTCTTGAGCACTGAAATATCTGCCCTAATTTGTACTGCCACCCTACCACCTTCCCAATCTTTTGACATTACTTTGTATTAAATATCTATACATACATCCACTTGGGTAGCTCACCAGAGCTATTCACAGCTTTTAGTGTATTTAAGAATAGGCGTGCTAAAAATACATTTATTTTTTGCATAGTTTCTCTTATTCACTTTCCATCGAATACTTGCTGGTGTCATTGGTTCAATTTAATACTCCAATTCTTTTTCAAAATTTATTTTTAATTATCATATGATGGTTTCTCTTCCTGGTCAATTTTGTTTTAAGCATTTCCAGCTGCAGAAGTGATTGCAGATAGCAATAATTTCCTATCCAATTAAAGTAAAACAGGTCCACCTTGATCAGAACTTTCCAACCCCAATGCCTGAAGAAAGTGAAACCTCCCACCTTTAGCCGGGCGCCCAGGCCTTCCAATTTCCATTAATATCAGAGTGGGTGAGGAGAATAAACCAAATATTACTACCTTTGAGATCCTGTTGACAATAATCTCCCTATTTAAGGAACAGAGTTCCTGAAACAGGGAATGACATTGGTTATTTCTACATTTTGTAGTGGCTGTGTGGAATGAGCTTCCAGTGAAGGTGGTGGAGGCAGGTTCGTTTTTATCATTTAAAAATAAATTGGATAGTTATATGGACGGGAAAGGAATGGAGGGTTATGGTCTGAGCGCAGGGGACTAGGGGAAAATACGTGTTCGGCACGGACTAGAAGGGTCGAGATGACCTGTTTCCGTGCTGTAATTGTTATATATATGTTAAAATTATACACCCCCTCTAAGTAGTCCATAGCCCCATTGTGCCCTATCCCGGTCCGCACTCCTTCAAGCGATCAGCATTTCCTGAAGCACCAGTCTCTAATGCCGAACAGTGGACTGGCAGAGGCACATGCCTCAGAGACTCGCACTCTTCTTGCCCTATCATATGGCCATCGATTTGCTCTGCACCACATCAACATTATGCTCGATTGTCACCTCTCAGGCACAATGCCTGGTCAAATTAAACCTGGCACAAGGTCTCTGATTCAGAAGATTAAGACGCAAGTCCACAGTGACTTGGTAGTTTGGATGAAACTCAATTGAAATGTATGGAATAGTGAAAGGCTTGGATAGAGTGGATGTGGAGAAGATATTTCCACTAGTGGGAAAGTCTAGGACTAGAGGTCATAGCCTCAGAATGAAAGGATGTTCTTTTAGGAACGAGATGAAGATAAATTTCTGTAGTCAGAGGGTGGTGGAATCTGTGGAGTTATTTGCCACAGAAGGCTGTGGAGGCCAAGCCAGATGATATATTTAAGGCAGAGATAGATAGATTCTTGATTAGTACAAGTGTCGGAGTTTATGGGAAGACAACTGGAGACTGGGGTTCGGAGGGAGAGATAGATCAGCCATGATTGAATGGCGGAGTTGACTTGATGGGCCAAATGGCCTAATTCTGCTCCAATCACATGATCTTATGATCTGCCATTTGTCTGCCCATATCAACATCACACTTTATCCTTTGACAGCCTTCCTCATTGTCCGCAACTCCTCAATGTTCGTATCTTCTGCAAAATTATTGACCAATCCATTTTCGTTAATGTCCAAGTCATTTATATATATCACCAACAACAGAGGTCTCAGCAGAAAACTACTGGTCATAGACCTTCAGCCAGAATAATACCCTTCCATCACTACTATCCTAAAAACACGAAAATATACATATGCAGGCACATGCACACAGGCACTGAAAACCAAGCAGTATCCTATTCATGTGTGAATTTATTTAAAGATATTTATATCATAAAGATTAGCCATGTAGTCAGGAATATTTATATGGTGTATTTAGTAAATGATGATTTGAATTCGGAAGACAAGCAGTCTATAATTTACCTTTTCTATTTGTTAGCTCATTTAAACTACAGAAGAGTTTTATATCTTAAAATGAAAGTCCATTTAATCTCTACAGGTTGTTTATATAATATATACCCAGTGGGTTAAAGAAAACATAGTGACTGTGAAATTTACAAAATTGTTGATTTTCACTCCAACTTTGTGATTAGATCATAATCTTTAATCTTCAATCCAAGGGCAATAAAACATAATAACAGCAGCCAACAATGAAGTGTTATAAATGCTATCTGAAGTGGTCTAACTGACTGTAAAATACTCAAATGATGAATGGAATGACAGAAAAAAAATTGCTACATAACATTCAATAAATAACCTCACTGATGGGACATTTAAAAGCACATCGTTTTTTTATTTACTTGAGAGTGCATCACACATAGTGCTGGATTATCATAATAATAATAATAATGGATGGGATTTATATAGCGCCTTTCTAATACTCAAGGCGCTTTACATCGCATTATTCATTCACTCCTCAGTCATACTCGGTGGTGGTGAGCTACTTCTGTAGCCACAGCTGCCCTGGGGCAGACTGACGGAAGCGTGGCTGCCAATCTGCGCCTACGGCCCCTCCGACCACCACCAATCACTCACACACATTCACACACAGGCAAAGGTGGGTGAAGTGTCTTGCCCAAGGACACAACGACAGTATGCACTCCAAGCGGGATTCGAACCGGCTACCTTCCGGTCGCCAGCCGAACACTTAGCCCATTGTGCCATCTGTCGTCCGACATAGGTCAGCAATGTGGCCCATACTATGCACCAATGTAGAGAGGTTCGTCGGAATGGATTGGATGATTGCCTCATAGAGGTTTTTAACATTATTGAAGGAGTTGATGTAATGTCTGAGAGAAAATACACAGACTTGACGAAAGCTAGAATTTATTACTATAAAAGAGCCAAAACGAAATTCGGTTGGGAATTTAGGAGATATTGCTGTGCTCAGAATGTGGTTAGGACTAGAGCTGAAAATTTGAAAAAAAATGTGTGCGCTCGAAATCGAACTAAAAACAGAAAATTCTGAGAACATTCAGAGGTCAATGGTGATGAAGGGACCTTGACCTGAAATAATGATGCTCTTTCTCTTTCCATTGATGTTGTGTGGCAGGTATGGAATAGTTGTAGAAAATAGTTGTTCACGATTCAGCCCACCACAGTGGTGCCATCTGTAGGGTGAACTCACATGGTTTATTTTATTTACAATGTGGGCATCCCTCCTATCCACTGGCTATAATGGCTGGGTTGAAAAGGGAGTAGGCTGACAAGGTTCAAGAGGTCAACCAATATCAGCTAATTATAACCATATAACCTTATAACAATTACAGCACGGAAACAGGCCATCTCGGCCCTACAAGTCCGTGCCGAACAATTATTTTCCCTTAGTCCCACCTGCCTGCACTCATACCATAACCCTCCATTCCCTTCTCATCCATATGCCTATCCAATTTATTTTTAAATGACACCATCGAACCTGCCTCCACCACTTCCACTGGAAGCTCATTCCACACCGCTACCACTCTCTGAGTAAAGAAGTTCCCCCTCATGTTACCCCTAAACTTCTGTCCCTTAATTCTGAAGTCATGTCCTCTTGTTTGAACCTTCCCTATTCTCAAAGGGAAAAGCTTGTCCACATCAACTCTGTCTATCCCTCTCATCATTTTAAAGACCTCTATCAAGTCCCCCCTTAACCTTCTGCACTCCAGAGAATAAAGACCTAACTTATTCAACCTTTCTCTGTAACTTAGTTGTTGAAACCCAGGCAACATTCTAGTAAATCTCCTCTGTACTCTCTCTATTTGTTGACATCCTTCCTATAATTGGGCGACCAAAATTGTACACCATACTCCAGATTTGGTCTCACCAATGCCTTGTACAATTTTAACATTACATCCCAGCTTCTATACTCAATGCTCTGATTTATAAAGGCTAGCATACCAAAAGCTTTCTTTACCACCCTATCTATATGAGATTCCACCTTCAAGGAACTATGCACGGTTATTCCCAGATCCTTCTGTTCAACTGTATTCTTCAATTCCCTACCATTTACCATGTACGTCCTATTTTGATTTGTCCTGCCAAGGTGTAGCACCTCACATTTATCAGCATTAAACTCCATCTGCCATCTTTCAGCTTTGGACTCAGCTTTTACCAATAATGCTGGGAATTGGCCTTTCCAGGTCAATCAGCCATTTAAAGGGATTAGAGTGACGTCCAAGAGAGAGGGCACTGGCACAACATACATGCATGCATACATACATACATACATACATACATACATACATACATACATAAATACTTACATACTTACATACAGTAAATCCCAGATGCTCCCATTGCGCTACCACCCTGGCCACTCCCAGGCTGTGCCTGCCCCACCACAACTGCCACCACCACTGCTGCAGAATATTCACACCCAGGAATTTGAAGTTTTTGACTGTTTCCACCTCCATCCCGTCGATACTGGTGCACCCAAAACTGGCGGAGCAAGTGACATTCCACCACCAACCTACTGTTCAAAGTGAGCGTCAAATGCATTGAGTTCCTAGGGGAGAGACCCACTGTAGCCAACGATACTGCCCATCTTCACTTTGTAGCCTGCTCTTGTGCGCTATATATATTGTGACAACGTCTCCCCCTTAAGGTCATGGCAGACAGGCCAGGAAGAGCTGAAGACCAGCACCATGTACAGCGCCTGTCTGCAGAAAACACTGGCATCCTGGACAGGGTTTGGGACTGAGCTGAAGTCACCGCCAGAGGAGCAATAGCTGCATCCAATTACCAACCACATTCTCCTGCCTTGGACTGCCGCAGGGAAGCTGTTTCTATATGGGTATCTTCATTCTCAACTGATGGAGGGGACGGTTGGCTGTAAAGACATTGTCCTGAATCCCCCACACATTGTCTAAGGCAGACAACACATTGGGCAAACCTGCTTCATTGTGTAGTTGCAGAACGTCAAAATATTTCTGTCCGAGCTCTCCCAAGTGCATGCGGAGCATCTTGTCCTTTGCAGCTTCCTCCAGTCTTGGTTTGGTGTTGAAATCAGTAAAAGCTCAATGTAGTCCTGGAAGATCCACTTCCATTGCAGTTTATATTGCAGGCGTTGTCCATATGGATGGCAGCAAGGCATTTGATAAGGTGTTGCAAGGTAGACTGCTCTGTAAGGTTAGATCGCATGGGATCCAGGGAGAGCTAGCTGACTGGATAGAGAATTGACTTCTTGGAAATAAACAGACGATGATAAAATAAGTTTTTTTTCAGCAGTGGCGTCCAATGACTAGTGGTATGCCTCAGGAATCAGTACTGGGCCCATTGCTGTTTGTGGGTATATAAATGATTTGCAAGAGATTGTAGAAGGCATGATTAGTAAGTTTGCAGATAACACAAAAGTGGGTGATATTGTAGATAGCGAAGAGGTTATCAAAAACTACAGCAAGATCTTGGTCAATTGGGCAAGTGGGCTCAGGAATGGTTGATGGAGGTTAATGCGGATAAGTGAGAATTAATACATTTTGGGAAATCAAAGCAGGGCAGGACCTACGCAGTGAATGGCAGGGCCTTGGGGAGTATTGTAGAGCTGAGGGATCTAGGAGTGCAGGAACATTGTTCCTTGAATGTGGCGTCGTAGATAGATAGGGTGGTCAAGAAGGCTTTTAGTACATTGGCCTTTATTATTCATGGGATTGAGAAAAGAGGTTGTGATGTTACGTTAACAGTTGGACAAAATGTTGGTGAGGCCTCATTTGGTTTGGTCACCCTCCTAAAGGAAGGATGTTGTTCAGCTGGAAATAGTACAGAGAAGATTTATAAGGCTGTTGCGGGCTAGAGCTATAAGGAGATATTGGGCAGGCTTGGACTTTATTCTCTGGAGCGCAGGAGGCTGAGGGGTAATCTTATAGAACTGTATAAGATCATGAGAGAAATAGATCGGCTACAGAGCCTCTTGCCCAGAGTAGAGGAATTGAGAACGAGAGGATATACTGTAGGTTTAAGGTGAGGGGTTAAGGTCTAATAGGAACCTGAGGAGTAACTTTTTTTAGACAACGGGTGTGGATGTATGGAATGAACTGCCAGAGGAGGTAGTTGAGGCAGGGACTATTGTAACATATAAGAAACAATTAGACAAGTACATGGATAGAGTGATATGGGCCAAATGCAGGCAGGTATGACTTGTGTAGATGGGATATGTTGGTTGGTGTGGGCAAGATGGGCTGAGGAACCTGTTTCCACACAGAATGAGTCAAAGAGAATGGCAGTGAATTTAAAAGGAAACCCCATAGTCTTCAATGGACATAAACAGAAAGCAACTTTATCAGAAGATCATAAGGTCATGTGATAGGGGCAGAATTAGGCCATTAGGTCCATCAAGACCACTCCGCCATTCAATCATGGCTGATCTATTTCTCCCTTCCAACCCCATTCTCCTGCCTTCATCCCATAACCCATGACATCCATACTAATCAAGAATTTATCTATCTCTGCCTTAAAATACCCATTGACTTGCCCTCCACAGCCTTCTGTGGCAAAGAATTCCACAGATTCATTGCCCTCTGACTAAAGGAATGGAGACAATTAGTGATGAAGAAGATGACTGGTACATAATACTGGAATGTATAGCTGTGGAAAGCCTTTTTAGAAACAATATTCAGGAATTGTGTTAATAGTGACACGGAGAGGTTTGAGAAGGAGAGCCAGCATAGATGCTTATTTATCTCAACAAATTAATGAAACACTGTTTACTTTGAACATCACAAATGTTTGGATGAGCTACAGATAAAGAGGATGAAGACAAATGTTGCATTACAGGTGCTCATAGAAAATATAATGTACATTAATACAGCATCTTTCAAAACCTCACAGCACTTTCCAGTCATATTGGAAATGTAGTCAGTCAGGATCATGGTATAGCATGACATCTGGGAGAGTCCCATGTGGAAGACCAGTTGGCAAATTTTAGGTCCATGCGGTTGAAGTAGGGATGGGGATATGACTTAAAGACAGAAAATAGAGAGTAAATTGTTGTTTCTCAGGTTGGAGGACAGTGGAGAGTGGTGCTTCCCAAAGGTCAATGCTAATTCCTTTACCATTTTTGATACGTATTAATAGTTTAGGCATCGTGTGCAAAATAACATTCCCAAATTCTTTTTTTTTATTTAAAAAATATTTTTTTTTATTAGAAGCATATACATACATATCATAACCAAAAGACAATTTGTTTATCAATTACATATTAACACAGCTTCTGTTTATTTTTTTATATAGATTTTTTGAAAGATAGAGCTATAGAAAGAAGGGAGAGAGAAAAAAACAAAAAAAAACAAATTACCAATAACACAATTTTGGAGATAGGTCCGTAGATTATAAAGTGTATCCTGGATTCAAGTTTCAGTCAAGCTTCCGTGCTGGACCAATTTACCCTTTCAGAAAATCAATAAATGGAGACCATGTTCTAGCAAATAATTCTGGTTTTTCAATTAAGACAAGCCTAATTTTTTCCAAGTGTAAGGTCTCAGACATCTCCATAATCCACATTTTAATTGTGGGGGTTGTTAGGTTTTTCAAACATTTTAATATTGATTTTTCCCCAATTATTATACTATCATCAAGGAAATTTCTTTGGTTTGTTGTAAATTTTAAGCTTTGTTCTGATATTCCTAATATTATTAGCTTTGGATCAGGATCGAATTGGATATTAACAACTTCAGAAATAATTTTAAAAATATCCGTCCAGAAATTTTTAATTTTTGTACAGTTTACAAAGGTATGAGTTAAATTAGCTTTTAAATATTGAAATTTGTCACAGGTAGGAGAAATTCTGTTTAATTTTGTTTTAGAATAGTGAAGTCTATGTAGTATTTTCAATTTTATTAAAGAGTGTCTGGCATTTAACGAGCATTGATGTATATGTTGTAAACTTTCATCCCATATATCTTTCATTATAGGTTGAGCTAGTTCATTTTCAAGTTGTAAATATCTAAAAAAATTATTTGAATGCAGGGGATGAATATTCTGCAGCGTGACTTTAGAGAGCTCGGAAAAATGCTGAAAAGCAGGACCTCCAGGGTTGTTATCTCCGGTTTGCTTCCAGTTCCTCGTGCTGGCGAGAGCAGGAACAGGGAGATACGGGACCTGAACGTGTGGGTGAGGAACTGGTGCACGGGGCAGGGATTTAGATTCTTAGATCACTGGGATCTGTTTTGGGGTAAGGGGGTACTGTACAAAAGGGACGGATTGCATCTTAACAGGTGTGGGACCAGCATTCTGGCAGGCAGGTTTGCCACTGCTACACGGGTGGTTTTAAACTGAATAAGGGGGGTGGGATGTCGAATGGGCTAGTGGAGGATGGAGTTAAAGGGAAAGGGTTTCTTAAATGTGTGAGCGTAGAGACAGAGGGGTGTAAAATTAGGGTAGAAGCAATAGGTAGCAAGGTGAAAAGTAAAAGTGGCAGGCCGGAAAATCCAGGGCAAAAATCAAAAAGGGCCACTTTTCAACAAAATTGTATAAGGGGTAAGAGTGTTGTAAAAACAAGCCTGAAGGCTTTGTGTCTCAATGCAAGGAGCATTCGTAATAAGGTGGATGAGTTGAATGTGCAGATAGCTATTAATGACTATGATATAGTTGGGATCACGGAGACATGGCTCCAGGGTGACCAAGGCTGGGAGCTGAACATCCAGGGATATTCAATATTCAGGAGGGATAGAGAGAAAGGAAAAGGAGGTGGGGTAGCGTTGCTGATTAGAGATGAGATTAACGCAATGGAAAGGAAGGACATTAGTTTGCAGGATGTGGAATCGGTATGGGTAGAGCTGTGAAACACTAAGGGGCAGAAAACGCTGGTGGGTGTTGTGTACAGGCCACCTAACAGTAGTAGTGAAGTTGGAGATGGTATCAAACAGGAAATTAGAAATGCGTGCGACAAAGGAAAACCGTTATAATGGGTGACTTCAATCTACATATAGATTGGGTGAATCAAATTGGCAGGGGTGCTGAGGAAGAGGATTTTTTGGAATGTATGCGGGATAGTTATCTAAATCAACATGTAGAGGAACAAACGAGAGAGCAGGCTATTTTAGACTGGGTATTGAGTAATGAGGAAGGGTTAGTTAGCAGTCTTGCTGTACGTGCCCCCTTGGGCAAGAGTGACCATAATATGGTTGAGTTCTTCATTAGGATGGAGAGTGACATTGTTAATTCAGCAACAATGGTTCTGAACTTAAAGAAAGGTAACTTTGAGGGTATGAGACGTGAATTGGCCAAGATTGACGTAATTAATTCTAAAAGGGTTGACGGTGGATATGCAATGTAAGACATTTAAAGACTGCATGGATGAACTACAAAAATTGTTCATCCCAGTTTGGCAAAAGAATAAATCAGGGAAGGTAGTGCATCCGTGGATAACAAGGGAAATCAGGGATAGTATCAAAGCGAAGGATGATGCGTACAAATTAGCCAGAAAAAGCAGCATACCGGAGGACTGGGAGAAATTCAGAGACCAGCAGAGGAGGACAAAGGGCTTAATTAGGAAAGGAAAAATAGATTATGAAAGAAAACTGGCAGGGAACATAAAAACTGACTGCAAAAGTTTTTATAGATATGTGAAAAGAAAGAGATTAGTTAAAACAAATGTAGGTCCCTTGCAGTCAGAAACAGGTGAGTTGATCATGGGGAACAAGGATATGGCGGACCAATTGAATAACTACTTTGGTTCCGTCTTCACTAAGGAAGACATAAATAATCTGCCGGGAATAGCAGGGGTCAAAGGAGTTGGAGGAATTGAGTGAAATCCAGGTTAGCCGGGAAGTGGTGTTGGGTAAATTAAATGGATTAAAGGCCGATAAATCCCCAGGGCCAGATAGGCTGCATCCCAGAGTACTTAAGGAAGTAGCTCCAGAAATAGTGGATGCATTAGTAATAATCTTTCAAAACTCTTTAGATTCTGGAGTAGTTCCTGAGGATTGGCGGGTAGCAAACGTAACCCCACTTTTTAAGAAGGGAGGGTGAGAGAAAACGGGGAATTACAGACCAGTTATTCTAACATCGGTAGTGGGGAAACTGCTAGAGTCAGTTATTAAAGATGGGATAGCAGCACATTTGGAAAGTGGTGAAATCATTGGACAAAGTCAGCATGGATTTACAAAAGGTAAATCATGTCTGACGAATCTTATAGAATTTTTCGAGGATGTAACTAGTAGCGTGGATAGGGGAGAACCAGTGGATGTGGTGTATCTGGACTTCCAGAAGGCTTTCGACAAGGTCCCACATAAGAGATTAGTTTACAAACTTAAAGCACACGGCATTGGGGGTTCAGTATTGATGTGGATAGAGAACTGGCTGGCAAACAGGAAGCAAAGAGTAGGAGTAAACGGGTCCTTTTCACAATGGCAGGCAGTGACTAGTGGGGTACCGCAAGGCTCAGTGCTGGGACCCCAGCTATTTACAATATATATTAATGATCTGGATGAGGGAATTGAAGGCAATATCTCCAAGTTTGCGGATGACACTAAGCTGGGGGGCAGTGTTAGCTGTGAGGAGCATGCTAGGAGACTGCAAGGTGACTTGGATAGGCTGGGTGAGTGGGCAAATGTTTGGCAGATGCAGTATAATGTGGATAATTGTGAGGTTATCCATTTTGGTGGCAAAAACAGGAAAGCAGACTATTATCTAAATGGTGGCCGACTAGGAAAAGGGGAGATGCAGCGAGACCTGGATGTCATGGTACACCAGTCATTGAAAGTGGGCATGCAGGTGCAGCAGGCAGTGAAGAAAGCGAATGGTATGTTAGCTTTCATAGCAAAAGGATTTGAGTATAGGAGCAGGGAGGTTCTACTGCAGTTGTACAGGGTCTTGGTGAGACCACACCTGGAGTATTGCGTACAGTTTTGGTCTCCAAATCTGAGGAAGGACATTATTGCCATAGAGGGAGTGCAGAGAAGGTTCACCAGACTGATTCCTGGGATGTCAGGACTGTCTTATGAAGAAAGACTGGATAGACTTGGTTTATACTCTCTAGAATTTAGGAGATTGAGAGGGGATCTTATAGAAACTTACAAAATTCTTAAGGGGTTGGACAGGCTAGATGCAGGAAGATTGCTCCCGATGTTGGGGAAGTCCAGGACAAGGAGTCACAGCTTAAGGATAAGGGGGAAATCCTTTAAAACCGAGATGAGAAGAACTTTTTTCACACAGAGAATGGTGAATCTCTGGAACTCCCTGCCACAGAGGGTAGTCGAGGCCAGTTCATTGGCTATATTTAAGAGGGAGTTAGATGTGGCCCTTGTGGCTAAGGGGATCAGAGGGTATGGAGAGAAGGCAGGTACGGGATACTGAGTTGGATGATCAGCCATGATCATATTGAATGGCGGTGCAGGCTCGAAGGGCCGAATGGCCTACTCCTGCACCTAATTTCTATGTTTCTATGTTTCTATGTCCATAATTCTGTTGTAACTCCTGAAATGAAAGAAAAATAACTTTTCTGTAAAGGTGTCTCACCTTTTTAATTCCATAATTTTTCCATTGTACAAAACCTTTATCTAACACAGAGGTTTAAATGAAGGATTATTTACAATGTGGAGAAGGAGTGATAAATTATCCAATTTTAAAGTCATTTTTAATTGTTTCCAAGTTCGTATACCACTATATATTATCGGATTTTCACTATGGTTTTTTAGTCAGTTTTGTCGGAGCTAACAAAATCGAGCCAATTTCAAAAGGTAAACAATCTTCCTTTTCCATCTTTAACCAATCTGGTTGTTGATCTATATCTTCCAACCAGAAGGTCATATTTTTAATATTAACTGCCCAAAAATAAAATAAAAAATTTGGTAAAACTTATCCTCCATTCATCTTGGATTTACATAAATGTGTTTTACTTATCCTATGGTTCTTATAAATCCAAATAAAACTTGTAACAATAGAATCAACTATAAAAAAATAAAATTTGGGGAGATATTGATTGAAAAAGGTACAGTAATTGTGGAAGGAAATTCATTTTTATGGCATTAATTCGACCGAGCATTGCGATGGGAAGTGTTTTCCAATAGTGAATATTCTTATGCAGTTTATTAAGTAAAGGGGGAAAATTTAATTTAAATAAAGAAGTAATGTCTTTGTCATATAAATTCCAAGATATTTAAATTTTTCGTAGACTATTTTAAAAGGAGATTGTTGCAATGTATGTAGGTTATGTTCCGTTATTGGCATAATTTCACTTTTGTTCCAATTAATTCTATATCCAATGAGCCAAATTGAGTTATAAGATTTAGCAAGTTTGGAATGCTAGTTTCTGGGTTTGTAATGTATAGTAATACATCATCTGCGTATAAAGACATTTTATTAACTGTATCTTTAGTATTATGCCCATAGATTTCTGGATGGGCTCTAATACTTTCTGCAAGTGGTTCAATAGCTAGGGCGAATAACAACAGAGATAATGGGCATCCTTGTCTACAACCTCTAGACAAATTAAATTTGGGTGATAACACTTGATGTGTCAATATTCTAGCTGTTGGGTTAGTATATAGGAGTTTAACCCATGTACAAAACTTCTCATCCAGTTGAAAATTTTCCATCACGGAAAATAGATAGGGCCATTCCACCTGATCACATTCCCAAATTCTGAAGGGTCAAAACTTGAGTGAGCCAAGAGCCACGAGTGAGCCATGAGAAGGATTAGCCAAGACTGCTAGTGGACATAGCCATTTACACTTTAAAAAGTTTCACCATGCCAAAAGATGTGCAGTAGAAGAGACACTTGTGTATGCAAAGTCTTTGCAAGTGGCAGGACATGTTTAGAGAGTGGTCAATCAAGTATTTGGGATCCCGTGATTCATATAGAGAGGCACATAGAAATACCAACGCAGGGAAGTTCCATTGAACTTGTACAAAAAGCTGGTTAGTCTATCATTGTGGTATTGCATCCAAGTTTGGTTGTCACACTTGGTTGTCACACAGGAAGAATGTAAAGGTCCTTCTCAGGGTGCAGAAATAATGTACTGGCAAGTTTAGAAGGATGCAGGACTTCGGCTGAAGAAACTGGGGTTGTTCTTCTTAGACTAAGGTTGAAAGACATGTGGTTTCAGGTGAACAAGATCTTGACAGGTTGAGCAAGGTAAATAGAGGGAAGCTGTTCCATTAGTGAATGATTCAATGATCAGGGGACACAGATGCAAAATGTTTGAGAGGAAGAGGCAAGGTTTCTTATTTAGAGATAGGTGTGGATCTGGAATTCAGTGCCTGTAAGCAGCCTGTCAGACAGGTGAAAAAAGCAGATAAAAAAAGTAATGCATTGCACACCTTATGTTTATAAACCACCAAATCATGCTGCCTGTTTCTTGTATTTGCAAAGGGACCACTAGATTTCAGATGTTTGAATGATGAAAATCCTATATCTGGAATGAACTGTAAGTCCAGGGCTTACTGAGTGACAGATTGTACCATATCATTGCTACGCTCCATCAATGAATTCCACATAAAATCCAATAATCTTCCCATGAAATCATAGAATTGCTACAGCACAGAGGAACATATTCAGCCTTTAGTGCATGCCAGCTAGCACCAGGTCAATCCTTCTTTACTTTTGGTGAAAGCATTGAAATCTACAAAATCCGTTGTGGAAATCGAATCCATCGGCACTTTCAAAACAAATTTGTATTTGAACACAAGGGAGACTACCTTGCAAGGGAGTAGGGTAAGAGAGGGGGAACACAGCAAACACTGCTTGAGTTTTTTGAAGTTGTGACCAAAACGGTTGCTGAGGGCAGAGCTGTTTTATATAAGGATTTCAGCAAAGCATTCGACAAGATTCCGCATGGTAGGCCGCCCTGGAAGGTTAATTTGCATGTGATTCAAGGAGAGATAGCTGAATGGATAGAAAATTGCCATCATGGAAGGAAGCAGAGGGGGATGGTGGAAAGTTGCTTCTTGGACTGGAGGCCTGTGACTGGTGGTGTGCCTCAGGGTTCAGTGCTGGATCTATAACTGTTTGTCATCTACATCTATGATTTGGATGAGAATGTACATGGCAAGTTTAGCCAGTTTGCAGATGATACAAAAGTGGGTGGTATAGCAGATGGTGAAGATGAATGTCAAAAATTGCAGCAGGATCTCAGCAGGTGGTCTGAGGAATGGTTGATGGAATTTAATACAGAGAAATGTGAGGTGTTGCATTTTGGAAAGTCTAACATGGGCAGGACCCACACGGTGAATTGTAGGGATCTGGGGAGTGTTATAGAGCAGAGAGATCTAGGCGTGCACCTACATAGATCCTTGAAGAGTGGAATGTGGTCCTAAAGGCTTTTGGTACATTGGCCCTCATCAGTATTGAGTATAAAGTTGGGATGTCATGTTGCAGGTACAGTATATAAGACGTTGGTTAGGCCGCATTTAGAGTATTGTACTCAGTTCTGGGCATCATGTTACAGGAAAGATGCTGTCAAGCTGGAAAGGGCACTGAGAAGATTTACGAGGATGATGCCAAGATTCGAGGGTCTGAGCTATAGGGAGAGGTTGAGCAGGCTGGGACACTATACCTTGGTGTGCAATAGGGTGAGGGGTGCTCGTACATAGAGCATAAACTCTTACACCTAACACTTCCTGTAACATTTTCCCCAGCACACCTCACCAATAGCATCACAATCTTAAAAGCATCTGTCCAATTCAATCTGAGCAATCGCATACTCGATTGCATAACGCTGAAATAATTAATGTTGCATTTTATATGTAATCAGCAAGCTTCCATCATATTCATATACACTCCAGATTATCAATCTATGGTCTAACTATTGAACCAAACAAATAAATCAGTCCCTTGATTGCAGGATAATATTGCAGCTGGTAATAGCAAGAATTTTTCTTTCCATTTTGTGGCAATGAATCTATTTACAGAGCATTTAAGAACAAACTACGTTAGCCGTGGCAAATTGGTCTGCATTTTTGCACATATATGCAGTTTAATTGTATAATTGTTGGAATTTTCATTTGCTAATTTTAGCAATGTTACAAAATTTTGAGATTTTAAAAATCAAGTCTGTAATTTATCCCATCAGATAAAGCATAAAAATAAGTTTAATTTGACACCTAATTCACTTTCATATCTCAAGTATTTAAAAAGTTATGGCCATTTTCATACTGGGAAATTAGCATCTTGTTCCCTATTGATTTTCTATGGACATAACAAAAAAGCTGTGATCGTGAACAGTCAAAAGCCCATAACTTTCTTAAAAATTAAGAGAACTGAATGAAATTTTCAGTTATCATAGATTGAAGCATTCTGAAACAAATATAAAATAATCTTACTTGGATGACCTGAAATTAAAGCATATAATTAGTTAGTTACCTAATTGTAGCTAATTTCAGACTTCAATTACTAGATCTAAACATCTATCCATTTCTTAATAAATGATTAACATTTTTAAATAGCCTAAATGTCCAAATAATATTCACAAATAATTCACAATAAAACATGATTTTTAAATCTCATTTACATTAATTTATAGGCCAAATGGAAGGAATTTAGTGTTTAATTGCTGTAAATAAATGCCCATTTAAATCAGCTTTCCAGTGGGTCTCTGTGGAACGCGCTGGTTTAGAACGTTCACATTGCGGTAGATTTGTGCCCCAAATGCCGAGAAAAATACTGCGCGATATAATGGGCCCAAATTGAGCTACTCGCAATATTAAACTTTGTATAAAGGGATCTTTAGAAGCCCTTTTTAATGTAAAAATATACAACCTAACTTCTGCTGTCTGCTTTATGAGACCCTGCGGTTGCTGGTGTTCGCGGGTTTAGAGATTGATTTTTAAACTACTATAACTATTATTCAAGGCCTTTAAACCTAATAATAGCTTTTGCGACGGGGTCTTCCAGCGATTTTTCGTTAATAATTAACTAGGCTGAACATTTTCGATTGGAACAGCTTAGAGAAAATCGCGTTTTAAACCCGCCCCCTCTAAACGGCGCCAAAATCGCGCACACCCTCAACGGAAGATTTTCAAGGACGCTTCAGGTAGGCTTTGCAACATACCTACTAATTTGATGACAACGTAATAGTCTAAAACATGACTGCCTATCTATGCAAGTGCCTAACGAGTTAAAAGAAAATGCTGACCAGATATAATACAATACAAACAGTGATATTGACTCGACTAGGTGTACAAAGAATTAAAATGGTGTTATGTTGTTTGCATGATAAATAAAATAACAGATACCAGGCTGTAATTTAACCAGAGGGTTCATTCATATTCTATGGCAGTTCTTGCAGTCTGTGCCATCTGTATGCATTGCGTGGTTGTCCCAGGAAATTCACTCTTCTGAATTGATGTTTTAGAGCATGTAAACAATCTGGGAGTTTTCTTGGGAGCATATTTCAAACTTAATTCAATATTGCAATCTGGAGTAAATAGATTTTCCTGGATTTTGTGTTCTCCTTGTGATGTGAAGCAACGATGAAACGTTTCCTTCTCTGTCATTCTGGTGGTGCTGCTGGGCTGACAGCCGGTGATCTGCTGGTGAAAGGTGGTCGACTTGTAATGTGTAGGAAGGAACTGCAGATGCTGGTTTAAACCGAAGATAAACACAAAAAGCTGGAGTAGCTCAGCGGGACAGGCAGCGTCTCTGGGGAGAAGAATTGGTAACGTTTCGGGTCAAGACCCTTCTTCAGACTGAGAGTCACGGGAGAGGGAAGCGAGAGATATAGGCGATGATGGATAGAAATATAGAACACATGAATGAAAGATATTAAGAAAAGTAACGATGAGTGTGTTTCTGTCCTCGCGGCTGCTGCCTGGCCTGCTGGGTGTTTGCAGCATTTTACGATAGGATAGAACTTTATTTATCCCAGGAGGGAAACTGGTCTGCCAACAGTCATAAAACACAACAAGATCCATGAAACGTGACATTAAAATGTCGAGTAGAAAGTCCAGGATTGGGGATTTGCAAACATTGGGGGGGGGGGGTTAGTCTACCCCACGACAGAAGGGAGAGGAGTTGTGCAGTTTGATAACCACTGGGGGGGAAAGGATTGGAAGGGAGACACAACATGTTGGAGTAACTCAGCGAGACGGGCAGGATCTCTGGAGATAAAGAATGGATGACGTTTCGAGTCGAGACCCTTCTTCGGAAAAAAAGGATCTCCTGTGACGTTCTGTTCTTGTTTCGGATTTCCAACATCCGCAGTGTTTTGCTTTTGCACTAATCTTTCATGCCGGCTGGTGTGGTGTATGTGGTGGTGGAGGAGGAGCGGGTGAAGCCTGGCAGACGTGGGTACTCTGACTGGTGATTGTTGCTGCATTCCAGTCGTTCCATGGTCCCCGCTGCCCATTGATCCAGCTCTGCTCCATCGCCATTGGCGGTGGCTTTGGTCGCCGCTGACTTTCCATTGGCGGGCGCGGCAACATCGCGATTGTGATTGGTGACGGGCGCGGCCGCCTGCCCCTGATTGGGTGCTGGTGGCCATGGGCGGTGCCAGCCAGCAGCCGCCTGCCCTGTCCCTTTAAATAACCCTCGGCAGCATCAGAGGCAGCACCGGGCGTGAGGTGGGAAGCCAAGTTACAACGCACAGCGAGCGAGCGGGTTGGGCAGCTTGAATATCTCCAATGGTCAGTCATCGCATCTGACAGGAGCGAAGGAAAGACAAAAAAAAAAAGACAGCACCGCCACAAAGGGGGGGATCAAAGGCAAGAAGGACAAGGGCACTCCCAAACAAAGGGGAAAGTCAATGCAACCATCAGGGGCTGCAGCAGGCGCAGCCTTGCTCTGTCCTTGCTTTTGTCCTGCATCTGGGCTGCACTGTGACCACACAACCCCGCAGGAAGGTGAGGAGCTTCGCGACTGCACCGTTATAGAATTAAATCGTGTAGAATTATAATCGCTAGGAAACGATCATGTCACGAATGAGAGAGCGTATCTATTTGTTAATCTAAAAATAATAGCAATAATGGTGCAAGAATTAATAGTGCATCACCGACGTACGCGATATTAAAATACAAAGACTGTATTAGTTGCACGCTTTCCCCCCCTATATAGTATTTTTTTTATTGCATATATGTATTGCAATGTCGCTATATATATATATTTATACTCGCCGGCACACGCACACAAGTACGTGGAGCTTGCTTATCTGGAAGGGCAGGGAGGCACAGATGACAGTAAATAACTCTCAAAACATTGCATGGAATGCGGAATGAGAGGCTGCAAGGTAACCGCTGGCACATCTGCGGCAGCGGACTGCTTCGCTGGAACCGGGCTGAAGACAGTGCCTGTTCCTTGATTATTTATGTCGGCTGCGCTGCCGCACCATGGAAGTCTCTTCTCGAAACTGTTAGCTTCAAACAGGATTTTAATTGGCTTTTAATAGACAAAAGAAAAACTTCAACTGTGCTGCGCTTGGGAGATGTTGCGAAAACGATGTTTTCGTTTTGCATTTGACGGTGGAGGATACGAACAAAGATAAATGAGTGATCTGAAATAAATAAAGATAAATAAATGCCCTTTCAAAAGAGGCATTGTCAATACGGTTCTCAGAGGGAATAAAAGGGGTTATTTTGTTTGTTGTCAACAATAATAATCTACCTAAAACGAACATGTCTTATAAAGATCTGTCAGTATCGGACGTGATGTAGATGTTGCTTTAAATAAAAGGCCGGTGCTCAAACCTGTACAAACGAATTATTCACTTAGTGTGTGTTTACTTGGTAGTGACTGTCGCGGTTGACAACAGCAGGAGTCTTTACTCCAGTGTTTCAGCTACGGCATGTCCTGATCTGCTTGTCAAGGTGTGCAATGAAGCCCACCTCTTGTTTTTACTAAACGTGCCTGATACTATTGTCTTTGTGGCTCTGCCCCCCGCCCAAGCCTGAATCTCTAGCATTATATCTTGTTCATGTTTATTGATCTAGTCTTGTTTGCGTCCCGGGCACTCTTCTCTGCGCGTTGTAAATATTTGTTGTAATATTAATGAATGTGAAACAACCTTCCTTTCAATCAATGATCGCCAAAGATATTGTTTCTTAAACATCTCTTTGGTTTGAATATTTGGCAAAAGAGATGAGTTTTTTTAACGCAGATTTGTTATATTCCTGGAATACGCCACCAGAAAGACTGCGGACGAAAATTCAACAATAACTTTTAAGAGTGAATGGGGTGTATATTTGCAATTGCAAGGGGATGGGACGAATCCGATATTTTTTTCAGAAAGGTGCAATTGGCATTCTATTGGCCTTCTGCAGTTGTCATTCTATGGTTCTCAAATATTAATACGTGTGAATCACCTTTTAAATTAAGGCGTCATGAACACGAATATATTTCACCCATTCTAATATTTCACCGTTTGCTTCATGTTGTTTTGATTAAACGATGCAATTTAGATTGCGCCAGTTTACAAAGTAGCTCCGTCTTTCAATGTCTCCTGACCTCCCTCTGTGGGTTTGAATGTTTTCTGGCTAAAGTACCCTTGGGCAGCAAAATCCTTTATGGCAAAAATCTTCATTGACAAGGACTGCGGAGACAGGATACTCAACGGGATTAATATTCGTCGTGTCTTTTTGGGCGGGCTGGCGGTGACGCTTTATTTACAAGCAGCGGTTTTATTGTTCTTAAAGGCATCATGTCTTGATGTGATGAGATGTGGAGCATCAGGCAGGCAGGTCACGCAGCATTAGCGATGACTGAAGCAGGGAGGAGGGGCGGATGGAAAAGAGAAAGGATTCGCACCGAGCAGGAGGGAGGGAGAGAGAAACGAAGTTCGGAAACGGGAAGAAAAAAGTGATACGTGAAAGAAAGGTAGTGGGTTGATGCGGGTGAGGGATAGTGGAGGGGAGGGGGCGACACACTGGGAAAGAGAGCAAAGGCGAGGACAGCAACCAACGTCCCTCCATCTGGCAGTGTTCACAGTTCGGTCAATCCCTACTCACGTTTTGTATTTCGGTGTGTTTGATCGACTATGAGCTGTTCGAGTATCTCACAATGGCCATCTCGGTGCCCACGGCTCGGTGCCAGTCTCTTGAATGAAAGCGGAGGGGGAGCGGGGAGACGCACACAGTGTGGTCGGCCGCCTGTAGCGGGTGTAAAAATAATGCTTCTCCCCCATCCGCTGTGTTTTGTAAACGAGATCGTTGGAAGAGTCCAAGGAACGTGCTCTCTGCCTTGGCATTGGATTGCCGTGTGGTACCATTAGATGAAAGGAAAAGAGGATCTCCCTGGCTCTCTGGGACCGCTTCAGCAAACGGGGGGGGGGGGGGGGGGGGCAGTTCTCCTTTGCAAACCTAATTCAGGACCTCTGCCGAGTTTGCCCTTGACTCATACTCGCAGCATGGTCGTCACGAGGTCGTAGGAGGTCTTATGGTGGGCCGTGATGCTAGTCGTGGGTACTCGTGGCATCAAGTAGGTCAGGGCGTTTTTCTAGCCTGATGAAAAATGTCCACGAGTAAAAAAGGTCGTGAATTAGGTCGTGAAAGTGGGACAGGCCCTTTAATTAGCCAGCATCTCCTTTCCCACAGAAGCAGCGGTTATAAAAAAGAACTGCAGATGCTCGTTTATACCAAAGACAAACACAAAATGCTGGAGTAATTCAGCAAGTCGGGCATCATTTCTGAGAAAATGAATAGGTGACGTTTCGGGTCGGGACACTTCTTCAGACCTCCTTCAGAAACAGGCTGATTGCTCTCCCAGTTTCTCTGACATGTAAAATCCGATTTCAGTGTCGCAAGACTCGGAATCTCAGACGTTGAAGAGCATGTGGCCCAGGTTCAGACTGGAACCTACTCTGATTCGAGTAGTGTAGGAGGGAAATTCCTTCTCTCCAGAAATGCTGCCTGTCCCGCTGAGTTAATCCAGCTTTTTGTGTCTACCTTCTCTGATTCGAGGTTACTTCTGGGTAGCCCCTTATTAACCTGAAATGCTTTCGGGACCCGACATCTTGTGATTTTGAGCCTGACTCTAAGGTGCCGATACTGCATCAGAGCTGAAGGAGGAACTGCAGGAACCTCTCAATGGTCAACCAAAGAATAACCCCAAAGAGCATCTCTTCTGATCAACTCAATCTTCATACCTTTTAATTAGTCTAGAGATACAGGGGTTTAAGAGGTAGGATTTGCCCACTAAGTTTGCATTATTCAATTAGGTGTTTCTGCTCAGATACAGCAGTGAAGTAAAACAGAAAGCTTCTCTTGGCAATGTGCTGTGCCTGAAAGTGCAAAGTTATTGGGCAAATCCTACCTCTTAGATCCCTGCATCTCTGGGCTAATTAAAAGGTATGAACACGATGCAGTTGTACATTGGACAGCAGGCAATATTTTATTCTATTTGAAAGCTACCTTGCAATGCTTGATCCAAATGGCACTGAAACATTAATTGTCTCTCTCCACAGATGCTGCCCAACCTACTCAGTATTTCAGATTTTGTTCCAGTGATAACTAGTTTGATCTGTGTATTGATGTCCTGCATAATCATATAGTGATCAAATTGCCCCAGTATGACCATCTACTGAGGGTAGGAATAGGAAGATAACTCGGGTGAATGCCTGGCTGAGATGTTGTGGCTAGACTCGGAACCTCAGATGTTGAAACATGTGTGGCCCAGTTTCAGACTTGGTGGCGACTTTGCGAACAAGCTTCTTTATGGAACCTTCTCTGATTCAATATTTCTTCTCTGTAGCCCCCTTATTGACCTGAGACGTTTTCTGGATGGTACATCTTGTGATTTTGAGCCAGACTCCAAGATGCTCCACCACCACGGAGCTGGAGGAGGCACTGCAGGAACCTCGCAATGTTCAATCAATAAAATGACCCCAAAGAGTGTCTCCTCTGATCACTCCATCTACACACCTTTTTAATTTGCCTAGAGATACAGTGGTTTATGAGGTAGGGTTTGCCCACTAAGTTTACTTTCAGGCACTGCTCCTTGCCAAGAAGAGCTTTTTTTACTTCACATAAATCTCATGGCCAACGTTGTCATTTGCTCCTGCAATAGACAACTTGAGCACTGATTTATGGGGCATTTGAGGGAACTTGAACAGTGTTAATCCGGAGGAGGCGCTGTCCTGAACGGCTGCCTGTCCTGCAGCTGTCCGTTTTTTTCCCTTCTTTTTTTTATTATTTTTAGTATGTTGAGTGTGCAGTCAGGGGGCCTAATCTTTTTATGTGTGGGGGGTGGTGGGGGGGAAGGGGGAAACTGCTTTTCGAGTCCCTACCTGGTCGGAGGGGTTGCTTTCCTCCGAGCAACGACTTCGACCTGTCCTTGCGGCCTACCAGCGGGTCCTGGAGCGACGTTTCCCTGAGGGGACCGGGCCAGAACATCGGCTTTGGCGGCGGCGCAGAACATCGGCTTTGGCGGCAGCGCAGCGCTGAAGCGCTATTGCGGAGCGGGCGATGCCTTTCCTGGGTCGCCGCGCTGGAACTCCGGTATGCTGGGACTGCCGATGAGAACATTGTGGAGCCGCGGTTCTGTGGAGCGGCCAGCTGCAACGCCGAACTTTACATCCCGGAGCCTGGGATCTCTTGCTGAGATCGCCAGTGTGCGGAGCTCCGTCCGGCGCGGTCGGTCGGTCTGTTGGCTTGGAAGCCGCGGGCTCCGGTGGGAAGGCGGCCGTTCCTGGCACCCCAAGCCGCTGGGGGTTCTCCCGACGCCGAAGCACCATCACCCGGCGAGAACATCGGGCGCTGTGGCGGCGACTGTGGAGGCCTCAATAGGCCCGACTTTGGGTGGACAAGGGGATGGGGACTGGACTTTGTGCCTTCCCCCACAGTGGGAATCACTGTGGGGGGATGTTTTTGTGTTGAACTTCTTTTTGAATCTATGTTGTATTTTTATTAGTGTGCTGCAAGGACATCAGAATTTTCCCTGAATAAGGGGATTAATAAAGTTTAATCTAATCTAATCTAATCTAATCTAATCATGTGCTGCATTAATAGCTCCAATCCAAATGTAGTTCATGACTTGCAAATCTCTTAGAATACAGAGTTCAGGATGAATGCTATTATTTATTTCACTGATCCCATTACTCAGATCGGGGGCCTTCTTCAGTCTGAGGAAGGGTTCTCACCTGAAAAGCCAACTATTCATGTTCTCCAGGGATGCTGAATGACCAGCTGAGTTATTCCAGAATTTAGTGTCTATCCATGATAAACTAACTTCTGCAGTTCCTTGTTTCTACTTCTAGACCCCATTATTCAATGAGATGTTTCTCTTCAAAATACAAACAGGGTAGAAAAGCTCCTCTTGGCAATGTGCTGTGCCTCAAAGTGCAAACTTAGTGGGCAACTCCTACCTCACAAATCCCTGTATCACTAGGCTAATTAAAAGGTGTGACCATGATGGAGTTAATCAGAGGAGTTGCTTTACCAAGCTACTGTTGCATATTGGACAGAAAGCAACATTTTATTCTATTAAACTGCCTAGCAACGTTTAATCCAAATAACACTGAAACATTCATTCTTGCTCTCCACAGATGCTGCCCAACCTACTCATAATTTCAATTTTAGTTCAAGTGATAACTCGTTTGATCTGTGTATTGATAGCCTGTATAGACCAGTTTCCACATGTATGCAATCTAATGACACACAGAGGATAGGAATATGAATATAGCTCATGTGAGTGCCTGGCTGATGAGTTGTGCAATGTGCCAGGAATCAGATTTTTGGACCCTTTTTGCTCTCCAGGCATAATGTCTGGGGCAGAAATGACCTGGTCAAGAGGGGCGGGTTGCACCTGAACTGGAGGGGAACTGATATCCTGGCAAGCAGGTTTGCTAGTGCTACAGAAGGAAGTGACAGTAAATTCAGTGGATTGTATATGCAGGGGCATGACAGAGATGGAAGAAAGACAGTTGGATTCAATTGCGCTATTTCAATGCTAGAGACCTCACCGATAAGGTAGATGAACTCATGGCCTGGATAGATATATCCAATGGAAATTTGGCCAAGTGAGGAACAGGACTGGCAGCTTAATGGTCTAGGCCCTAGGGTACAGGTACATTCGTTGAGATAGAGATGGGGCTAAAAGAACAAGGTAAGTTGCTTTATTGATTAAGGAGAATATTGTGGCAGTAGTCCGAGATGACATTGTTGAAGGAGGCTATATGGTTGGAGCAGAGAAATTAAAAAGGGGATGATCACCTTGTTGGGATTGTACTATAGTACAAACATGCTGTGATAGGGTTGTCATAGTGGGGGATTATAACTTTCCCGATGTAGACTGGGACAGTCTGAGTGCTCAGGGCTTAGAAGAGATGGAATCTGTCAAATGTATTCAGGAATGTTACCTCAGACAACATGTAGAGGCCTTGACAAGGGAGAGGGCACAGCTCGACCTACTTTTAGGGAATTGGGCAGGGCAAGTGACTAAAGTGACTGGGGAGCTTTTGGGGACCAGCGATCATAGTTCCATTAGCTTTAAAACAGTGCTGGTCCACAAGCTAAATTCCTAAATTGAGGCACTGTCAACTTTGATGGTATTAGGGGCAGGAACATGCAAAAATTGATAAGAGAATGTTGTTTGCGGCAAATTGATGTCCAGAAAGTGGGATGCTTTTAAAATGGTTACAGTGATATTTCAAGGTATGCATGTCCCTATCAGAGTGGGGGACAAGACAGGTGGAGTAAGGAATCCTAGATGATGAGAGAAATTGAGGCTGTGGTGAGGAAAAAGGGGGAGACAAGGATCAGGTGCAGGCAGCGGGGATTGTGGTAATCTGGAGGAGTAGAGGAGATTGAGAAACATATGGAAAAGTTAATTAAGAGAGCAAAAAGGGGACATGGGATGGCACTCTCAGAAAAGGTTAAGGGGAATCCAAAGACTTTATATGTACATTGATGGAAAGGGGGTAACTAGAGAGAGAGCATGGCCCCTCAGAAACCAAAATGGTTATCTGTGTGTGAAGCCACAAGAGATTGGCATGGACCTCAATAATATGTCTCCTGTTTTTTCCACAATGAAAGATTAGGGAGCTTGGGACAGTTAATCGAGATGTGACTGATTGATACACCAAGTTCGACCGAGTTCGGCCCACCAGGTTCACGCCAACCATCGATCAATCGTTCACACTAGTTCTATGTTATCCCACTTTTGCAACCACTCCCTGCACATCAGGGGCCAATTTACAGTTTCCAATTAACCTATAAACCCACACATCTTTGGGATGTGGGAGGAAATCGGAGCACCTAGAGGAAAGCCATGCAGTCATAAGGAGAAAGTGTAAACTCTGCACAGATTGCACCTGTGGCCAGATTCGAACTTGGCACTCTGGAACTATGAGGCAGCAACTCTACCAGCTGCGCCACTGTGCTGTAGTTGAGGACTGTCCATATTACAGTCGAGGAGGTGCAGGGCATCCTAAGACGTACCTCGGTAGTCATGAAATGCTTTGAGAGGCTGGTGAAGAAACACATCTGTGCCTTCCTCCCTCGGAACATGGACCCGTTGCAGTTCGCATACCGTCCGAACAGATCCACGGACGATGCGGTCTCCCAGGTCTTGCACACTGCTCTCTCCCATCTGGATAGCCAGAAGGGGGGCTACATGAGGATGCTGTTCATTGACTACAGTTCAGCCTTCAACACGATAGTCCCCACCAGACTGGCCGGGAAGCTAATGGAATTGGGGCTCAACACCTCCCTGTGTGCCTGGGTCCTAGACTTTCTCACCGCCAGGCCCCAGGTAGTCAAGATGGGAGGGAATACATCGAAGTCCCTCACCCTGAGCACAGGATCGCCCCAGGGTTGCGTCCTCAGCCCCCTATTGTACTCCCTGTACACACATGACTGTGTGGCTAGGTTCAGCTCCAACTCAATAATTAAGTTTGCTGATGACACTGTGGTGGTGGGCCTGATCTCAGACAACGACGAGAAGGCCTACCGGGAGAAGGTGGCTGGTCTAGCACTCTGGTGCCAGGATAACAGCCTCCTCTTGAACATCAAAAAAACGAAGGAGCTGATCATGGACTTTAGGAGGGCACATCATCCGAGGACGTACACTCCATTGAGGATAAATGGGGATCCTGTGGATAGGGTGAACTGTTTTAAATATCTGGGAGTCCACATCTCCGAGGATATGACATGGGCATCACATGCCTCAGCACTCGTGAGTAAGGCCTTTACCACTTCAGGCAATTGAGGAAATTCAGAGTGTCTCCGAGGATTCTCCAGTGCTTCTACGCAGCGGCAGTGGAAAGCATCTTGTCCGGGAACATTACCATCTGGTTTGGGAATTGCTCTGCCAAGGACAAGAAGGCTCTGCAGGGAGTAGTGCGTTCGGCCGAACGCACTATGGGAACTTCACTTGCCCCCCTGCAGGAACTATATATCAGGAGGTGCAACTCCAGAGCCAACAATATCATGAGAGACCCCTTCCACCCCTGCAACGGACTGTTCCAGCTGCTACGGTCAGGCAAACGCCTCCGTTGCCATGCGGTGAGAACAGAGAGGTTGAGAAGGAGTTTCTTGCCAGAGGCCATTCGGACTGTAAACGCCTATCTCACCAGGGACTAACTCTACTGAACGTTTTTCCTTCCATTATTTATTATGTAAAAGAATATGTGTGTTATGATTGTGTTTATAGTTTGTTTGGTTGTTTGTCTTTTGCACAAAAGACAGCGAGCATTGCCACTTTCATTTCACTGCACATCTCGTATGTGTATGTGACATATAAACTTGACTTGACTTGACTTGAAATCGCCTATGCATGATTAGATATATTCAAGGACACTGTGGGAAGTGAGAAAAGAATTGCAGGAGACCTGATTGAGGTTTGTGAATCATTGATAGACATGTGTGAGGTGCCAGAATACTGGAGGGTGGCTGATGTATCTCTATTTAAGATGAACTGCAAAGAAAAAAATTGAAGTATAGACCAGTAAGCCTAACATCTGTGGCAGGAAAGTTCCTGGAGAGGAGTCTGGGGGATAAGATATACATGAGTTTGGAAAGGCAGGAGGTCATGTCTCATGTCAAGTTGATTGCGTTTTTGAAGAAGGTTTGCATACTAGGCTATTCTGGTTAGATCGCATCCAAGTTGAGCTAGCTAACTGGATACGGAATTTGCATCATGGTAAGTAAAAGAGAGTAGTGATGGAAGGTTGTTTTTTGGATTGGAAATTGTCAGGACCTGAGAGGATGAGTTATAGGCAGAGGTTGGGCAAGCTTAGACTTTATTCCTTGGAGTTCAAGAGGCTGCAAGAGAAACACCATGAATTGAGACCAGCACAGATTAGGTTATTGCTCAGATCTGATTTAGTCTTCATTTTCTGCTTTAATAGAGTGTAAGAATTTAGCCTGGGGATAATGACAGGTTTTCACCAAGTTTTATCTTCCCACAGGGAGAAGGATCTGAAGGCAGTGCCAGAGCTGACTTTGGTCCGACTGCAACCATGAACTCTTCACTGATGACACGTGGAACCAGTGATGTTCTGGAGGAGCTTCAGTTGCTCACAGCTCAGAACCTGGAAAGGCTGGAGGTGAATAAGTACTACGAGGTGATTAGGGAGCTGGGAAAAGGCACCTATGGCAAGGTGGACTTGGTTATCCATAAAGTCAGAGGTATGTACCAATTGCAGATGGTCCTTCTTCACTGCAATCAGTAGCTTGGGACTGTACTGAAACCACCTTTTGATAACAAGCATCAAGGCTAAATCAACTTAATTACTAGTTTCCCCCACCAGAATCCACCCAACATTTCTATCCTCAGTTATTCGTGCTTCAACATCCCCCCCCCCCCCCACCTAGCAAACAGGCTAGCTTTGTTCAATTTGTTCAATTATGTTCATTAAGCTGCAGAAAATATGCCATTAAGCTGGAAAGAGTTCAGAAATGATCTACAAGCATATTGCCAGGACTCGAGGGACTGAGTTATAGGGAGAGATTAGGCATACTGGGAGTTTACTCCTTGGAATGTAGGAGATTTGCCAGTGATCTTATAGAGATCTATAAAATCATGAATGACATGGACATGGTGAATGCACTCAGCCTTTTCCCCAGGATTTAGACATCAACAATCAAGGAGCATAGATTTAAGGAGATAGGGGAATGATTTAATAGGAAATTGAGCAGCAGCTTTTTCACATATGGGTTTATGGAACAAACTTTCAGAGGACATGTTGTACATGAACAGCATTTAAGGGAATTTGGCCCGGCACGTGGATAGGAAAGCTTCAGTGGGATATGTGTTAATTATGGCCAAATGGGAGTCCTGCTCAGCATGGACAAGTTGGGCTGAAGGGGCTGTTTCCATGCTCTGTGACTCTATCACCAGGAAATGTTTCACACACGTTCATTATTTGGCATTCCACAGTTCTCTGATGTATGATGGTGCACACCAAAGAAAACCTTGGACTCTTGCTGAAATGCTTGAATGTGCGTCCACATAATGAGTAGGCCTACCTAAATGTAGACTTGTGTACAGCCACTCTGACTCATGGTGGGGCACCTGCACTTTGCTGAGGGCCTAGTATGCTCATTCCAACCTATGTTTGATCTTCTCCCTTTCACCCAGGCTTGGGAACCTAGATATGGATGCACTCACTCTGGCTCTGAATTTATTCACGCGTTCAGCCGTGAATTTCAATGAACTCAAGTTCTTGGCCATCCTAATAGCTTGACCATTTTCATAAATTACCAAAGTCTTCAAGTCCCAGCTGGTGTTCCCCAATACAGAGGATGAAACATACCATAATGAGAGTACCACACAGAATAGTTTATTTAAGTACTATTTGTGAGAACATGTGTACAAATTAGTAAGTATTTTTCTCACATCATAGCCATGGACTTGCTCAAATAATTCGTCACTAATTGTAAAGCGCATTGAATGTTGCTTATTTTGCTCCATTTATCTACGTAAAACCAGGTTAGGGCCTGTTGTGAAGGGCCCATACACACAGGAAAGTGCCGTGCAATTGTATGGCTCAGCTTGGGAATATCATCTCTGTTTGTGTGGTTGAGTTAGTTATTTTGAGAGGAGTATATTGTCCTACAGGTGTAACTGCATTAGGTTCAGCCCTTGTGGTAACAGCACAAACCTGTTCATGATGCGATCGTTGACGTGTTAACACAACCAACAGTTCCAGAATTAGAAATGCCATGGGGCCACACCTTGGGTGGAGATATATCCATCAATTCTGAGCTCTGCAATAGGAATTTAATAGGAAGCTAAATATGTGCCTGACAATAGGACTATTAATTCCATGCACCAGCCCAGTTTGTCTTTGTTCTTGTGCCCTATACCACATGCGTGTGCATTCTTTGTATGGGAGCATTTGTTTCTGCAGTGCTGCAGAATTTGTCTGTCACATTTAAACATCATCAGAGAGAAATTCTGAACCCGATATGGAAAATAAATAGCTTGCATTTATTTCACTTCTCAACATATCCCCTTTGAAGCATGAAGTATTTTTGGGTCACTGTAATATGCAAAAATGCAGTAGCCTACAACCTTCTTGTTCAGAGGAGAAATTAGCACAAAATCCATGCCTGCATTCTCGAGAGAGTGTCTTCCCTCAGAGGTGTTGCTCTGTCTGATTTCTCAGTGAGGTAAAAGATTTCATGGCCCAGTTCCATTCCACAATATTGTTTAACATTTAATCCCTCAACTCAACAGGATGGCCTTATCATTTTCAAATAGCTGTTCTGAGAGGGTGTTTTGCTGCTGTATTTCTTGCATAACAGTGACCCAAAAACGCTTTATTAGCTCCAGGCACAGCATCTGGACATTCCCTTCCTGTATCTACATCCTCCATCTGCCTAATTCCAAAAAGGTGGTACACCCTCAGACCATACTTTATTTTTTTCAGTGGCATTCATCTAACAGGGCCCAACTGATCAATATGTTCAGATCTGACATTGCACTTCAAGAATGAGTGCGACTATATAAAAACCCAATTGATTCACTGAAGTCCTTTGGGAAAGGAATCATGTTATGTTTATCCAGACTGGCCCTTTGCTGCCAACACTGGTCTCGGCCATTTTCTGAAGTGACTCAGCCAGTATTAGTTTCTGTGCTTGGAGTTGATTAGTTATCCCCGAATAGCCAGTGGTGACCATGCCCTGAGGAGTTTGTTTCATTGGTTTCAGGAGGATTCTGTATAATTTCATGAAGGAGAACTAAGCTAACTAAACCAGGCAAAAAATAAAGCATGAGGGAAACTAGCTGGCACGTTTTGAAACAGTTCAGCAAGTTGCACTGATGTGGAATGCACTGTTTGAACTGCTGATAGAAACAAATTCCCAACTTCCTGAGGGAATTGAATAATATATTTCAAAAAGAGAAAATTTCAGCTTGCTGGAGGGAGGGAAGAAGGGTGAAGTAGCATGAATTGAATAGTTCTTTCCAAGAGCTGGCATTGACATGATGGGCCAAATGGACTTCTTCTACACCTACAGCTAGTAGCAGGAGTGTGTAAGATCACATAACAAGGACAGGGACCTGAAAACAGAAAGGTGCTGATTTTGGAAATCTGACGTAAAACCAGAAAATGCTGGAAACCTTCATCAGGTCAGGCATCGTCAGTGGAAATGGAGTCAGTCCGGGTTCTGACAAAGGGAATTTGACCTGAAGCATTCCCTCTCCTACAATAGATGCTATATGACCTGGTAAGTATTTGCAGCCATCTCACCTTTTATTTATGGGCAAAGTTTTTTTTTTTCACTTTTGGATATCCTTTTCACTTTTTTTCACTTTTGGGTACAGGGCCAGCGGAACATTTTTGAAAGTTGGGGGGCTGAACGATCGCAGATCACCGGCCTCTGAGGTACCCGGTGAGGGACCCTTTTCTTAAACCCAAAGAGCAGTTCAACACATGATACAAAAGATGTCAGTCTTAAAGTAGCATTATTCACAACACTAATAAGTAGCATTATTACATACACAACATTGCATTTTCCTTAAGGAAAGAGAAGAGATAAAGAAATCTGTGACTCTTTAAACCTATTTAACATATTTATAGATTTCACACATCTAACGGAGTACTTGACTCCCACACTCTTGGTGAGTTTTCACAGCTGTGCTTGCTGTAAGCCAGTATTGAAATTGTTGATTCCTTTGGTATTGCTGAAGTACCAGCCATCCATGGACTTAACAATTTCTTCCCACTTTGACTTCATTGGGTTGGTATACAAATCAAAGGACTCCTGCACCTCGCCGAGGTTTCCATATAATGTTCTCCTTATATGGTCAGGAGATTAGGGGGAGTAGAATGTGGGTGAGTTCAGGTTATGAGCTTTGGAGGGAGCAACATCAGAATCTCAGATTGGTAGGGTTGGGTACCTGTGGAATGTAGGAGTGGTCCAGGGTATAAAAGCCAAACAGGGAGACTCAAAAGACTGCAGATGTTGGAAAGTGGAGCAAGAGACAAATTGCTGGATGGCTCAGTGGGTCAGGCAGCATCCGAGGGGAGAAATGTGCAGTCAAATGTTTTGGGTTGAGACCCTTCCTGTTGCCTGAAAGCATGGAGTGGGAATAGCCAGTATGAAGAGGTGAGAGGGTTGGGCAAAAGCTGACATGTGATGGGTGGATCCAGGTGAGGAGGGGTAAATTGGTGGATGGTATTAGATGGGTAGCGAGGGGTGGAAATTAGGACAAATGCTGGGGACGTGATAGGTGAAGGTTGCCAGGGGCCAGATGTCATCTGATGGGAAAGGAAGGTGCAGTATGAGACCAAATAAGAGAAGAGTGAGGGAGGGAGGCCATGGATGATGGAAAGATGCAAGCTATTGGGGAAGGAACGGGATGAGAGGGGGCAGCATGTAATTGGAATAAAAGGGTATCTGCATTGATGGAGGGTCTGGGTGGGGGTGGAGGGGCATGGCTGGTCACCTGAAATTAGATAATTCAATGTTGATCATCATCGGCGGGCACTCAAAACAAGTATGAGTGTCCTCTTTTGGGAGGACGCCTGTGCGTGACTTTGTTTAACGTGGGGAGACTGGTGCACAGACAGCCACCACATGGTCCTAGACCGATCTGGGTCAGGATCCAGTGGCATGGAGTCCAAGACGACCGGAGACCCTTTTCTGCTGCAGCCTTCATCCGCCTTCCCAGACGTTGTCACGCTCCACTAAAGTCAGACATCATCCTCTGCCTGTTCCACCGTTGAGGTCTTGGTTGGATTGCTCTTTGTCGTGGACCTCCCCCTCAACCTTACTGCCATGGGTGGCCCTACCAGGAGCATAGCTGCAGACGGCATCGCTCTCAGGATCTCAGGACCACACGAGCTCCTCCACCACGACAAGGTGACAATCCACAGAGAAGATGTTCATGCCGTCGGGTGGGATATGAAGTACTGTTCCTTTAGCTTGTGTTTGGCCTTAACCTGGCAGGAGGAGGCCGAGGACAGTCAGGTTAGTGTGAGGATAGGAAGGGCAATTGATATTGCTGTCAATCGGGAGATCCAGATGGCATGGCGGACAGGGTGCAGATGCTCAGCAAAGCTGTTGCACCATCTGCGTTTAATCTCACTGATGTAAAGGAAGCCACCAAATATGTAGTTCCCTGATATGGAGCCAATCAGGTTACATTGGGGCATGCAACAAAAGCAGAAAATACTGGAAACACTGAGCAGGTCAGGCAGAGTCTGTGGAGTGAGAAAGTCTTACTGTTTTGGTTTGGAGACCGATCATCTGACCTGAAACATCAATCTATTTCTCTTCCTACCAAAACTGTCTGACCTGCTAAGTGTTTCCAGCATTTTTGATATTGTTTCTGATTTTCAACATCTGCAGCTCGTTTTTCATTTTCATTACATTGGGGCACCGGTGTCCCAGGAGGGAGTAGAAAACGTAGCTCGAAGGACGTTATTCAAGATCCTAAAGGGAGGGTACTTGCTCAGAGCACAACTTCATCCCATGCGTTTATAATTTGGAAATCGCATGGGCTCATGGATGACTTACAGCCAAATGTTTCTAGTCTGGGTGTTGCAAAACAACACTTTTCCACGCTGTATCTCTACACTAAACTAATAAGATATAAATCAGATTGAAGGTTCACCAGCAGATGGAATTGAAATTTTATAATAGATGGCACAGTGACGCACCAAGAGAGCTGCTGCCGTCCAGTGCCAGAGATCCGGGTTCAATCTAGACTACGGGTGCTGTCTGTGCAGAGTTTGTACATTCTTCCTGTGACTGCATGGTGATCCAATTTCCTTTAACATTCTAAGACGTGCAGGTTTGTAGGTTAATTTAGCTTCTGTTAATTGCCCTTAGTGTTTGTAGGACACAGAAAACAGTATGGGTGATCAATGGTTGGTGTGGACACAGTGATTCTCTTCTCTATCACTAAACTAAGAAATAACCTGTTTAGTTTCGTTGGTTTATTGGGTTTTCTCCGCGAGCTTCGGTTTCCTCCCACACTCTGAAGACGTACAGGTTTGTAGGTTAATTGGCTTGGTGTAAATGTAAAAATTGTCACTAGTGTAGGTAAGTGTTAATGTGCAGGAAACGCTGGTTGGTGAGGACTCAGTGATCCGAAGGGCTTGTTTCTGCGATGTATCTCGACACTAAACTAAACTAAACGCTCGTGTTTCACACTGGCAGAAACATGTCTTCCAGCTCTTTAACACAGAGGAATGATGGAGAGTATGATCTGGGAAGTCACCACCCAGATCCAACTGCCCCAGCCAGTTAAACATGCTTTCTTCAATTCTTTGAAGTCCTAATTTTCTTAATTATCGTTGAGAATGAGGAAATAAATATTTTTGTAATTACTATGGTTTTTCTCCTGAGAACAGCTTTAGTCTTAGAAACATAGAAACATAGAAAATGGGTGCAGGAGGAGGCCATTCGGCCGTTCGAGCCAGCACCGTCATTCATTGTGATCATGGCTGATCATCCCCTATCAATAACCCATGCCTGCCTTCTCCCCATATCCCTTGACTCCACTAGCCCCTAGAGCTCTATCTAACTCTCTCTTAAATCCATCCAGTGACTTGGCCTCCAATGCCCTCGGTGGCAGAGAATTCCATAAATTCACAACTCTCTGGGTGAAAAAGTTTTTTCTCACCTCAGTCTTAAATGCCCCCCCCCCACCCCCTTATTCTAAGACTGTGGCCCCTGGTTCTGGACTCACCCTTCATTGGGAACATTTTTCCTGCATCTAGCTTGTCCAGTCCTTTTATAATTTTATATGTTTCTATAAGATCCCCCTCATCCTTCTAAACTCCAGTGAATACAAGCCTAGTCTTTTTAATCTTTCCTCATATGACAGTCCCGCCATCCCAGGGATCAATCTCGTGAACCTACGCTGCACTGCTTCAATCACAAGGATGTCCTTCCTCAAATTAGGAGACCAAAACTGTACACAATACTCCAGATGTGATCTCACCAGAGCCCTATACAACTGCAGAAGAACTTGGGGATTCATTTTTGATTGCTGGAATTATGGACTTCTGACCCAAGCAACTTTGAAACAAGCTAAGCATACCAGGATCCTTTTACCCCTACTTCATTGTTAATTATTTAACCCCGATAGGGCCAGAGTCCCGGGTTTGATCCCAACTACGGGTGCCGTCTGTACATTCTCCCCGTGACCACGTGGCTTTTCTTTAAGATCTTCGGTTTCCTCCCACACTCCAAAGGCGTACAGGTTTGTCGGTTAATTGATTTGGTAAATGTAAAAATTGTCCCTAGTGTGTGTAGGATAATGTTAATGTGCAGGAATCGCTGATCGGCGAGGACTCGGTGGGCCAAAGGGCCTGTTTCCGTACTGTAACTTTAAACTAAGCTAAATTAAAATAAAATTTACCAATAGAGTGAAAAAGCATGGAAACAGGCCTTTCACTCACATGTCGACACTGACAAACGTGTCCTATTATCAACCTGGCTGCGTTTGGTCCATATCCCTACAAACCTTATCTCCCCATGTACCTGCCCAAATGTTTCTTGAACATTGTGATAGTATCTGTATCAACGACCTCCTCGCCCATTCCATAAACCTACTACCCCTTGTGTGAAAACAAGGTTGCTCCTTGGGTTCCTAATAAATTTCCCCCCTCCCCCCTCACCTTAAAACTATGTCCTTGATTCCCCAGCTCTGGGTCAAAGTCTGTGCATTTACCCTATCTATTCCTCTCATTATCTTAAGAAAACCCATCATCCTCCTGCGCTACAAGAAATAGAGTCCTAACCTGCTCAACCACTCCCCATAGCGTAGGCCCTCTAGTCCTGGCAATATCCTTGTAAATCTTCTCTACACCCTTTCCAGCTTGACTGTCTTTGGATTTAAACCCTCATTTGGGTCAATCTCCTTGAGTAACCAGGGAGGTGATGTCTGACAATACCTGCCAGCCCACATAACAACTGCCCCTCACTGCATGTCAAACAAATTCATCACGCACAAAACATTTGCCGTGGGCGGCGCGACTTTCGTCAGCAGCGGCCTCTGCAGTCCGTCTGCGTTTTTATTATTTTATGTCTATGTTTTTATGTAGTTTTTGTTATTTTTTGTTGGGGTATGTGTGTGGGGGGGGTGGGGGTGGTGTGGGGGGGAGGGGGTAACTTTTAAATCTCTCCCTGCACGGGAGACCCGACCTTTTCTTTGTCGGGTCTCCGTTGTCGTTGGGGCTGCAACGAGGAGCGGCCTCCAACAGGAAGACCGGGGGCTCTGGTGCCGACTACTCACCTCACCGTCGCGGAGCTGGCCGAGTCCAGAGCGGGTGGAGCTGTGGTGGACGCTGCTGCGGCCCGACCTCCGGAGATCCGGAGGCTGCAACTGCGGGTTTGGCGGACAGTGACACCGGGAGCCCGCGGGTCCCTGGAGGGAGACCGCTTTTCGGGGCTTCAGCAACGGCGACTTCTCCCGCCCGAGTAGCGGGGTTGAAGAGCTCCTGGAGCGGGGCCTTACAGCACCGCCCCGCGCGGCTTGGAATGGCCGCGGGACTGCGAGCGCACGCCGGGGGCTCTAACACCAAGACCCGGTGTGCGACCTTGCATCACCCGGCGTGGCTTTAATGGCCGCGGGACAATCGCCATCGCCCGCCGGGGGCTTTGACTTTTACTCTGACATCGGGGGGGGGGGGAGGGGAGTGCAGTGGAGAGATAAGTTTTTTTGGCCTTCCATCACAGCAATGTGATGGATGTTTATGTAAATTATGTTGTGTCTTGGGTCTATATTGTTTGTAATGTATGGCTGCAGAAACGGCATTTCGTTTGGACCTCAAGGGGTCCAAATGACAATAAATTGAATTGTATTGTATTGTATTGTATTGTATTGTATTTTCAAGACATTTCGGAATTTGAGCAGGTGTTCTCACCCTGCATTTCTCAGGCACTTTGTTTGCTTTAAGCATCAGTGGAGTGCTGCAGGATTACTAGAAATGCGAAATAAGACCAGTTCCTGATTCTATACCATGTATAATGGCGCAGACTTCATTCAGTTGGATTGGGCATGCATTGTGCCTTAGGCAATACATATATGCTTTTATACAGTGCCTGTATGTCCAGAATGCACAATTTTATAATGACTGGATGAGCACAATTTCTCCATGTTATTGGGGTATTGCAATATACCCCACTTGCTCTGGAACGAGCTGCCAGAGGGGGTAGTGAGGCAGGTACTATCAAGATGTTTAAAAGACATTTGGGTACATGGATAAGATAGGTTTAGGATTATGGGTCAAACATAGGCAGGTTGAACTAATGTAGATGGTGCATGTTGGTCAGCGTGGACAAGTTGGGCCAAAGGGATGGTTTCCATGCTGTAAGACTCAATGGTTTTCAAAGTAATGGACAGTTTTCAATCCATACTAACACACTTCTTCCAATATCTTGGGCTCTTAATTTATGCACCGGCCTCTCATGTCCACCTTGTCAAGTCCCTTGTAGAAGTCTAAATACACTACATCTACAGGTTCTCCTCTGCGAACTGAACCCATCACATCTTCAAGATTCCGAACAAAGTTGTCAAGTATGATTCTACTTTCATAAAGCCACTCTGACCAGCTTTGATTATGTTAATTTTTCCAAAATGAATAGTTATTTCCTCCTTGATTATTGACTCAAACATGTAACCAATAATGGAGGTTAAACTAACCAGCCTGCAGTTTCTCACCATGTGTTTTCCGTCCTTTTTAATAGGGAAGTCACATTGTCTCCTGTCCAGTCTTCTGATAGCCTCCCTGAATTTAGTGAGTTTGAAACATTTTAACCAATAGGTCCACTGCAGCCACTTCCTTTGAAATCCTTAAGTACAGATCAAATGTTGTATTCGGGCAACACAATATACCTGCATTGTCTTAGGGCAATGCAAAATAGGCTTATTGTATTGGGAATGCTGCAGCTATACCTCAGAAGACTGCAGTTCATGCAGGATAAATATGTTTCTAGTGATTATTAAGTGTTGCACTGCCCTCACAGCTTATTCTACATTTGGTGCAAGCCGCAATCTTTATGATTTTTTTCAAAGACTGACTTTTATAACATCCTGAAGTATTAAACATCAGGTTTATCTCCCACTACCACCAATGGTTGAAAAAAAATCAACAGATCCAATAAAAAATTATAATTGGGCCCATGAGCCCTAAGTTGCACACCAGGTGAATGATTAATATTTTCTTTCTTGCTACAGGTACCAAAATGGCTTTGAAGTTCCTGAGGAAGAAGACCACCAAACTGAAGAGTTTCCTCAGAGAGTACAGCATCTCACTTTATCTGTCAGCTTCACCTTTCATCATTGACATGTTTGGAATAGCCTTTGAAACTGATGAGTATTATGTGTTTGCCCAGGAATATGCAACCGCAGGGGATCTGTTTGACATAATTCCACCCCAGGTATACAAGCAACTTCATGTTGTGTCTTACCTTCTACTCTATAGTGTTCTTTAGTCTGATCATTTGCCATTATCATGTTGCCTTCCATACACAAGGCACAATTGTTTCTAAGCAAACTGTCGGAGAAACGCAGCAGGTCAGGTAGCATCTGTGGAGGTGTGGCCGAGAGTGGATGGGGGCTACAGTGCTTCCCGGATGCCAAAGGCAATATTTTCATTTATGCTCACTTTATGTTTGGATGTTCCATATTGCTTTTTTATGGTTACTGTGAAATAAAAGCCAAAATAAAGGTAAGATGTGAACATGGATAATCATAATTAAGAGAAAGTGGAGAATCTTTGTATAAAAACAATTTATTGTCACAGTCAAAAATAGTTGAGTTGTTACCCATTCCTTTTATTAAAGTCTTAAGGGCCTGTCCCACGAGTATGCGACTGCATGCGGCAAGCGCGACCTAACGTGGTCGCTTGAGCCGTACGGCCTCGCGGTGCCGGTCCCACTTCGATCGCCGGAGCCGTATGGAGTTGTGTGGAGCTGGTCCCGACATCGTGCAGGGCTCCGAAAAATTGACACTGTTCAAAAATTCCGCGCGGCAACGGCCTGCCGGCCCGCAGCCGCATTGAGGCCGTACGCAGCACTTCGACGGGCCGTACGCACCGTCTCGACGCCGTACGCAGTGTCTTGATGGCGTACGCCGAGCACGAACTTCCCGCAGACTTCGCTTGAACATCACGTCGCGCTTGCGGCATGCGGTCGCATGCTCGTGGGACAGGCCCTTTAGTCCCATCACCCTGGCTATGAGCATAGAGGTCATTTTATACTGTAGTTGTACAATAAATTGGTGAGGCCACATTTAGAGTATTGTGTTGAATTTTTGTCCGTGTTATAGGAAAGATATTGTTAAGCTGGAAAAGGTGCAGTGAAGATTTACGAGGATGTTGCCAGGGCTTGAGGCCCTGTTATAGGGAGAGGTTGAGTAGGTTAGGACTTTATTCCTTGGAGCGCAGGAAAATGATGGGTGATCTTAGTGGTATATAAGATCATGAAAGGAATAGATAGAATAAATGTACAGTACATTTACCCAGAGTAGTGGAATCAAAAACTAGAGGACATAGGTTTAAGGTGAGGGGGAAAGATTTAATAGGAACTTGAGGGGCAACTGTTTTACACAAAGGGTAGAAGCTATATAGAATGAGCTGTCAGAGAAGGTAGTTGAGGCAAGTACTATCACAAAGTCTAAAAAACATTCAGACAGGTACATGGATGGGATAGGTGTAGATGGATATGGGCCACACGCAGGCAGGTAAGACTAGTGTAAATGGGTTTGAAGAAGGGTCCTGACCCGAAAAGCCACCCATCCTTTTTCTTAAGAGATGCCGCCTGACCCGCTGTTACTCCAGTAGTTTGTGTCCATCTATTGTAGATGGGGCATGTTGGTCAGTGTGGGCAAATTGGGCCGAAGGGCTTGTTTCCACACATTATGACTCTATGAAGTCACCAATACTATAATTGTTGAATTTCACATCGTCCCTGGCTCTGGAATCTAACTAAAAATATTTTGACTTTTATCCAAATACCAGGCTTGGGGAAAAGTCTAGTGTCTCAATTTCTGGAACAAAGATCCTTCATCCATTATGATTCGTCTTCAAGCACTTTGTCCAGGATCCCTTAATTCAAGGGTCAGTCTGTTTTAATTTCTTTAGGAAAGCCCAGTGGCGTGGCAAGTAGAGCTACTGCGCACAGTACCCAAGACCTGGGTTCAATCCCAACTTCGGGTCCAGTCTGTTTGCACATTTACACTGTGACCACTTGTGTTTCCTCCAGGTGCTCCAGTTTCCTCCCATGCCCCAAAGTGCAGGTCGGTAGGTTAATTGGCTGTTATATATTGCCCCTAGTGTGTAGATGAGTGGTCAAATCTGTGGGGAATTGATGAGTATGTGGGAGAATAAAAACTGGATTGATGAGGATTTAGTGTGAAGGTGACAGCCTCCACGCTGTATTTATCTCTCCAAGGACCTTTATTTTGTTGGCCTCGGGTTGGGGTTACTTATCAGAGTGTTCATTCTTTGTTCCTATAAGTCAATGTTCCTGGGTACATAGTTGAATGAGAGGGAGTTGTGGCCCAATTCACAATGAAGAGTCCAGTAACAGATGTAACCTGCCTTCCATTATTCTCTCAAAGGTTGGTCTTCCTGAACAGATTGCCAAGCGCTGTGTGCACCAAGTTGCCTTAGCTCTCGACTACCTTCACAGCAGGAAGCTGGTACACCGTGACATCAAGCCCGAGAACATCCTTATCTTTGACAAGGAGTGCCGCAAGGTTAAACTGTCAGATTTTGGAATGACTCGTCGGGCTGGTACTCCTGTCAAGCGAGTGAGTGGTACCATCCCTTATACTGCCCCGGAACTCTGCGATGCTTCCAAACATGAGGGCTTCTCCGTGGAATACAGCATTGATGTCTGGGCGTTTGGGGTGCTACTCTTCTGCATGCTCACAGGAAACTTCCCCTGGGAGAAAGCCCTGCTCTCAGACTCTTTCTACGATGAGTTTGTAAGATGGCAAAAGCGTCGAGGATCCAACATACCGTCACAATGGAGAAGGTTCACCGACGATGCCCTCCGTATGTTCCGGAAACTTCTGCCCATCGAACCAGAGAGAAGATGCTCAGTCAAGGAGATATTCAGATACCTGAGTTATCGGTGGATGCTGGACACAGATTGTGGCAACAGCATTGGTGACGCAAGCTCTTCCTCCGAAGAAGATCTAGTGGCCAGGATGAAGCAACAGAGCCTGTCCCCTGTGTGCAGTGTTGCAAAGAACACCATCTCTATGGAGACTCCATCATCGCGCTTCACATCCATGACAACATCCAGCTCCCTCTCTTCAAATAGCAGCTACGAGAGGGCATCAAGAGAGAGCAGCAACACCAGGATTCTGGTCACAACACCTATTGAGATCTGCGTCTAGCTTACACTGAAATGTCCAGGATGTGGGTGGTTTTGAGTGTGACAGGATTGTTTTACAGAGTAACAAACTTATCCTTACTGCGGAAATTATTATTTGTTACTTTGGGAGTCAAAGTGATCTATCGACGAGGGCTCAAACTCCAATTGGGCTTTGATTCAGCCATTGGTTTACAAAGTCTTCACCCTCAGCTCATTCTCACCAGTTGTGACTTACGTTGCTTTGTGTCTTTGGGTCAGGTAGGATGAAGGATGAGACACAGTGGGTGACATCAAGGGATGAACTAGCACATGGGTCCAAAGAAACAGGGCAAGGCTGTTGCAAGGATCTCAACCGATTAGGATCAGTTTCTGTGGAAGAATCCTCTTTTTCAATTATATATTACAAGCAAATGTCAAGGGCATTGTCCATAGGTATGACAGCTGCTGCTGTTCAAATGGCTTTCCTCCTAAGGGCTTGGTAGTGTTCACCAGAAGGAGTGATCACTCTGCACAAGTCATCTTTAATAACACTCGCCTTTCACTAATGTGAATGTGACTTCCCACATCCAAACACACTAATTTTGGTTCTAATTTTTAAAATTTCAATTTAAACTTGTTTTGTACCTGGAAGCTTTGGCCCTCCTTCCCATGCACTGCTATTATGTGAGCTGACAACTTGCTCTGAACATCTTACTGAAGAACCAGTAGTAGACTAACTTTACAACACTATGGAGTTAATATTCATTCACCAAACCAAGTGGCGTTTAGATAATTGCTAGAATTAGATAGGTCCAGTGATGAGTTAGTTTGGTGCAACAATCTCAGTGCTGAGAGATATTCTTTTATATTTAAAACAAAATGTTATAAGTGAGAGCACCAACATCCAAAGCACGCCTTCCCCACCTCTCAACAATCTCTTGCATCTCGGCATGGATGAGTTGGACCAAGTGGCGTGTTTCTGTGGTATATGTTCTGTACCTGTCCTTTGAGTGAGTGCGTGCTTGAGAAGGTGGATTAATATATCCATTTTATTTTTGAGTCGCATGTAAGGCCTGAATGGAAATGATGCATACCTCAGTGTGTTGATTTCTGCTTTAGCACATCCGAAGCAGTAAGGTTTAGATAATGGTGGCATCAGGTGTGAGTTCCAGCGTCAGTGCTAGCTTCTCCACAGGTTTGTGGGGAGTTTCTCTGAAGAGCCGCTGGAGGTTGAACAAAGCCAGGTTGCCATCCCTCTCAATGTCTCCCATCGGAGTAACCTGCAGCAACCATTTGAAAGGACAATCGATCAACCGGCCAGTGAATGTTTTTTGGAGATTATGATCTGTTCCTATCTCTGAGGTAGCACAGTGGCACACTGTCCGGTAGAGCTTCAACCTGACTTGCAATGCTGTCTATGTGGTGTTTGCACATGCTTCTTGTGATTCGTAGCTTTTCTCCGGTTGCTCCAGCTTCCTTCCAGAACCCAAACATGCACATTTTGGCAGAGTAGTTGGCTTCAGTAAATTGCCCCAGAGTATACAGCTGGGTTGTAGAATCTGGATGGAGTTGATGGGAATGTGGGGAGAATAAAAACTATGATTAATGCAGGATTAGTGTAAATGGGTGGTTGATGATCAGCATCAACTTGTTGGGTCAACGGTCAGTTTCTGTGCTCTATGACTGACCTATGTTGATTTTGATTGATCTTTTGGCAAATATTCTGTTGTCTTTCACTCCCAACCCAAACCCCAGCCCCATCTATATAAAAAAGAAACACTAGTTTCTTCCCACTGATTACCATGTTGTGCAGATTACAATCCTTCCGTAGATTTACTGCGCTTATAAGAAAACCAACTCTGAGAGGTGATTTCAAACTTGAGGCATGCTGAGCATTCAGGTAGCAGCGTAATGTTCCTGTGGGAGAGGTGCGAGTTATCTAGAAAATTAAAGGAGTGAGATTTATCTAATCCTCTCAATGAAGGTCAAAGACTGCGGGTGATATTAACCCCACCTACCCAGTTGTAAACACTCAACAAATTAAATTGAAGCAGGAATGTAAAATGGAAGATTGCTCATTGGTGGTCTGGGATCTCTTTCTATCTTGATTGTATTAATGTGACTTTGAAGTGCTGTTTTAGTGGTGGAGTCCAACCATTCATTTGCAGGCAACTGACAAAGTACCACTGGGATTAGTTGGCATTGCCAGTCAGTATCTTCCAATCACACAGTCCTTCCACCAATTGAAGTAATGGCATTGTGTGTCTCAAACATGAAATGTAACAGAAGCTGAGAAAATTAGTTGGATTGCTGGAAGTCTTAATTTTTTCTATTGGGTAGGAATTGAGTTTAACAACCTTAAAAAAAATGCTGGCATGAGTAAAAAGCTATTTGCACCTGACGGAGTTCAAGTGTCCAAACTTAGCATTCAGGCAAGAGGTTATCTGTGGCAACCATTTGATCAACTGGCCACTGAACCTTTTAGAGCAATTATGAAGTGTTATCTATTATGTGTATAGTTGTGAGGCTCCTGCTATGCTATTTCACTTCTGGTCTGAGATGCTGTTCCCTAAAAACATCCAGCCCAACCCCTCCTCTGCACTCTCAACCCCCCTACCCCACACCCTGTCCTTTACCCATCCACATGTGCAAAAAAAACAGAAAATTTAGGTTAGGGTTTCTTACAGATTACAATCCTTGTGTATCTTCACTGTGCTTACAAGATAAATGTTTCTAATGTTAACGTATGTGCAATATGTTCTATTTAACTATTTACCACATATTTAACTTCAACTTTTACAATGAATTGTCATAGTTTTTTTATTAATTAAAAAACTGAAAACATAGGGCTATGAAAATGGCATCACAGAGCTTTACGTGACGTATTCTGCACCTGTAATAACTCTACAAAGATTCTCGTGTGTTACTCGATTTGGAACTCTGCAAGAAGGAGTTGGGGTTCGGAGCAGTCCAGTGAAGTTTGGTTCATGTGACCTTAGGGTGGGTGGGTGGGAGGTGTTGGAGAAGTGGTGGGGGGGGGGTGTGGCAGGGCTACAATCCACTCTTTTCTCCTTCATTATTGCCATCATTCAATTTGACCTTAGGTGAAAGGCACGGGAATGAGGATCAATGGATGCTGCACGATATTTAATGAGAATCTTGAAAGGAATAATTTTTGATAGAAAACTTCCAAAGAAGGTGGAATCAGTAATAAGCCTATTTACAAAGACTATATTTGAACTGGGAATCTTAGTTAACTGATGCCCTGCATTCTTCTAATGACTGGCAGAAGTGCAAAACAACCTAGACTGTCAATGTCCACCTTTTCACTTTAGAAATGCACTTATTGCTTCTTGTAGACAGTGCAACACTTCCATATATAGTATCAAGGATCTCCCTCCATTGACCCAGTCTCCAAGATGTAGTGTGGGCTATTCAGTTGCCAAACCATGTGTTTGAATTTTAGTGCAATGGGTGTGTTTCTATTCAAAATTCTTCAGAGTTTCGTTCCTCAGTGAATGGTGTGTCGTTTAACTGTTTGTGGTTTGTGACAGCAATGCATTCTTTTAGTGTGCAGAGTTTTAGCTCTTAGCTAAAATGTTTCCCGAGCTCTTCTCTGAGCCATACGATCGATTCAATGGTTGCAATGCAATTTGTCTTCCTGTAAGACTTACTTTATAATTTGATTAAAATTAAAATAAAACAACCGCCTGCTCAAGCTTCTTTGATGCAACAAATCACCCAAGATTGAGCGCAAAGCACATGAGAGAATTTGAAGAGGAGGTAACAGCTGAGAGAAGATGGAGGGTGCATACCACGTGGCAATATGCACGGAGAACAAGGAAAGTGATGTATTAAAAGAGAATACAGTGTATATATGTGAGCAATCACATTCACTGCGTGTGCTATATAAGAGCAGTTGTGTCTTGTGTTTACTTCCAATATTCAAGCAAAGTGAAACATGTACACAACTAAGTACTGGCAATCATTGTTTTTAATGATTTGTTCATGGGATGAGGTAATGTCAGCACCTAATCATCCCTGCACAGAGGAAGCAGTAAGGATTGGCGGACCTGGTGCTAACATTAAGGCAGACCAAGTATGAATGCCAGACTTCCATTCTGAAGGGCATGACCAAATTAGAGGGACCAGAGGATATTATGTAACTAGTGGAAGCAGGCTGCATGATAGACATGGGGAGGGATTACACTTTATGACCGAAATACAGATAGTTTGCAACATCAACAGCTCATGATGGATCAGAGGCAGCAGAAATAAGCACATTGCATGATAGAATTGTGAGGGTGAACAATATATCAGATACTTACATCATTAACAACATTGACAGATTTTTGGAGATGGAAATATATTAGTTGTTGGTGACACACTGATGTTATACGTCTCTCTAGTCGAGAGACAAACAATCAAAAGACTCAAGAGTCAAGTCAAGAGTGTTTTATTGTCATATGGCCCAGATAGAACAATTAAATTCTTATTAGCTGAGGACAATGAGGGCAAATTCCTCTTTTAGTATCAAATTTATACGTGCTGTTCAAAATAAAGTTTGAACATAGACATTAAAGTTGAATGAGCTACTCTGTGGAGTATGCTACTGCACAACATGAAGTCATGCACATTTCTTTGAAATGATGAACTCCAAGAACTTGTTTGCACAAAAACTAACCCGAGACAAATAGAACAATAGTGGGGTTGATATTCCCAATGAATTTTGGAATGTTGAGAGAAGAAGCCAATTCATCCCATCTTGCCTGCTCTGCTATTCAATTCAGCCATGGACAACATGCTTCACATTTCTTGTAACCTATCTGAAGATGATCAGCAGACCTCAATCCTGAAATCACCAGCTGATTCCCAACAGTACCAGGTTTTCACCTCCTTTTATGGGAAAAAGTCTCTCAACCACTGAACGGCTTTTTCTCTAAGTTTAGCTTGTATTCTCTCATTCTTGATTGCCACACAAGAGAAAATAATTCCCTGTAGGCACCCGTTTTCTATTTCATTTGTTCACCGATCAATCACTTTCAAGGTTCATGTAACCTGCTCTCCGCCTCCTTTTGGTTCCGGGAGCAGTTAACTCCAGCAGATTGATAAAGCAACTTTGCTTTTATGGCGCGTGGCCTCACTGCTCCCTCTGGGACCATAACAAATAAGAGCATCATGATCAGTAAAAGCTTGAGCAACTCAGCGAGATCACTTCCCTGTTTGTCCTCTAACCGTTGCCAACCCCATCTCTCCCTTCCCCGCGTTCCCTCAGCAGACCCACATCAGTCTATGTCCACTCCAGTAAAACATCTCCCTCATCACTCCATCCTTCCACATTTAAATTCCCAGCTGTTAGTCTCTGGACCACAACATGAGGGTATTTCTCCTGAAAACTATTGATCTTCGAAATCATCACAACCATACCCTCTCATCTAGTTTGAATAGACTTATCTTCATTAAGAATATCACTCTCTCTCTTTCTCTCTCTCAATGTAGCGATTTCACTGATGACCTTCCCGTCAGATTCTATTCCCTTCAATTCATTGGCAGGTTTACTTCACCTCCTTAATTTCCCTTTGAAGTTGGAGGCAAGGTCTTTGTGAGGGAAGTTCACCTCCACATGTGGTAACATGCTAGAAAAATTCCAGAAGCTTTTTTAAAAACAACCAAATTGCTATAATTTGAGATTGACTTGTGGGCTAGAGGAGAAAAGGATGGCACATTCCTTCCCTTGAGCCTTATGGTTCTTTAGTGACATTTTCAAAGCTTCACGGCCAACCTCAGTAATGCTAGATATTCCTCGTTTCCATGGTTTGATTTCATGGCTCTGGAACACAAATCTTCTTTCCGAATTACTAGTCCAATAACAATCATAATGTTGCTGTCCCTACACACTGGTAAACCCTTCATTTTACCTTTTTAATTAAAAAAAGTTGTCCCTTTTCCCACTCAACGTAAATTTGTGCTCATCCAAAACTCTGCCACTCTTTTTAATATTAATTTTTCAAGCTGGATTTTATTGCCCAATCCAAGCAGTCATTGAGATTGTGTTGGAGAGCCACCTCCTTGAACTGCTGCAGTCCTTCTCATGAAGGTGCTTCCATCATGTTATTGGGTAGGGCATTCCAGGATTTAGACCCAGAGATAATGACGGAACCGTGATATTTTTTCAAGTAAGACTGCCGTGAAAATTTAAGAGGAATATGCAGACAATCGTGTTTTCATCTCACTTCTATTCATGTCCCTTTTGGTAGGAGAGGTCATGGGTTTGTGAGACAACTGTCGGAGTATCCCAGGTAACAGCCTGCATTCCTTCTCCTTTTTGTGTCCATCTTGTTACAAATGTCGACCTCGCTGTTATCGTCCGTCCTGAAAAGGACGCAAGCTTCCGAAGACAATCAGTAGAAGCCATCACTTGTCGCAATAGATGATGGTGGTAGCAGAATTAGCACAGGATACTTCCAGTTTCCAGCTCCGCGACGTGGACGCTTCTGCTATGGGGCCACAGCCTGCATTGCATTCTATAGACAATATACTCAACAGTCACTCTGCACCAGTAGTGGAGGGAATTAATGTTTTGGCATCATGTCATGAAAGAAGATGCTTTGTCCTGGATGGTCATAGAGTCATACAGCATGGAAACAGGCCCTTTGGCCCAACTCATCCATGCAGACCAAGATGCCCATCTAAGCTCATCCAATTTGCTTACGTCTAAGCCCAAATGCTGTTGTACCTGCCTCAGCTACTTCTGGTAGCCCATACCATTTACTCACCATCCTTTGTGTGACAAAGATTCTCTTAGGCTCCCAATTAAATAGTTTTAAATTGAAACAATGCCCTCTAGCTCCTAAATGTAAATATCACCAATAATCTATCCTGGACTAACTACATTGAGGCTATGGCCAAAAAAGCATACTTCCTATTTCCTCAAAAACTAGGGAGGTTCGGCACGTCCCCACCAACTGTCACTAACCTCTGCAGATGAACCGAGAGAGCATACAATCGAGTTGCATCACAACTAGGTTTGGGATCAGATCGTCCCACAATGTAATAAATTGCAGAACTTTGTGGATGTAGTCCAGTCCATCAAAACATACCAGACGCCATGCCTCGGGAAACCAGCCAACATAATTGTGGACATTTTTCACCATGGTCATTCCCTTTTCTCCCCTCCCCCATCGGGCAGAATATACAAAAGCTTGAAAGTACGTACATACCACCAGACACAGGAACAGCTTTTTCCTCTCAGTTATCAGGTTACTGAATGGTCCCAATCTTCAAACCTACCTTCATTGCTGATGCTGGACTTTTTCTCTTTAACTGTGATGCTATAATGCTGTATCATTATATTCTGCACTCTGGCATTTTTCTCTTTGCACTGTTTGCATCTGTTGTACCTATGTATGACTTGATTGTATTCATGTATAGGATGGGCTGATTTAATTGGATTTCATGCAAACAAAAGATTTTCACTGTACCTCAGTACACAATGCAAAAATCAACCATAACCATTACCACGGGAAAATGACTGCGCATTCATCCTCCTATTTCCCTCATGATTTTATCCAACACTGTAATGTCACCTCTCAGCCTCTTGCACTTAAAGGAATAAAGCTCTAGGCTGCTCTCAACCTCTCAATATAACTCAGGCCCTCAAGTCCTGGCAACATTCTTGTACTTCTTCTCAGCACTCTTTCCAACTTGATGACATCTTTCCTATTTCAGGATGACCAACACTGAGCAGAACACTCCCATGAACACCATCACCACTGGTGTTTAGTTTCTTGAGAGTTGCCACTGCACGTAACCAAGCAGGTGAAGAGCATTGGAGTTATATACTCATAAAGCGTGGAAACGTGGCCCTCCAGTCCGATGTGCATTTACTCTATCTATTCCCCTCATGATCTTATACACCTCTAAAAAATCACTCCTCATCCTCCTACGCTCCAAGAAATAAAGTCCAAGCCTGCACAACCTCTCCCTATAGGCCCTATAGGCCCACGACCTCCCTATAGGCCTAGCAACTCATTCTACGAAACTATATAGAGTAGAGATCAATTCTTCTACTCTTTTCCCATGTGATAGATCCAGCAGCCAAGGAATCTAACTGTTAAAGGCAGGGCAGTTGTGAATAAGAGTTGGGATATCATGTCGTAGCTGTTGTATGATATTAGACAGTGCTATCATTATATATTTGTTAAGCCACACTTGGAATTTCATGTTCTGATCAGGACACAATTGAAGGGATGTGGTAGCACTGGATCTGCTGTAATTGCTCTCACTGGAGGACATGACACGGATGGGTTTATAAACATTTTTTGTGGGTAGACAGGGTAGATGGTCACAGCCCTTTTCCAAAGGTAGAGTCATAGAGTTAGTTGTACAGCATGGAAAGAGGCCCTTTGGCCCAACTTGTCTATGCTGTCCAAGATGTTATTTTAAGCTAGTCCCATTTGCCTGTGTTTGGCCCTCTAGTTCTTGATTTCCCTACGCGGAAAAACACCAGAGACAATTTACAGAAACCAATAACCTACAAACCTGCACCTCTTTGGAATGGGGGAGGAAACCAGAGCATCTGGGAAAAAACGATCCAGTCACAGGGAGAACGTACAAACTCCGTACAGACAGTACCCATAGTCAGAATCGAACCCGGGTCTCTGGCGCTGTAAGGCAGCTACTCTACCGCTGCACCATTGTGCTGCCCCCCTCGAACTGTGCGAGCGTATCTGTGCTTCTTCAGATTGTTGCATCTCAGAGGAACGTTTATCAAATGTATCACTGGAGCATCCAGCATCCAGACTTCCAGGCTTCTCTCATCTCCACCCTCCCGCCATGTGCCTCATTGACCAGGGGGAAGAACTGGTCCCCCCTTGTTGCATGCATTTTCTCCACAAGCAGAGTGCAGCTGCTGTGGCTATGCCTCAAACTACTGAGCTGCCAAATCTTTTTTAATTGCACTAATACAGAAGAGGTGCCACCAGGAATCACATAAGCCCCGGTTTACCACTTCTTCCTGCGTGTCACACTGAACATCGGCCAATTTTGTGATTTATTATATGATTTGATGATGTGTTTCAACACACCATAAACCGGTGAAATTCAATTTCCAGGCAACATTTATCTCCTGAATTAAAGATGTTACAGAATTCCAAGAGGGGTCTGATGTTCATTGAAATGATCTGAAGCAATGCACATTAGTGGAAAAAAATACAGAAATAAATTCTGCACAGCTGCACGCCTGAAAGCATTTGAGAAGGCCCTACGCATAATAATTTTACAAGGGACTCAATCCCAAGGGAGAAAGGAGATTTTGTACAGGGATACCAAATGCCTATTGTTAGAATGAAAATAAATAACAAAATTATAGACACAAGGAATTGCAGATATTGGAATCTTAAGTAAAACACAAAGTGCTGGAGAAACTCAGCGGGTCAGGCAGCATCTCTGGAGGATGTGGATCAGTAACGTTTCAGCTCATGATCCTTTCTCTGACCGATGATATATACTCAAGAGAATTATTCTCTTCTTGATCAAATGTCCAATAGTCATCTTGAGACGAGCTCTGAGGGGGACCTTTATTACTCAGAGAATAATTACCCGAGAGTGGTGGAAGACGTAGATTCACTGACAGCAATGAAGAAATCCAGGAAAACTTTGAACCTTTACTGTCATCGGAAGAATAAAAACAGAAAGTGATTGAAATACTGCAGGTCTGGCAGTGTCAACGAATTCAATTGCATAATGTTACTTTATTCAGAGCTACATAAATGAGGATTGATTACTTCCAGTGTGGAATGCAACGCAGAAATGGGGCATTTTCTACATTTGGATGCTCTGAGGTTTTTGGCAATGCCTGCGCTATAGCACTTTAGAGCCTTTCCTACAGGTGATGTAGGAGTACACTCCTATGTCACCACTAGGGAATCACCCTCAACCAGTGCCACTGTGCATCTCCAGCTAATAGCACTTTGGGTAAGAGTTTTAGACCAGGCGACCATGAAGAAGGAGGCACAGAACCATACAGTGGTGAAACAGGTCATTAGGACATCCACATTGACACTGAACAGAGGGTACCCATCTGTATTCATTCTAGCTCCCACCACCCGACTTGTAGCCTTTTATGCCTAGGAAATTCAAGTACTAATCTAGACAATTGCTGTCAGTAAGTCTGCATCTTCCACCACTCTCAGGTAACTATTCCCTGAGTGAAAAAGGTCCCCCTCAGCGCTCCTCTCAAGTCTCTTACTGTTTAGCCTAAATCTATATCCTCTAGTTTTATCTAACTCTGATATGAGGAAATGTTTCCTGCAGTCTACCCGAGCTGCTCATTAATTGACGCACCTCAATCGTGTCTACTCTGAACCACCTTTGTTCCAGAAAAAAGCGGACCTAGAAGCTGTATGACTCCATATGGGCCTAGCTTAGATAGGGCATTTTGGTCAGCATGGACAAGTTGGGCCGGTGGGACTGTTTCCATGCTATATGACTCCATGATTGTCCAGTCTCTGAAAGTTATCAGAGGTTACCACACTCATGGAGCTTATGGCTGGAGACTCCGGAGGGATCCACACTCCTTTCCCATCCACTCTGAAGATCAATGTCTCCATTGGCTCAGTTTTGGCATGGTTGTCACCACGGTAGATTTCAGCCATGAATCTGCCTGTGGTGTCTCATCCCATCCAAGTCAGAATCATTGACTCCAGCCATAGAGTCATTCCAAAGAGGATTAGGGAGGTGACTGACATGATAATCCAGAAAAGGGGGAGCGTCCTTTATTTTTAATTTTGGAAATTAGGTGGGGCTGAACGAGTATGGTCTTGGTCTTCCCTTCCCCATTCTGGAGCCCGTCACAGGTTGCGTGAGATGCCATCGTCTCAGTCTCCAATGACGCTTGAGCAGAGGAGTGCTCTTCCCTAGTTCCCTTGACACTCCTGCTGCCAGCACAGAAAGATTAGCAGCACTGAGGGAAAGAGCAAGGACGTGCCACCAATCGATATGCTCCTTCACAGAAAGATGCAACACGGTAGGCTGAACTTTTCTCTGTGATGCAACAATCTGAAGCATCACGACCTGAAATGTCAGCTATCCATCTTCCCCAGAGATGCTGCCTGACCTGCTGAGGTACTCCAGTACTTTGTGTCCTTTTGTGTGAATTAATCAAGATTTGTGGGCAGTCTACAACCCAGCAGTATGAATATTGATATCTCTCTTTTCAAGAAACCTTGCATCCCATCTCTCTCCATCCCTCCCCATCCAAATCATTGTACCAGTTTCAAAGTCATCTTGTTGACTTGCCTGTAACTCATCTTCACCCAGCCCACTGCTAACAATGGCCTGCTTCTTTTATCGTTGTTTTTAAAAAAAGGCATGTGCTTTACCTTGTTTTCCTCTGGTCATTAAGTCTATGAAGCATGTCAAAATGATATCACGTGGTCCTATTGCTATGGCAACAGATGGTTGCCTGTCCAAGCAGCAATTCATCAACTTGTCGGCAATGTATATGTTTTTTGCAGTCAAGACTAAGTGAATATAGATGCTCAGGATCTGTGCACAGGAATGAACAGCCCCCAGGGCTGCCCAAGTGGCAACAGGTTTAGAGAGAAGGCTGGAGATGCAAATATCTTCCATGCCAGGGTTTTTTTGGGCTCACCTGGATCATAGGCTGATAACCTGCCCTGTTACCAACAGCCAACCTTCATATGCCTTGTCTTGCAAACGATTGTTCAGTACAGTGGGCCAAAGCCTTCTAAACAGAGTATTTCCTTGCATTTCAACTTTTTTTAAAAACTTCTTCAAGGTGCACTTAAAACTTTGTTTGCAACCACTCTGGGAGAAGCATGGATTAATCCTTATATACACATTTGCTTAATTTACTTTGAGTATTTGACCTCAGGCACAGTTTAAATTACATCTGCTTTGAATTTGGAGGCCACTCATTTGCAATGAGGGATACATGAGAGAGGGGAGGAGAAGGGTGAATGTGGAGATGCTAGACGAACAATTCAGAGTCCATGTGGGAGCACAGGCCCCCATTTTCTGTGGGCAGGTGGGGTGGCGCTGGCGGTCTCAGGCTTGCCATAGCAGCTCACTCTTGGCCTAAAAGCAGACGGATTGGCAGTCATAGGCTTGTCCTGGCAGCTCAGTCTTAGCCCCAAAGAGGAGGCACTGGACATCCCAGCCTGTCCCAGCAGTTCAATCGTGGCCTTGAAGATTAGATACTAGCAATCTCAGGCTTGTCCCAGCAGTCTTGCCCCTCGAGTGTTGAAGAGACCCCTAGGTTTGTGGGCATGAGCTCAACCCCGGTGTAGTCCCTGAGCCCTGGCTATAGCGAGTGTTTATGCTCTTCCTTCTGTTTACTGTCTGTCTGGGTTGGGGTCCCACCTCCAGGGTGGAGTAGGGCGTTTGGACATGCAGGGACACCGAGCCATGGCTCATATGGCTTGGGCTTGCTCGGTGCAGTCAACATATGTCCAGGGAGCTTGTTGTGCCACTGCGCACTAGCCCTGAGCCGGCAGGCTCCATGGATAGCCTCCATCTCTACATGGTCCACTACTTCCTTCAGTGTATGTCGGAGGGGCTGGATCCAGCGAGTGGTGAGTCTCCTTAGTTGGGCCAGCTCAGCTTGGGTGGTTTGTTAAGGTGGGATGTCCACTTATGAGCTGTGTCGCAAACATAGGGGAGAGGCTGAGATGGTGCAGTACTTCTGTCTTGATGGTGTCGTAGTCAGCAGCCACCACATGGGGTAGCAAAAAAATAAGCCAGCAGGGCTTCCTCACTAAGATACGGAGCTAAGATGTGCATCCAATTCTGCCGCTCCCACCATATAACCATATAACAATTACAGCACGGAAACAGGCCATCTCGACCCTTCTAGTCCCTCGTCTCTCATCGGCTAATTTGAATGTATTTAAATATACTTCCATGTCATGCTGCTTCATAAGCTTAGAGAGAAGCCCCTGGGCCATGTGTACGCTCCCATCCACGTCCCTGGGCCGTATGCCTGCACTGGCACAAAGCAGCAGTGGAGCCATTACTCAAGCAAAGTTGTTGGTAGACGTTTGAGTGGCCTGTATGTTGTCACACAAGAGTTGACTGTTCAACAACCTTGGAAGACCTGCAGTTGTTTGATACTAGTTTCCAGTAAATGCCGATTAGCTGCTACATCGAGTGAGTCGGTGTAGTCTTGCCCGCTTTCTCCTCCAAAGTAACGTCGGGGAAGACAATGTCTACACCGATACACTAGTAGTAGGATACACTCATGTGAAGAGATTTATCTACAGATAAAAATGAAGGGATGATTAGGAACAGTTCTAAGTCCACGTGGGGACACAGTCGTTCATCGTCTGTGGGGAGGTAAGGTGGCACTGGTGGTCTCGAACATGTCTTGGCACTCAAGCCAGTGGGGGGTGCTGGTGGTCTTACGCTTGCCGATGGGCTTATCCCAGCAGCTCACTCTTACCTCAAGAGAAGGTGCTGGTGGTCTTTGGCTTGTCCTAGCAACTCAAGCAAGGGCATGACTGAGCCGCTGGGACAAAACCTGAAACTCCAGTGTCTCTTCTTCGAGGCCAAGACTGAGCCATTGGGGTAAGCCTGTGATGGCCCCACCTCCTCATTTGCCCAAGGGAATGTGCCCCACATAGACCTAGATCTCCTCGTCATTATCATCATAGAACAGTACAATACAGTACAGCACAGGAAGAGGCCCTTCGGCCCACAATGTTTGTGCCACACGTGATGTCTAGTTAAACTTATCTCATCTGCCTGTACATGATCCATGTCCCTCTATTCACTGTGTTTCCATGAGTCTATTTAAAAGCCTCCAAATGGTACTATCCTATCTGCCTCCATCACCACCCCTGCATTCCCGCGCGCTTCCGTTCCCACTGCACTCACCGTAAACGCCTCGGATGCTGCCGTGGGTGGCATTCTGGAGCAGCTCGTAGATGGCCGCTGGCCTTTTTCAGTCGCCAGCTGCGCGCTCCCGAATGCGACTACAGCGCTTTCGATCGCGAGCTTCTGGCATCGTATCTCGCAATAAGCCATTTCCGATATTTTCTCGAGGGCCGGGCGTTTACCACTTTCACAGACCACAAGACCCTCACTTTTGCCCTGTGCAAGGTCTGCCCGTCAGCAGCGGCACCTTGCCTATATTTCGGAATTCACATCCGTCACATCGCGGGTAAACTGAACATCGTTGCTGACGCCTTGACCCGCCCCGCCCCGCCATTCCGTCCGTTTCGACCCTCGACCACGGCGTCGACTACAACGAGCTGGCAGCGGAGCAGCGTGCGGACGCAGGCGTGGAGGTCTACCGCACCGCTGTTTTTGGCCTTCGGCTGGCTGAAGTGACCTGTGGAGCGGTGGGCATCATGGTTCTGTGTGACGTCTCCACGGGTCGAGCCCGTCCCATTGTCCCCGTCAGTTGGCCACGGTTTTCGACGCTAACCACGACCTGGCTCATCCGTCCATACGGGCGACGTCCGCGCTGGTGGTGGCCAAGTTCGTTTGGCATGGACTCCGTAAACAGGTGGCTGCCTGGGCCCGCGCCTGTGTCCCTTGCCAAACCTCCAAGGCCCAGCGGCACGTGCGTCCCCCAGTGCAGGAGTTCGAGGTTCCCGCGGGCCGGTTCCTGCATGTGCATGTCGACCTGGTGGGCCCGTTCCCGCAGTCCCGCGGCGCTACACACCTACTCACCATAGTGGACCATTTCACGCGGTGGCCAGAGGCGATCGCGCTCGCAGATACCTCCGCCGTGGCTTGCGCTCGGGCTCTGGCGACCCACTGGATTGCCTGGTTCGGGGTGCCGTCCGACATTTCCACTGACCAGGGGGCCCAGTTCAACTCTTCCTTGTGGTCCGCCCTGGCCCAGCTCTGCGGCGCCTGGTTGCATCATACGACCGCCTCAAATCGGCGCTGAAGGATCGGCTCACGGGCCCCGACTGGGTGGACCAGCTGCCTTGGGTCCACCTCGGCATCCGCACCAATCCTAAGTAAGATTTGGCTGCTTCCTCTGCCGAGCTAGTGTATGGTTCGGCCCTGCGGGTACCCGGGGTTCGCCCGTGGCCAGGTGGCATCAGCCCCGGTGTTGCTGGCTAGCCTCCGGGAGCGGGTGAGCCCCTGTTCCCACTTCCCAGCACGGTTTGTCTGCGGTGCATGTGCCGGCGGTGTTGCAAAAATGTTTACGAGGGGCCATTCCGGGTGCTGCGATCCAGTGTCGCCACGTTCACTGTGGACGTGGGAGGTGGTTGTTGCATCGCCACGACGTAGAGGTCGTCCACCGGCCTTTCCACCCACACTGAGTTTCCCCCGACCCTGTTATTTCCGCCCCGTTGCCTGATCCCGGCCTTGTTTCGCCGGTCCCCCATGTTACGCCCGCCCCGCCTTCGCTGACCACGCGTTCTGATCGTTGCGTCAGGGTCCGTACCTCGGGTTCTGGAGAGGGGTTCTGTAGCGGCACCTGCTGGTGCCTGTGGGTAGTCGAACCCGCGGTTGGCTAACTTGGACACGTGACTGTGGGGAGGGGTTTTGCTTTGCACGCTTTTCTGGGCAAGCCCATTCATTCTGTTAACCACCGTTGTGGTAGTAGCGCTGTATTTAGCTGTCTCAAGATCATCGTTGTTTTCACCTTACTTTCATAATAAGGTTCTTTGGAAACCAACCTGCCGTCTCGACTTCACCTTTTCTGCACCAGCTCATCTTCTGGTTGAATGAAGAAAAGGGCTTTTGAAAATGAAGACCTGGCACATTACCTCCCCATCACCACCATCTCTTCCCTCCCTAACACCTCTTGCCCTTCCTCCTGCCGATCACCTCCATCTTATCCAGTCCTTGTCAGCTCCAAACATCCTACCTGTCAACTCCTCCCCAAACTCCTCCCTGTCACCTCCAACCCCGTCCCCACTTGTCATCTCCATTCCTTACCCTTCACACACACCCTTCAATATATCCTCCCCATCACTTCCCCACCTCGAACCCCTTCCTTTCATCTTCAGCCCTTTCCCTCCCATGTTGATTCTGGCACCGCCCCATTCCCTCTAAACACCTTGCTCCATTTATTCCCTCCCCTTGTACCTGCACTACTCCGACATTCAATAATGGCTGATCTCCGCCTCCTAATCCCATTTTCCTACCTTCTCCCCATAACCCCTGACACACGTTCTAATCAAGAATTTGTCTATCTCTGCCTTAAAAAAAATCCACTGACTTGGCCTCCACAGCCCTCTGTGGCAATGAGTCCCACAGATTAACTACCCTCTGACTAAAGAAATTCCTCCTCACCTTTCTAGAAGAGCGCCCTTGAATTCTGAGGCTATGACCTCTGGTCCGAGACTCTCCCACCATTGCAAACATCCTTTCCACATCCACTCTACCTATGCCTTTCATGCCTTTGGTTTACATCTATGGCCTGTTGCTCTGCCAGATGTGAGGTTATCCATTCATCCTATCATCTCTCCGGAAGCAATGTGAATGGACATGAAGGTTAATCTTCAGGACACATATTACAGGGGTATGGCAGCTCAGTGAGAGGTGTACAAAGTCATTTGTAATGGTTATCAATCACACATAATGAAATGGAATTAAGACTCGGTATGATTTATAATTCACTTTTATTCCAACCGCGACCAAATAAATCATCAGTCAGCCTAGATCCTCGATCAGGTTCATCTCTCTGTGAAAGTATCTTGAATTGTATGCAGAATGCATTTCTCCAGCAACTGCGAGGCGTTCTGTTTTTCACTGATTTATGTCAGGTGTTATCTATTGAAGGAAATGTGCTTTTATTTTTGAATTAAATGCTTTGCACGGGTCACGAGGGTTAGGCAGACACATCGGTCCAGTCCAGGTTGTTAACATATTGATTCTCATTGATTTTTACTAACATTTTAATTATCACACATGGCATCTGATGACTGAGGGCAGTTTAGTGAGGAACTTATTACAGGAACTTTCAATGAAAAAGTACACAAGGGTCTCAAGTCTGAACTCCAGCAGGAGGGCAATATAATCCATTGGGATTACTTCCCACAGATGTTTACTGTTCCAATTTTTAGTCTCCCCTGTCCCAGCAAAATATATCTCATGCATGCAAGCCCAGGTAACATTCTGTGAATGTTTTGTACCTTTTCCAACCTAATCTGTAATCACATCTTTTCTTAAAGCTGGATGACTAAAACTGAACACAGTACTCCAAATGTGGTCTCGCCACTGATATACAGCTGCAACAGCCTTATCAACTGATCTTTAAGAGGCTTATAGATAGGCACATGGGAATGCAAGGAATAGAAGGATATGGATCATGTACCAGCAGATGCGATCTGTTTAACTATCTGCTCTTTAAAAAAACAATCTGGATAATCTAGAAGAGCAAACAGCTCTGAGGTGACTGGAATGGTAAATCAGAAACTGAGGAGTGACACAGCGGTGCAGCGGTAGAGCTGCTTCCTTATGGCACCAGAGACCCAGGTTCAATCCTGACTATAGGTGCTGTCTGTACATACTCCCCATGACATGCATGGGTTTTCTCCGGGATCTCTGGTTTCCTCCCACACTCCAAAGACATACTGGTTTGTCGGTTAATTGGCTTCAATAAAAATTGTAAAATTGGCCCTAGTGTGTGTAGGATAGTGCTAGTGAGCAGGGTTCACTGGTCCGTGCGGACTCGGAGGGCATGAGGGCCTGTTTCCGTGCTGTATCTCTAAACTAAACTAAACTAAACTTGGCATCATGTTCGGTGCAAACATTGCAGGCCATAGGGTCTGCTCCTGTGCTGTACTGTGCTACATTTTACTTCGGAGTCACGTGAGTGATTCCGTGAAGAACCCGCTCAGCACGCATGCGCGGCATTAACGCCAGCAGTGCAACAGCGGCAGGCGGGAGTCAGGCACTCCCGCTACGAGCCTGAAGGAAAGGAACGTTAGGTAAGTACTTACCTTCAGAGTAAAGTCGGTCTTTGCGTTTGTTTTTGCTCCAGGGGGAGCAAAGCAGCAGAGGGAAGCAGCCCCCGTTCGACTCCAGGGAGGAGCCGACAGTGGAGGGGGGAGAGGTGGCAACAGGACCGCACACGCTGCGGTCCACAGACACGGGTGCTGCGCTGATGCCCAGTCCGCTAAACAGCTGTCTGACCAACAGCAGCGGACTGGAGGGAAATTTAAAAACCGGCCGGCACCCCTGCAGACTCCCGACAAGGAGGCTCGCCGCCCGAGAACCGCTGAAATGCCGCCCGAAAACGGCAGACAGCCTCTAACAGCAAGGTCAGGACCAACCTCAGGCTGGAGACAGACACGGAAGATGGGATCAGCACTTCAAACAAGAAACAAGAGTGTCTGTTTCTCCAAGCCAGAGGAAGGTCATGGAGCTAAAAACTCCAGCGAGACTGCCTCAGGAGCAGGGGCAAGTCCGCCAAGGGAGCTAACACTCCCACTCCAGTGCCTAACAGTACTGGCCATCTCCCTTGTCGAGGGATTGATGGGAACCAGAGCTGGGCTGGTCAAGAAGAGGGGTCACTGCCTGAACAACATCGGGAGTATGCTTGAGGTACAGGATCAGGAAGAGCTGCTGGGTGTGGCCACTATGTGGCTCTACCACTAGCGAGATGGCTTTTCAGTCTCAACTGACGGCCAGCTTACTACCTGTTCTTTTCAAAAAACCTCTCCAAGACGGGTAGTCATGAGGTGTTGGATTTCACCACGCCTCCCCTAAATTGCATTTACTCAAAGTGCCCACCGTTATTGGAGGGTACATTGAGCATCGTTTTTAAAAACCCAAATATCTTAAAATGAATTTGATATCCCTGACGTCGGTTATCATTTTCGCATGCTCTTTCCAGAGGGTCACGGTAGTATGGCAAAACACCTGGCCCTACTGTTCGCAGTGCTCCGCAACTTCACAGGAAGTTATAAAACCTGCCCTCAACTCAAAAAATTTACAGGACTGTGAGAACGCCGACCTCACAACCACAGATCCTGCTATCTGGCTAAGTTACCAAACCAAGCCTAAAAAACTGGACGAAGTGTCCAAAATATCGGCGCAAGAGGGCAGGGTCTGGAATGAGCACCACACGTAAACCAGTCAGCAGTACCTCTAACGCGTCCACCAGGAGGGTCTTCCTCATGGTACTGGTGAAAGCTCGGGGCCTGCATGCCAATCCCGTAAGCCTTTCAGGCCAGGGCCCAGAGCAGGCCCCATGGAAAATGCGCCACCCCCCAGCATCACCGCCACGTCAGACAACGTGCAAGACTCGTTGGACCAGCAGGAAGCAGAAGAATACCCATTAACCATGGAGGTAGGTGGGTCTGGTTCCTACCAACGTATAGAAAATAGGGGCTTAATACTAACAGGGGGGAGATTACACCTGTTTTAAGAAGCACGGGAGTCTATCACGAGTGATCAGTATATACTGAATGGCTTTAGTGGATACAAAATACAATTCATACTAGAAAAATTGCCACCAGTTCAACATTCACCCCAGAGGGTATTTTCCCTCTCCGTTAGAGAAACAAGAGGGACAAGCTGAACTGGTGCGACTAATTACAAAGGGTATCATGGGAAACATGAACTCTTGGAATTCGTATCAAATATTAGTCACTAAACCCAAAAAGATGGTGGATGTCGCATCATCATTGACTTAATTTCACTAAAAATGTTTGTTAAGTATATACATTTCAAAATGGAAACGGTTGTTACTGCCAAACAACTAATTTCCAAAGGATACTTCATGGCAAGCATTGATCTTAAAGATGTTTACTATTTAGTACCATTCACAAGGATCATCGCAGATACCTGAAATTTACCTGGATGGGGCAGCTATGGCAATTTAAAGCGTTACCCAATGGGTCACATCAGCCCAAGATTATTCACCAAGATACTAAAACCAGCTCTGGCAATATTCACAAGACAAAAACATATTGTCCTGGCATATCTTGATGATATCTTAAAAAAATAGGCAAGACCATGTAATTGACTATGTTAGCTGTATCAGCTACCAAACAGTTATCCGAAACCCTGGGATTGTCTTACATCCAGATAAATCCAAGTTGAAGCCATCCACAATCATGGACTACTTGGGCTTCACAATTAATTCAGTCTACGTGACTGTAACATTGCCAAGAGACAAAACAGTTGAATTGGCACAATCATGCAACAATTTAATGGTCCACGTACTCCCAACTATTCGACAAGTAACAGAGTAATTGGGAAAATGGTAGCAGCATTTCCGGCTACACAATTCGGACCTTTGCACTGTCAAAACTTACAAAGAGCAAAGGTACAGGCACCAAAACGACATACAGGTCATTATGATCGTGTCATGAAGTTACCCACTGAAGCAATATCATAACCACAGTGTTCAAGAAGGAACTGCAGATGCTGGAAGTTCGAAGGTACACAAAATTGCTGGAGAAACTCAGCGGGTGCAGCAGCATCTATGGAGCGAAGGAAATAGGCGACGTTTCGGCGAAGGAAATAGGCGACGTTTCGGTACCTTCGATCATAACCACAGTGGTGGGCAAAAAACGTTTGGCATAATTTCAACCTATTATCATCACTAACAAGTAGTAGATGGACTAACCCAGAGTCATCGTTACCACTTACACTGGGCATTAATTATCTACAGATGTTGGGTGACTTTTATGGTTTAAAAGCATATGCACAAATATGCATCACTTGCATGTACGGTTACAAATAGATAATACTACGGTGGTGGCCTACATTAATCATATGGGCGGCATAAAATCGGTATCATGCGACAAGTTGGTCAACACAATTTGGCAATTGTGTGTCGAAAGACATATTTGGCTATCAGCAACTTACCTGCCAGGTAAGCTAAATACAGTGGCAGACACCAGGTCATGTAAATTTAATGACAACATCAAATGGATGTTAAACCCCCAAAAATTTGTAAAAGTTATCAAGCAATATGGCACGCCAGATATCGATTTATTTGCATCAAGGCTAAATCACCAGGTACCTATGTATGTCGCTTGGGAACCAGACCCTGAGGCAGCAGCGGTAGATGCGTTCGCGCTGGATTGGGGAAATTCTTCTTCTATGCATTTCCTCCCTTCTGCCTCATCAGTTGGGGACTACGCACAATATAAATGGACTCTGCTTCATGTATTTTGATAGTACCCGACTGGTTCTCAAAACTCCATGACATGGTTGTTGAAACTCCGATGGTATTCCCCATTGACCCAGAGTTATTAACACCCAGTGTCGGGCACAAGCCACTCGTGCCATGGAAAAAAATCAAACTCCTGGGTTGTAGATTCTGCACAAACCACTTCTGGGACTGGGATTATCAGAACAAACCGTCGACACCATGTCAGCATCCCTCCGAACATCCACTAAAAAACAGCACTTGTCCAGCATCAAGAAATGGGAGAAGTACTGCTTGGATACAGGGACCACCTACTCAACCGCTACAGTTACCAACGTACTGGAATTCCTGGCGAACCTTCACCACGATGAAGGACTCAGCTACAGAGCCATCAACACAGCTAGAAGTGCCCTGCCTGTCTATTTAAAACCAGCTCCAGGACAACAGGCCATGGGGTCCCACCCGCTGGTGGTCAAACTAATGAAGGGTATTTACAACTCTAACCCCCTAGACCAAGGTACACCCATACATGGGATGTCAGTGTGGTCCTGACATACCTCAGGGGATGGCCACCAGCCAGATCCCTCAACCTGGAACAATCTATGCTCAAAACACTCATGTTGATGGCACTTGTATCTGCACAGAGGGTCCAGTCACTACACCTATTGCGACTGGACAGCATGCTCACAGCTCCAGACCAGATCTCTGTCGTTATCCAGGGACTGATCAAACAGAGCAGACCAGGAACACCTAATCCAGTCGTGGAATTCCGGGCTTACCCGCCAGAACCACGGTTATGTGCCATGACCCACCTACTATCCTACATAGACACAACCAAAATATTCGAGGGAGATGAAAAGCCTTGTGGGTCAGTCATAAAAAACCTTATGGTCGGGTGACGAGCCAAACCATTTCGAAATGGCTCAAGCAGGTGCTAAAAGCTGCTGGGATAAACACTAACATGTACAAATTTTATTCCACCAGGGCAGCATCCACGTCGACGGCTAAAAGAATGGACGTGCCTATAGACCACATCCTGACTACAGCAGGATGGTCGGGGGAAAGACCGTTCAGAAATTTTATAATAAGCCGTTGGCAAAAACTGTTTTATTTGCAGGAAAGATTTTACGGACTGCAAATATTTAATTTAAGGCCAGGGGAGCAATTTAATTTCTTTGTTATTGTTAAAAAATACCATTGTGTTTTTCTACAAACAGATTCATTGGTTGATTACGATAACACACTTCCTCCCTCAAAGACGTCGGCAGTGCGTGAAGTAATAACTGTTACACGGGTCGAAATCACAGAGCTTTGAAGTCTTCACGGAATCACTCACGTGACTCCGAAGTAAAATAGTAAGATTAAACGAGAACTTACCAGTTTGAAGTTTGATCTGTATTTTATGAGGAGTTACGATGAGGGATTACGTGCCCTCCGCTCCCACCCTCAATAATATGGGTCAAACTGAAAAACTGATGTCTCCTTGTCTTTACTATGTTTACTTCAATAACTGTGTCTATCTGTGATTCCACACCGCTGCTTTGAAGTATGCCGTGCATGCGTGCTGAGCGGGTTCTTCACGTAATCCCTCATCGTAATTCCTCATAAAATACAGATCAAACTTCAAACTGGTAAGTTCTCGTTTAATCTTACTATTCTATGTTATAATGATGTCCCAAATGTTGTACTCAATATCATAGAAACATAGAAACATAGAAATTAGGTGCAGGAGTAGGCCATTCGGCCCTTCGAGCCTGCACCGCCATTCAATATGATCATGGCTGATCATCCAACTCAGTATCCCGTACCTGCCTTCTCTCCATACCCTCTGATCCCCTTAGCCACAAGGGCCACATCTAACTCCCTCTTAAATATAGCCAATGAACTGGCCTCGACTACCCTCTGTGGCAGAGAGTTCCAGAGATTCACCACTCTCTGTGTGAAAAAAGTTCTTCTCATCTCGGTTTTAAAGGATTTCCCCCTTATCCTTAAGCTGTGACCCCTTGTCCTGGACTTCCCCAACATCGGGAGCAATCTTCCTGCATCTAGCCTGTCCAACCCCTTAAGAATTTTATAAGTTTCTATAAGATCCCCTCTCAATCTCCTAAATTCTAGAGAGTATAAACCAAGTCTATCCAGTCTTTCTTCATAAGACAGTCCTGACATCCCAGGAATCAGTCTGGTGAACCTTCTCTGCACTCCCTCTATGGCAATAATGTCCTTCCTCAGATTTGGAGACCAAAACTGTACGCAATACTCCAGGTGTGGTCTCACCAAGACCCTGTACAACTGCAGTAGAACCTCCCTGCTCCTATACTCAAATCCTTTTGCTATGAAAGCTAACATACCATTCGCTTTCTTCACTGCCTGCTGCACCTGCATGCCTACTTTCAATGACTGGTGTACCATGACACCCAGGTCTCGCTGCATCTCCCCTTTTCCTAGTCGGCCACCATTTAGATAATAGTCTGCTTTCCTGTTTTTTCCACCAAAATGGATAACCTCACATTTATCCTTCCCAATGAAGGCAAATGTGCCAAATGCCTTCCTCATTACACTGTCCAGCTAACTCACTATTATCAGCAGACAGCCCAGCAACAATCCCTGCTTACAGGCCTCCAATCAGAATATCAACCCTCCACTCCTACCCTATGACTCCTTCCAAGCTAATTCTGTATCCAATTGGCTTAGAATCCGTGCAATCTAATCATCCAGACTAGACCTTGTCAAGGACCTTGCTATAAAAGTCCATATAGACAATCTCCACTGCCATCAATCCTCTTGGTGATTTCTTCAAAAACTTCTATTATGTTCATGTGAGGCAAATCTCCACGTACAAAGTTAAGTTGACTATCCCTAATCAGCCCACGTCTATCCAAATGGTGGTAGATTATGTCCTATAAGAACCCCCTCCAACAACTGTCCCATCACTAATGGCAGGCTCATCAGCCTGTAATTCCCTGGCTGGGCTTTGTTGCCCTTTTTAATAAACGTTACAGCATTAACCACCCTTCAGTCTACTGGAACTTCGCCTGTCGCCAAATGTGCGAAAAATATCTCCACAAGGCCATCTGCAATTTCCTTCCTAGCTACAACCAAGGTCCAAGATTGCACGGTCCGGGGATTTATGTGTTTTTAAACTGCTAATACCTCCTCCTTGGTAATTCATATACAATCTGAGACATCACAAATCCTACACCTAAATCCCTTAGCCTCAGACAAATTCCTCACATCATTCGTTAAATGAATACAAATAAGTAATCATTTGATATCTCTCCCATCTCGTGTGGTTCTACACCTAGACACCATGCTAATATTTAAGGAGAACAATTTGTTCTCTATCCACCCATTTACTCTAATGGGCCTGTCCCACTTAGGCAATTTTTCAGCGGATTGCGGGCGACTGTCAAGTTGCCGGCAGTCGCCTGAAAAACCAACAACTGGAACGACGACTGTCAGGGTGGAACACAAACACACACACACACAAACACATCACAAAGGCAGGGGCCAGGCCAAGCGGAGGAAGCACATTCTGAAATTCACACTGTACAAAGCCAAGGTGACGCAGACACACACTGCGATGAACAGGAAGGTTGGTGCTGTAATTAAGATGGCCGGCCCAGTGTACGGTAAGTCCTTTAAAAGAGGGGAGGGGGAGGGGAGAAGGGGGGAGAAGGAGGTAGAAGGAGTGGAGAAAACTTTTAAGAAGCCAGACAACTTTTAATAAGCCAGAGATACACAGCTGTGAAGTTCGACGGGCATTTAATATTACCGGTCGGTTATCCTTGGTTCTGAAAACTACTGCTTACTTTTTTTCCCCCCAATGAGCCAATGAAATTCACCGATCAGCACTGGCTACAACGTACGAGAAACTAAGAGAACCTTCGACCTCCATGTCGGCTTAATTCTAGTCACAGCTAATTTTTCAACATATTGAAAAATTCTCGGCGACCATATTGAGGCCGCGACTAGTTCCCAGAATGTGGGAACTCCGCATGACCATGAAGGCGACTCCCCGGCAACCACCCCCGAACATGTGCATAGTCTCCTGCAGTCGCCTATAAAGTCACCTAGGTGGAACAGGCCCATTAATATACCTGCAGAATCTCTTGGGAGTTTTCTTTACCTTGTCAGTAGCTTCTTTTCATATGCTCTTCTTTCCTTTCTGATGGCTTTCCTAAGTGAATACCTAGACTTTTTGTTGGAATATTATTGATGGTAATATTGTCCATTAAGCCATAGGAGTGTCATTGACTGCCTGCCATGTAAGCTTCACTGGTTATGATTATGGCTTTCATACCATTATGAAACAAACACAGGATGGAAGGGAATTTCAGTGGGCAGCTGAATTTGAAGAGTCATAGAGCATGGAAACAGGCTCACATCGACCAACATTTCCCATCTACACTAGCCCCACCTGCCCATGTTTGGCCCATATCCCTCTAAACCTACCTTATCCATGTACCTGTCTAATTATTTCCCAATTGCAATAGTCCCTGTCTCAACTCCCTCCTCTGGCTGCTCGTTCCATACATCCACCACACTATGTGTGCAAAAAGTTACCCCTCAGATTCCCATTAAATGTTTTTCCCTTCACATTAAACCTATTTCCTCTGGTTCCCCATTCCCCTAGTCAAGAGACACTATGTGTCTACCTGATATATTCCTCTCGTGATTTTATACAACATTATAACATCACCCCTCATCCTCCTGCACTCCAAGGAATTGAGTCCCAGCTTGCTCAACCTCTCCCTATAGCTCAGACCTTGAGTCCTGGCAGCATCCTTATAAATCTTCTCTATACCTTTTCCAACTTGACAGCATCTTTCCTATAAGATGGTGCCCAAAACGGAAGATAATATTCTAAATGTGGCCTCACCAATGTTTTACATAACTGCAACATGACCTCCCAAATTCTATACACAATACTCTGACTGATGAAGACCAATGTGCCAAATGCCTTTTTGACCATCCTATCTTCCAGTGATGCCATCTTCAAGGAACTATGTACCTGCACTCCTAGATCCCTCTGCTGTACAACACTCCCCAGGGCCCCACCATTCACTGTGTAGGACCTGCCCCTGTTAGAATTTCCAACATACAACACCTCACATTTCTCCATCAACATTCCTCAGCCTGCTTGGCCAACTGATCAAGATCCTGCAGCAATCTTTGACAACCTTCTGCACTATCTGCAATACCACCCACTTTTCTATCATTTGCAGACTTTCTAATCTTGCCATGTACGTTCTCATCCAGTCTTATCATCCATACAGCCCAATCTTTGATGCACCATATTTTCAATGCACTTGCAGTCATATGGGATTACACAAAGAAACAGGCCCTTCGGCCCACGGAGTACATGTTATTCTTCCTCCGCATGTGTACAGTACTACTAAATTTATACTATTTTTTTTATTCTCCTGGAAGCATTGGACACAAACTCCCTCATTCCATCTCTGAACTAAAAGTCATGTCATACGCTGCTACTTTTGAGGTAACTCAAAGTCTTCCTCAGCCAACAACTAGTGTTCACAGACCCAGACTGGTTCATTGGCAAATCCCTCCATGATCCCAATCCACCTTGCAATTTATTTTAAGAAAATTAATACATACCTAATGCAGGCAGATGGAATTAGTGTAGATGCGCTTAAGAGCCTGTTACTATGTCAAATGACTCAGTGAATCTATGATCCTGTCACTGTGCTGTGACCTATAAAGCCCCAAATAAAGAATTGCTTCCCAAAATATTGCTACTGCTTTACATTGTGTTTACAATTGTCACCAAATATGACGTGCACCAAATTTTGTTTTTTTGTCTCTTGCCTAGTGTAGGGGAATCAGGGACCTGAGGACACAGGTTTAAGGTGAAGGTGAATAGATTTAATACGAATCTGAGAGGTAACTTTTTCACACAAAGGGTGGTGGATGTATGGAACAAGCTGCCAGAGGAGGTAGTTGAGGCAGGGACTATCCCAACATTTAAGAAGCAGTTAGACAGGTACATGGATAGGACAGATTTGGAGTGATATGAACCAAATGCTGGCAGGTGGGACTAGTGTAGCTGGGACATGTTGGCCGGTGTAGGCAAGTTGGACCCAAGGGCCTGTTTCCACACTGTATCACTCCATGGCATTCTATGACTCTATGACACACTCCTGTGCAGTGCCTGAGGATTTAGCACATTAAAGGTGCTATATAAATACACCATTGTTGTTGCTGCCTAAGAGGCTTGCTCAGGATTGCATGATCAGTGAATTCTCATGGGGATTTTACACAGAGGCCAGCTGCACCATGCCTTTGAGTCAATATTTAGCAGGAGCAGATGGAGCAGAAAGCAGAGATTAAATAGAGGAAGAAAACTAAAACATAGTGAGTGTGAGTCATCAGTGCTGTCAGGAGTTTATATTTCTTAAGGTGATGTATATTCTTTGAAAATTCTGAATATTTTAAAAAAAACATTTAAAGCGACATTTGCTGTCATGTCTTTCAACCTGGTTTCCTGGCTTACCGTAGCCAACGCACTGACTACCTGCATAGGTTGTTTTTGTCCAATTATAGGACCCAAATTTTGTATTTAAACTAAATGCTGTCACCTTGTCAAATGCCAGCTTGAATATAACTGTGTTTGAGTCGAAGATGCTGGACACAAAATGCTGAAGTAACTCAGCGGGACAAGCAGCATCTCTGGAGAGAAGGAATGGGTGAGGTTTCGGGTCAAGACACTTCTTCAGACTGAAGTCATGGGAGTGGGCAGTACATAGATAAGGAAGTGTATAGATAAGGGAATGTAAGGTGTGAAAACAGGACAAATTGAATAGAGATCAAGGAAAATGTAGAATAGATCATTGTTAGTTGGGAGAAGGTAACAGTTATCATGGGTTACTTTAATCTGCATATAGATTGGGCCAACCAAATTGGTAGCAGCGCTGAGGAGGAGGATTTGCTGGAATATATACAGGATGTTTTTTTAAACCAATATGCAGAAGAACCGACTAGAGGGCAGGCCATCCTAGACTGGGTACTGTGTAATGAGGAAGGATTAGTTAGCTGAGAGGATGCTCCCGACGCCGGAGCACCATCACCCGGCGAGAACGGCCTGGAACATCGGGCCTCCGTAAAGGCGACTGTGGAGGCCTCAAAAGGCCCGACTATGGGTCGACATGGGATGGGGGCTGGACATTGTGCCTTCCCTCATAATGGGAACCATTGTGGGGGGATGTTTTTTATGTTTAAATTTCTTATTAATGTTCTGTCTGTATTCTTTCTTTGTGTGCTGCATTGGCAAGAAGCATTTCACTACACTTAGGTGTATGTGACCAATAAAAATAACCTTTGAAGTGACACAGTTAATTCAGAGACTAGGGTCCTGAACTTAAAGAAATGAGGCTTTGAAGGCATGAGATGTGAATTGGTTTGGATTGACTGGCCTATTATACTTAAAGTGTTGATGTAGGTATGTTACAATACCTACCTTCAGCGGCGCTGCTGTTCTGCCACTGGTCGTGTGCGCGACTTTGGCGCCATTGGGGGGGGGGGGGGGCGGGGGGCGGGAATAAAATTCAGTTTTCTCCTGCCTGTCCGAGATATATTTTCTCGGGCTAGATTAGATTAGATTAGATTAGACTCAACTGTATTGTCATTGCCACAAATACGAGTACAGGTACAACAAAATGCAGTTTAGCATCTAATCAGAGTGCAAAGTAGTAAAAAATACTGGTTAAAACAATATGTACAATGTGGATGAAGTACATAGGCAAGTAAATATATACAGATAAAAGAGTATAAAAGATAGCTAGCGTCGGGCCTGTGAGTTCAGCAGGGTAATGGTATTTTGGAAAAAGCTGTTCCTCAGCCTGCTTGTGCGAGACCTGAGGCTCCTGTAATGCCTCCCTGATGGGAGGAGGGCAAATAGTCCATGGTTAGGGTGAGAGTGGTCCTTAATGATTTTCCCAACCTGTCTCAGACACCGTGTGCGGTGAAGGGCATCCAAGGCAGGGAGCGGGGCACCGATGATGTGATGAGCGGTTTTCACCACCCGTTGCAGCGCTTTCCTGTCAGCTGTTGTGCAGCTGCTGTACCATACCGTGAGCAGGTGGTCAGGATGCTTTCAATGGTACAGCGGTAGAAGTTGGACAGGAGCTGGGGGGACAGGTGAACTTTCTTAAGCCTCCTCAGAAAGTAGAGGCGCTGCTGCGCCTTTTTGATCAGTTTGGTGGTATTGAGGGACCAGGACAGACCCTCTGAGATATGTACCCCGAGGAATTTGTAGTTGGAGACGCGCTCCACGTCAGTCCCTCAGTCCCTACTACCTGATGCTGAAAAATCATTCCAACTTCCGTCCTCAGAAGTTTTTTTTTAAATCGCGGGACAATTTAATCGCTGAAGTAAAATAAAAAAGCTACTTCTAACGCCGTCAACACCGACGATGGGACGAATCTCACGTAGGGGACAAAACATAAGGTGAGTCGTTTATTTTACATATAAACTTGCTTCTTAGGATGACTTTAATCCAAATTTCATTGGCAAAAATGTGAATATGGCCCCATATGAACCGGCAGTGTTTTTCCTGCCAATATGGGGTTCAAATTCACCGCAAACCGCAACGTTCCAATCGATCGCATTACACAAAAACCCACTCGCAAGATGATTTAAATGGCCGTTAATTTATGGGAATTAAACATGAATTCCTTCCATTTGGCCTATTAATTCATGACAATGAGATTTAAAAATCATGTTATGTTGTGAATTCTTGTGTGAATGTTATTTGGACACTTTAAAAATGGCTATTGGGCTATTTAAAAATGTTAATCTTTTCTTAAGAAATGGATAGATGTTTAGATCTAGTAATTGAATTTTGTAATTAGCTACAATTAGGTAACTAACTAATTATATGCTTTAATTTCAGGTCATCCAAGTAAGATTGTTTCATATTTGTTTCTGAATGCTTCAATCTATAATAACTGAAAATTTCTTTCAGTTCTCTTAATTTTTAAGAAAGTTATGGGCTTTTGACTGTCCTCGGTCACAGCGTTTGTGTTAAGTCAATGGAAAAGCAATAGGGAACAAGATGCTAATTTCCGAGTATGAAAATGGCCATAATGTTTTTAATACTGAAGATATGAAAGTGAATTAGGTGTCAAATTAAACTTCTTTTTATGCTTTATCTGATGGATAAATTACGGACTTGATTTTTTAAATCTCAAACTTTTGTAACATTGCTAGTTGATGGTGGAGATGCAATGGCAAAGATTTAAATGCATGACTTCACACTTTGCTACACTTTATTCCATCTGCCACTTCTCTGCCCACTATCTCAACCTGTCCAAGTCCTTCTGCAGAGTCCCTGCTTTCTCCACACTGCCTGCCCATCCACCTATTTTTGTATCATCCGCAAACTTGGCCACAAAGCCTTCAATACCCTTGTCCAAATCATTAATATACAATGTGAAGTGTAACGGCCCCAGCACTTAGTCCAGGACAATAGGTGCACGAGTAGGCCATTCAGCCCTTCGAGCCAGCACCACCATTCAATGTGATCATGGCTGATCATCCACAATCAGTACCCCGTTCCTGCCTTCTCCCCATATCCATTGACTCCGCTATCTTTAAGAGCACTATCTAACTCACTCTTGAAAGCATCCAGAGAACCGGCCTCAACCGCCCTCTGAGGCAGAGAACTCCACAGACTCACAACTCTCTGTGAGAAAAGGTGTTTCCTCGTCTCCGTTCTAAATGGCTTACCCCTTATTCTTAAACTGTGGCCTCTCGTTCTGAACTCCTGCAACATCGGGAACATGTTTCCTGCCTCTAGCATGTCCAAACCATTATTAATCTTATATGTTTCAATAGATCCTCTCTCATCCTTCTAAACTCCAGAGTATACAAGCCCAGCCGCTCCATTCTCTCAGCATATGACAGACCCGCCATCCCGGGAATTAACCTTGTAAACCTACGCTGCACTCCCTCAATAGCAAGAATGTACTTCCTCAAATTTGGAGACCATAACTGCACCCAATACTCCAGGTGTGGTCTCACTAGGGCCCTGTACAACTGCAGAAGAACCTCTTTGCTCCTATACTCAACTCCTCTTCCTGCAGAACTTCCATTTTCATCATGCTCCATCAAAGGATATGATCTTAATGGTGATTTACCAATAGAATTCTCATTGAAATATGTTAATCAGAGTAAAGAATTCACCGCCTCTTCCTGTTTTCTTGTTGGGAGTGTTTCATGACATCAACAGAGACCCGGGACGGCCAATCAAGACAATGCTGAAGACGTTGATGGAAGATGCATGTGTAGAGACAAAAGAGGAGCTTACAAGCTGCACGAAGGACAGAGATGTGTGTTGCATCTGTCACCGTGCCCGTCGGAAACCAGCTCCACTGTGTCGCTAATGTTTTCAATGATATTTATCTTTTTTTTATCAGTGGCTGAATCTTTCATAAAATATGAAATAATTAGAAATGTCAATCGCAGGGAAGGAATCATTCCTTGTCGTATGTTTTCAAGTTCACTTTCAATAATTTAGGCTGATTGACTGAAGATATAACATACACAGGAGACAATAGCCATAGGTTTTACTTGGAACTGCTCAGCAACTGTGAAATCGATTCCCTTTTAATGATCAGCTGCTAACAAGCAGCATTGATCAGTTTAACAAAGAGACCCAGAGGCAGACTCGAGCAGACCAATGAATCTGATCTGTAAAGCTGGAGGCAAGATGAATAAGTAAGGACTCCTTGGTACTAAAGGTTACTCAGCAGGAGAGAGAAGCTGAGTGCAGAGGAGTAACTTCAGGAATAACATTTAGTGCAAGATAAAGTCCAGTAAAAGAAATAGTCAAAGATAGTCCGAGGGTCTCCAATAAGGGAGATAGTAACTCAGGACCACTCTCTAGTCGTTGACAGAAAGGTTCAGTTGCCCGATAACAGCTCAAAAGAAACTGTCCCTGAATGTGGAGGTGTGTGTTTCCTTCTAGACCTCTTGCCTGATGGGAGAGGGGAGAAGAGAGAGACTCATCCTTGATTATGCTGGCGGCCTTGTCGAGGCAGCATGAGGTGCAACTGGAATCAATGGAAGGCGGTTTGGTTTGTGTGATGGTCTGGGCTGCATCCATAACTCTCTGCAATATCTTGCTGTCTTGGATGGAGCTGTTCCCAAACCATGCTGTGATGCAAGCCGAAAAATGAGTGTTGATGGGGACATGCCAAACTTCCTAAGTTGAGGCGTTGGTGTGCACTCTTGGTCAATGCTTCAATATGGTTGGTCCAGAACAGTTGCTGGTGACATTTATTCCGGGGAATTTGAAGCTTTCAACCATTTCAACTTTGGCGCCGTCAATGCAAACCAAAGTATGTGTACCGATTTCATCATTTCAAACAAACCCATTTCAAACTAATTTTAAATTAATCAATTTACAGCGTGTGAAGTTCTGTCTCCATTCCTGAATTGACCTCACCTGCTCCTACTCTACTGTCCTAAAACCCTCTGGGTACACACGATAAGAGCATTTTCCGATTAACCACCATGCTAAAGAATCCTTAAGTAACCCTGTAATACTCTTAACTAATCTCTTAAAAGGTCTGCTGTTTTGTGTTTCCTCACAGAGCAGTCTTTAGGGATATTTTTCTGCTGTTTTCAAGGACAAATTTAGGCTTTCCACTGCCCAATCTTGATTACTTGTCTCTTCCACTTAATTCCACACCTCAACACGGTTGCCAGCCATGTTTAAGGGCAGAGGGATGGAGAGAGAGTCTGCTATTAGAGCTTTACATATGTCTCGGCAGACCCTTTACATCATTCACCATTTCTTTCATAGATATTTCACTGCTGCCTAGTGAACATGCTTTGTGTGTACTACTCCACTCTGTGTGCCTTTTGAATTTCCTCTCACAACCTCTACACACCACGTAATTTCTAATGGATATTTCTCCCCTGCTATTTGCATTAGTTTCTCCCATATCATCATAAATTGATTAGCACCGATATTCTCTGCCTCTCTGTGCTAACTCAGTCTGCATGCAAGCACAGTGTCAGTGTGTGTCCGTTAATACTGAGTGTTGTCTTTGTACGTGGAAGGGATGTTAAGTGTTCTCCTCAGTGTGTATTGGGCCTGCTTCTGCATTCTGCACAAGTAATGCTCAGCTGAAGAGATGAATCCTGATGTGGATCAATGATCTCTGCTCTGTCAAGGCTGCTGGGCTCCAGGCATTCTAATAGCCTGCAGTCCCAGCTGCTGCCTGACCAACTGACCTCACCTATTCTCTGCTGCGCTGTTTTGTATTTGCAATGAAACACCCATTTAGTTCCTGCTCACTCTCGCTCATCTGCAAGGTGGAATCTCACTGGATAAACACTTCAATCAAAGCAAAAAGCAACATGGTGGAGGAACTCGAACAGGGCAAGCAGCATCTGAGGGGGGAAATGGACAGGCAGCGGTTTGGGTCGTAGGTTGGGTGCAAAGTGATAAAGGAGAGCTACCTCTCCTCTACCAAAGGTACCCGGACGTGGCGCCGACGGACGAGAAGCCGAAGCAAAGAAGTGGAAACCAAATAACTGAATGGAAACAAAGTCAAAATGCCAATTAACTGAAAGGGTGGGACGCCTAAAAGCAAACTAACCAAAAGGGCGGGCGGCCTAAAAGTCATCTAACCGAAAGGCTGCGTCGCTAAAAGCAAACTCACTAAATGGCCGCTCTGCCGAAATGCCACCTTCCCGAAAGGCGGCATCGCCCATAAGCCAAAGAACTGAATGCCGTTCAACAGAAAAGTCAAATAACGGACATGACATTGCCGTGGCGGGGCGGGACTTGTCAGCAATTAGTCCAGACCCCCGCGTCCATCATATCACTGTGGTGGGATGAACATTGTCCCACACCTCCGCTCCACCCGACCCGCAGCCCGCGGAGGGTGGCTGTGGGAGAATGGGGGCTGTCCCGAGGGATGCGCACATTCGGTCACTTTCAACTTGGTGCTTGGGTTCAGATTGCCCAGTCATCTATGGCTTATGTGGGTAAATGACCCCAACACCTTTATACAAACTGAGGTCTTTCCAGTTTACACTGCCATTTAGTATCCTCATGTCCTGTTGCTAATGGTAATCTAGATATCTTACACTCTAACCCAATAAGCCTCTGCTTTTGCCACGCTTTCCCCATTTACTCAATGTTCCTCCCTTTCAATACATAGGATGTTAGCCGCACTGCCGAGTGATATTGCATATCACTCATTGGTCTTGAGAAGAAGTCAGTACTCTGACTTCACAAATCTCTGCAGGTTTTCAATGGAAGTGACTCTTGCTATTCTGCTGGGTTGGATTTCAGGATTTAGAGCCAATGATAATGAGGGAATGTGTGAGCTGGAGCAGCAGAACTGTGGTGGTGGTGGTAGTGGTGGTGTACCCATGGGTCTGCTGCCCTTGTCCTTCTGGGTGGTTGCGGTCTTACATTTAGAGATGCTGTTGGAGTATTCTGGGAAATAACAGCAGTGCATTGTCCAGATGATACACACTGCAGCTATTGTGTGTCAGTGGTGGAAGGAATGAATATTTAGGGTGTAGGAAGGAATGGCAGATGTTGATTTATGCCCGAAGATAGACACAAAATGCTGGAGTAACTCAGCAGGTCAGGTAGCATCTCTGGAGAAAAGGAATAGGTGATGTTTTGGATCAAGACTGGTTGGTTGATGAAGTGCCAGTTAAGTGTGCTGCTTCGTCCTGAATGATGTTGAACTTATGATGTGTGGGTAGAACTACATTTATTTTCATCAAGAAGTGAGTATTCCATCACATTTCCAGCTTGTGCCATACAGGTGGTGTAAAGGTGTCAGGACACGCACTGCAGGGTACCCAGCCGCTAACCAACCAAAGTGGTTATGTTATTGATCCCGTTGAGTTTTTGATTAATAGTGACCACCACCAAACCCAGGATGTTCACAGCAGCTGAGTGGACAAGGCTGATCTCTTTGAATGGTCTTCAGTTTCCCCACGATTTACCACAATACCAGTGCTGCTCTTTGAAGTCCCCCACCCATCGGACCTTTGTCCTCGTGTCCTCTTCTAGGTATTATTCAACAGGAGGGGACAGTAGGTGATAATCTGGAGGAATTATTCTGTTTGTTCTGATGAAATGAGGCTTCATGCACTCAGAGTGAATGCTGAGCAATCCTTGGCCACTGCGTCCCCACTGTGCCCACTCTATCACCATTTCTGCCTCTGGGGTGGCCCTACCAAAGGAACAGGGTGAGCCCATGGATTGTGACAGAAGGGGCCAGATACTTCACTTAAATGTCTGCTTTAGCGAATACAACCATGTCAGGCTGTTTGACTGTTTTATGAGACTGTCCACTCAATGTGTGTGGGAGATAATTACCTTTGTCGACTTGGTTGGGACTTTGCCCTGTCCAAGTTAAGTTCCTATATTAACATTTGGTAGTCTATCACTCCTCCTATTTTGTTTAAACTTTGTATTTTGATATGGCTGTATGTTCATTGAAGAATTCCTGTTCCTAATTCATATGAAACTAGTATGAACAAATTTCACTCGTTGCTTCTATCATCGACTGAGTGCACTAAATCAGCCGTTACCTGAGCAACTAATCAGAGTTATGTGAAGGGAGTTGAGATCAAGCACACTCCTGTGGGTCTGTAGGCACATGTGGATAAGCTGGGTAAGGATGACAGATTTCCTTTTCCCAAAATATATTTATGAGGCTAGATGGATATTAAAAACAACTTGTTTTTGATTCCAAGTTTCTTAATGAACTGAATGCAGTCTCCACAATCCCCATGGTACTACTTGAAGTCATGCATCCAATGCTTGGCCTCATAGACTACTTAATAACTTAACCACCACATAATTAATCCTCTACATTAGATCTGATGCAGTAAGTTTGAGTGAGAATTAGAAAGTAAGGCCTTGTGAAAACAAGGGTACATGGATGGAAGCCTTCAGAAGCAACTAAAGTAGAGATTGTTATAAATGATTCCACGGTATTCAGTAATGCACCAAAATGTGTAATTGTAATGACATGTTCAGTTCATTATACTGTATATTCCCTTGAGTTGTCACTTGAATAAGCAATGAGGATGTTTTACTGACGGCAATAACTCTCAACTGAATGGCATCTTTGGATATAACAATGCATAATGGTTGATATTTTGCACCGAAAGATACCCCACATCTTTTATACAGGTTACATTGCTTCAACTTTGAAAAAGAAAATCAACCCTTATAAGAATTAAAACCATTTACCCACAAGAAATGATGCAATTAGTTAACTATTTACTTTAATACTCATTTGTAAATATAGCCAATGATGAATTCTCCCTACCTCTTCGTCTCCTCATTTGATAAGGCTGCACTAGCTCAAGCCTTGGCGATTCCTAAGAATGACTCTTCAGGTCCATTTTCTACACATACTGTCTTGGAATTGGACCAAAAGAAAGATAGTTAGGCAGTTTGGGGCAAGAAAATATCTCCAGATCACTTTTATTACATAACAAAATATTTTCCTATTTTTTAATACATTGGATTATTTGATATGGATCATTATCTTCATGCTTTTACATATCCATCAGATACTATATCCAAAACTTAACATAAAATTCATTAATTCTAAATAAAAACTGAGCTACATTTTAGCAATGTATTTTAGTACACCAACTAATACCATTAAGTCATTAGGAACAGTTCCTACTTTGGTTGTTTCTGCAAACTCCCACAATCTTGCTACTACCTTGTACCTCACATTTCCTTAATTTCTTTCAAATCTTAGACCACGCTTTTCTCTTTCCTGTTTTTCTCTCTAGAATCATTCCTCTCAGATCATCCTTCACTTTTGCTTTTGAGGTATATATGTAAAAAACTAGTAAATTAAATTTTGTTCAAACCTAGTTGTTGAATGACAATAAAAGGCATGCCATTCCATTCCATATATCTTGGGCTTTATCTCCAGCAGAACACCATTGTACAGCTGCCATTGTTCTATGAGTGGAGCCATGATCCATTGCTCAAATCTTCCTTTGACAGGATCATAAAAAAAGATATCATGTTATCTGAGTGACTTAGTGCAAGAATTGCCAAAGACTACTGCAATTGATCAGAAATCCCAGGTTTCTAGAAATCCCCCAAAAATGTCTTAATTTATGCCTGGCGGAAGAGAATGCAAAAATAGGGAGTTTATAATGCCAAATTTCCTGAAGTGAGCTTTACTAAACATCTAAGATTCTCAGGGCTCCTGCAGGCTAGAAGTCACGAGGATGTTTCCTGAGCGAAGGAGTCTACTGCTTAAGCAGTAGGAGCTCATGTTCTTTGGTCATCTCCTCTGCAGCGAGATGTGAATGTTGGGACATTTAGTATATTCAGGGCCAACAATATATATATAGATGTACATAAAATTAGGAAAGATATAGGGTAAATAGTCAGAGTCTTTTGTCCCAAGATGGAAATGTCTAATATGAGAGGAGACAGTTTTATAGTCAAAGAGAAAAATTTAAAGGAGATTTATGAGGCAAGTATTTATGGTAAGTGCCTGGAATGCCTACCACAGGGAGTGGCGGAAGCAGATACCATATCAACATTTAAGAGGCATTTTAGAAACCACATTTACAGGCAGAGAATGGGGAATACAAACCACGTGCAGGCGTACATGCAGATTAAGTTGGCATCGTGGTCGGCACAGACATCTGAAGCCGAGGGTTTGTTCCTGTTCCATTCTATTCTATGTTACCAATGATTTGTGATCCACAGAAAAATCTAAAGTTGTGGAAATTGCTTGAACTAAAATACTTTAGGCGGCTGTATATCTCCCCATATTCTTGTTTATGTTCTTATCTTCTGTTACTCAATCAGCACTTCCCTCAGAGCCCTGTCTCATTTATTGTTTCTCTGCTGATTAATCAAACTCCCTCACACTGTTGGTCAGCAATCATTTACTCCAACTAACCTCCACCCAACCCCCATCTCTGCCCCCAGTCTTCACCCCTCCCATCCTTCCAAATCAGAGTCATACAGCGTGGAAACAGGCCCACACCGACCCATGTCTCATCTACATTAGTCCCACCTGCCTGTTTGGCCCACATCCCTCTAAACCTGTCCTATCCACGTACCTGTCTAATTGTTTCTTAAACATTGTGATAATCCCTGCTTCAACTACCTCCTCTGGCAGTTCATTCCATACACCCACCACCCTTTGTGTGAGAAAGTTACCTCTCAGATTCCTTTTTAAACTTTTCCCCAAAACCAATGTCCTCTATTTCTTAATTTCCCCACTCTGGGTAAGGGGCTCTGTGCATCTACCCTATCTATTCCTCTCATGATTTTATACACCTCTATAAGATCACCCCTCATCCTCCTGCGCTCCAATGAACAAAGTCCCAGCCTTCTCAACTTCTCCCTATAGCTCATGCCCTCGAGTCCTGGCATCATCCGTGTAAATCTTCTCTGTACCCTTTCAAAGTTGACAACATCTTTCCTATAACATGGCGCCTAGAACTGAAGACAATACTCCAAATGCAGTCTCACCAACGTCTTATTTAAATGTAACATGACCTCCCAACATCTATACTCAATACTCTGACTGATGAAGGCCAATGTGTCAAAGGTCTTTTTGACCATCCTATCAACCTATGCTGCAACATTCCAGGAACTATGTGCCCGAACTCCTAGATCCTGCTGCTCTACAACAATCCACAGAACCCCACGATTTACTGTGTAGGTCCTGTCCATGTTAGACTTTCCAAAATGCAACACCTCACATTTCTCTGTATTAAATTTCATCAACTATTCCTCAGCCCACCTGGCCAACTGATCAAAATCCTGCTACAATTTTTGACAATGATCTTCACTATCTGCAATGCCACCCACTTTTATATAATCTGCAAACTTCCTAATCATGTCATGTACATTCTCATCCAAATCATTTATATAGATGACAAACAGTTATGGCCCCAGCACCAAACCCTGAGGCACACTAGTCACAGGCCTCCCGTCCAAGAAGCAACCTTTCACCATCACCCGCAGCTTCCTACCATTAAGCCAATTTCCTATCCATTCAACTTTCTCTCCTTGGATCCCATGCGATCTAACCTTCCAGAGCAGCCTCCCATGTGTAACCTTGTCGAATGCTTTGCTGAAGTCCATGTATACAACATCTGCAGCTCTGCCCTCGTCAACCTTTTTGGTCACATCTTCAAAAAGGTCAATCAGATTTGTGAGATATGACCCCGCACATACAAAAGCATGCTGACTCTCCCTAACCAGCTCCTGTCCATCTAAATGCATGTATATCCTATCCTTCAAAATATTTTTTTGTAACTTTCCAACTACAAATGTTTGCTCACCGGTTTATAGTTCCCAGCCTTTTCCCCGCAGCCCTTCTTGAATAGAAGTACCACATTTGTCACCCTCCAGTCTTCCGGCACCTCTCCTGTATTTAAGAACGACTCGTAAATTTCAGCCAGGCCTTCTGCAATTTACATTCTGGTTTCACATAGTGCCCCCCAATAATAAACTCAAGGGCCGAGTTTGAATGTGTAACCTCTGACTCACGGGCGGACTGCTGTCAACAGTGGCGATTGGCTCCAGACCCTGTGGTACAGGTGAGCACCCATTGGGAATTTTAAACGAGAAGCAGGCAAAGTGGCCTGGACAAACAGCGGGAACAATTTGCATTCGACTTGACTGCTGAAGGTACAGACAGACCTGACGATTATCATTGTGGCTTTGATTTATTTAAGCATGGATTTTAAATACTTGCTGCTTCTTTATCTTCACATCCAAAGAGACATCGGCGTCAGAGAAAGAAATATAAAGTTGCCTCAGGCTTTGGAATCATGTCGGCTTTATCAGAACTTATTAGATCCTGCTGAGCGTACCTGAGATGAACAGGGGGATCTCCTTGCTGACCTATAAACATACAATTCAATCTGTCAGACCCATTTTCTATGTGCAACGACAGAATGGCACAGTGTCTCGCGCACTGACGTCTACACGCACCATCTTCACTTCAGGGCATATTTGTCTCAAGGAAGTTTTGTTTCTGCCATTGGCTTTTAAATCATGGCGAGATGAACAATCACGGCAATCAGCGTATCGCTGAATTACTTTTGTGACCTTTCAACTCAATGCACAAGTTGTACAAACTCCGGGGATGTTGCATGCGATATAAATGTGACTACAAGAATGAAATTAAAAGAGAGTCTGGGCCTACAATTTCAAACAAATGCATTACAACAGCTGCCGCGCCATTTATATGCACTGTATGAAGCCGCGTGGCACTCACAGAGTGAGGGTCACTCTCTGTGTAATTGCATGGAGCCACTGTTTAGCCAAGATAAGGATTACTCACTGTGTAGCTGGGCAGAGTTGCTTGTGGGGGTGGTGATTTTCAGCTTAATTCAATGCAAACGCATCCTTTCACTCAGGAGGCATCTCAAGGCTGCGCTGGGGAGAATAATTTTATTTTCCCTGTTGGCCTGAACAATGACATTCTAAGCACATCCGCAGTGAAGTCATGCATTTTCTGAGCGTAAATGAAGAACGGGAGCAGACAAGACCTGTGATTTAAACACCAAATTACATAAGTGTTGGTTCTTGGCTTGAAAAAGTAAAAACCTTTAATTGTTTTTAAAAATACAGTTATAGAGTGCAAATGTTGTGTTCACAATGATGGAAACAGTACAGCACAGGAATGGGCATTTCAGCCCACAATGTCTGTACTGGCTATGATGGCAATTTAAACTGCACATTTGCCTGATGAGCATCTGCTATAGAAAGTGAGTTTATTTTAAAGTGAGCGTGGCAACAACAGAACTAGATCCAAGCTGGTCAGGATGTTTATTTTGTTTTTTATCTGTACTAGAAACATAGAAAATAGGTGCAGGAGTAGGCCATTCGACCCTTTGAGCCAGCACCACCATTCAATATGATCCTGGAGATCAACGATCATCCATAATCAGTACCCCGTTCTTGCTTTTTCCCCACATCCCTTGATTCCATTAGCCCTAAGAACTAAATCTAACTCTCTCTTGAAAACTAGTCCCATTTTCCAACATCTGGTCCATAGGTTTCCTAGTCTTAATGATTCTAATGTTTGGCTGAATGTGTTCCAGATAGAGTGTGTTCCTGACTCCAATCACCCTCAGCAAGAAATAAATTCTCCCTTCAGATCCCCTCTGAGTCTTCTCCCATTCAATGTGTATCTTGGACCCATTGGGCCATGGCCATAATCCAGCTACAGGCCCGGCTTGCCCATCGCGGACCTGGGAACCTGCACGAGCCCAGCTTCTTCTCATGCCCAAGGACCGGAGAACCAGGAGAGGTTGGATGGAGTTGGCAATAATGGTGGACGCTAGATCAAAGGGCCGGCAAGAAGAACTGGGGTCTTGCCTTCCGCGCCCTCAAGGTCGGCTGCCTAAGGTACACCCGGGGCACAAAGGCTGAAGGTGGCTAGGCGATGAGAGGGACATCAGTTCACGGGACAATCCGGATCAAGGTGACGTCAGCAACTGGCCTTTATAGTCAGCTGCAGCTGGGGCTTTGAAAATGGCATCAAAAAATGGCGATGCTTGCATATGGTCTCAGTGGGCTGTTTCCATACATTCTGTACTTAATCTGGGATTGTATATATGTATGGCAACAATTTTACTAAGCTGTATGCAAAATAGAAAATCACTGTACCTCAGTGCATGTGAAAAATTATTGAACCATTTAACCATCCATATCGTCTTGTTCACTTTAGGAAACAGGTTCTCAACATTTAGCATCTAGCCTCTAATAACTATGCCCAACTACACTCGCTTGTAGTATGTGGGACTTTGCGGGAGAGATGGGGGGGGGGGGGATCAAAAGTGAATAAAATTAAAATAAGGCAAAACCAAACTGGGCAACACATTGACAAAGCTGTTTGAGCTGCTGAGTCACAGCTCCAGCGATTACAATTGAATCCTGACTTTGGTATTCTGTATGTGAAGTTTGCATGCTGCCCCCATTAGTCATTGTAAATTGTCCCTAGTTTGCAGGTGAGTGGTGAAATGTGAGAGGAGGTTTATAGGAATGTGGGGAGAATAAAATATTGGTTTAATGTAGGATGATGTAAATGATCAGCGCAGACATAGCGGACTGAAGCATCTAATTCTATGATGTAGTTTAGTTTAGTTTAGAGATACAGCACGGAAACAGATCCTTCGGCCCACCGATTCCGCACCGACTAGTGATCCCTGCACACTAACATTATCTTACACTCAGGGACAATTTAAACTTATACCAATCATATTTAGCTACAAACCTGTACGCCTTTGGAGTGTGGAAAGAAACCAATGTTCTCAGAGAAAACCCACGTGGTCACAGGGAGCATGGACAATCTCCATTCAGTCAGCATCCATAGCCGGGATCGAACCCGGGTGTCCGACGCGGCATGCGCTGTAAGGCAGCAACTCTACCGCTGTGCCACCGGGCCACCCTCAAACCATGTCCATCCATGACGTTATTGACTGAAACTCTTTAGACAATCTGAGTTTGTGATACATAAATGGATCTGTAGAGAGCCAGTAAATGTTATTGATCCTGAGGGTACATCATGGTCTGGGATACAAAGATGTCAGGATTCATTGACATGGAAGTCCAAGTTGATTGCACATTTTCATCAATTACCAATCATCTCTTCTTTAGTGCTTTTCAGCGGGAGGTGATCATTAATCACGCATTAATCTACTCTGTGATTAATGATCACCTCTCTTGTAATACGAGGGTGAGATCGGTATGGCTGCTGGTTTTCTGCATTGAGCATACCATTAATCACCCTGCATCTATCCTCAGCACAGGCAATCTGAAACAGGATGCAGTACGCACACAGCTGCTGCTGTGAGCATTAGGACTCCAGTGATCATTAGTGAAGGAAAGTCATAAAACAATTACAAGGGTAGTACTGAATGGGAGTAGGGGGAAGGCTATCTAGTCTCATTCTAACTGTGGGAAGATACTTGTATACCAGTGGATAGATACATTCCTGGTGCTGATGCTAAAATCTAGCAACAAAAGATTGGAGACGTTATATAGTCTTAATTTGGCAGTCCTGGAAAGATCATGAAATTCATTCTCTCACTGAAAATTGGTCCTGGGACCATATAATAACCATATAACAATTACAGCACGGAAACAGGCCATCTCGGCCCTACAAGTCCGCGCCGAACAATTTTTTTCCCTTAGTCCCACCTGCCTGCACTCATACCATAACCCTCCATTCCCTTCTCATCCATATGCCTATCCAATTTATTCTTAAATGATACCAATGAACCTGCCGCCACCACTTCCACTGGAAGCTCATTCCACACCGCTACCACTCTCTGAGTAAAGAAGTTCCCCCTCATGTTACCCCTAAACTTCTGTCCCTTAATTGGGACTGTTTACAAGCTTTGACCTTCTGATCTACATCGTCTGTGAATTTCAGGGGTACTTTTTACTCACTTTGCTAGATTAGTCATAATCTAAGTTTGCTGATGATAAATTTGCAGATGACACTTAAGTGAGTCGGTAGACAAAAATGCTGGAGAAATTCAGCGGGTGCGGCAGCATATTTGGAGCGAAGGAAATAGGCAACGTTTCGGCCCGCACCCGCTGAGTTTCTCCAGCATATTTGTCTACCTTCGATTTTCCAGCATCAGCAGTTCCTTCTTGAACTTAAGTGAGTGGCATCATAGATGGAAAAAATGGTTATCAAAAATTACAGCAGGATCTTGGACAGTTGAGCAAAGGAATATAGAAGCCATGCACATAGTTCATTTAATGTGGCATCACAGGTAGTTAAGGTGGCCAAGAAGGCTTTTGGTTCATTGGCCTTCATCAGTCAGGACATTGAGTATAGAAGTTGGGATGTTACGATACACGATGCTGGAGAGGCAACATTAGGAGTATTGTCTTCAGTTTTGGTTGCTCTGCTCCAGAAAGGATGCTGTTAAGTTGGAAAGATTTACCAAGATGTCGCCGAGACTTGAGGGCTGAGCTGCAGGGAGAGGCTGGGCAAACTAGGACTTTATTACACGGAGCGTTGGAGGCTGAGGCGTAATCTGATAATACACAACATGAGGGGGATAGATAGGCTAAATGCAAAGATTATTTTACCCAGAATACAGTAATCAAGAAACAGATATATCTATCCACTCCCTAAGTTCAACAACTTGCCTGTCAAGCCACTCGCATTAAAATAAGTGCAATTCAATTTAACAGTCCTTCTTTGCTCCCTATTCCACTGAACTTTCTTTCATCGCCATCCATACCAACGTCCAGCCTCTCATCTGCCTCAGTCTTTCAAAGGATCCCGCAGCGCTACCAATCTAGATTAGACTCACCTGTGTAGCACAAGCATACCTGTTGTCAAGATATTGGCTTCCCTTCAGTTCAAGTGCAACTCACCCCTCTTGTACAGATCACCTCTGCCACAGAAGAGATCCCAATGGTCCAAAATCTGAGTACCTGCCCCTGCACCAACTCCTCAGCCATGTATTAACCTGTCCTATATCCCTGTTCCTATCCTCACATGGCCTCAGGAGTAATCCGGTGTTCACTAACCTGAAGGTCCTGCATTTTAACATTTTGAGGAGTTAAAATGGTTAACAACCAGGAGATCCAGTAGGCCTCGGCAGACCGAGTGCAAACATTCAGGTGCACATGAACCTCTGTCTCACCTGGAAGGATTGTTGGGATCCCTGGGTGCAGGTGAGGCATGAAGGATAGGGACAGGTAGGGACAGGCTGGTGGGGTAAAAGGAGAGGACCAGGGGAATTCTATCCTTGTTCTCTTACAGGAGGCCACAAGCCCGCTCCCTCTGCAGCTTGCTTGGCTAGCTTACACCCCAATGAGAACGTTGAATTCTCCAATTTTTGGTAACTACCAAACCCCGCCCCCCTCCTACCATCCACCACCACCCCTCATTGTTCTTTTCTTCTTCCCCCCCCCCCTCATTGTTTCCCCAGAAAACCATCTGGATAACAATTTTTCATAACACAAAACCACACCATTTGCACATGCATCAAGAAATAAGTGCTAAAAAAAATAATTCTCATGTAAATTCCCTAAAAATATGTTGTTATTATACATCTCAGATTTTTTGGATAGTGATTCCATAGGGGCGAATTTCCATTAGGCAAGCTGCTGTAATACGGGATGACTGTAGAAGGCCACTTTTTTTTCATAAATATAAACTTTATTCAAAATAACAAAAAATATATACAAAACAAGACATTTAACATCTGTCCCTCTGCCTGCCTTACGGTCCTCCTGCTTGCTGCATCACCGAGTTAGGAAAGGACATTGGTGTGTCTGACCATGATGGCCTTCAATATGATGAGGAGGTCTATCCAGGATCACGCTGAATTATCCAGTCTCGACCAAGCTGAGATCTGCTTGTAGGGTTACTGAAGGCTTCGCGCAGCTTCGCATCTTTGACTGTCTCCGTCAGTAGAAGGGCACACAAACAATAATTTGATTGTTAGATTTTAAGAACCACTTGTTGGTTATCAGGAGATGTAGCGGTTTCAATTTTGTGCACCACATTTCTGCAAGGTCGCCAAGAAGAGCAATAGACAATAGACAATAAGTGCAGGAGTAGTCCATTCGGTCCTACGAGCCAGCACCGCCATTCAATGTGATCATGGCCAATCATCCCCAATCAGTTCCTGCCTTCTCCCCATATCCCCTGACTCCGCTATTTTTAAGCGCCCAATCTAGCTCTCTCTTGAAAGCATCCAGAGAACCTGCCTCCACCGCCCTCCGAGGCAGAGAATTCCACAGACTCACCACTCTCTGTGAGAAAAAGTGTTTCCTCGTCTCTGTTCTAAATGGCTTACTCCTTATTCTTAAACTGTGGCCCCTGGTTCTAGACTCCCCCAACATCGGGAACATGTTTTCTGACTCTAGCGTGTCCAAACTCTTAACAATCTTGTATGTTTCAATTGGATCCCCTCTCATCCTAGCGGGGAGATGAGTATGTGGCCAGGATGGTGTGGGTCCTTGATGATGCTGCCAGCCTTTTTGAGGCAGCGACCGCGATAGATCCCCTCGATGGTAGGAAGGTCAGAGCCATGATGGACTGGGCAGTGTTTACTATCTTTTGTAGTTTTTTCTGCTCCTGGGCACTCAAGTTGCCGAACCAAGCCACGATGCAACCGGTCAGCATGCTCGCTACTGTGCACCTGTAGAAGTTAGAGAGAGTCCTCCTTGACATTCCGACTTTCCGTAATCTTCTCAGTAAGTAGAGGCGCTGATGTGTTGAAACGTGATACCTGATTTCTCGACCAGTCACAATAAACTGTCTTTATTTAGCCTTAAAAAAAATTAAATGGGGCGTGAGTGTTTTCCCCATGAACACACACAATAACTGGGACAAATGTAATGAAAAGTTAGATACATTCATGAGGAGACTTGGAATCCATTATGCAGACTGGATAAAATGGGATAAATTAATTCTTGATTGGTAAAGGTGTCAAGGCTTATGGGAAGAAGGCAGAAGAATGGGGTTGAGAGGGAAAGATATATCAGCCATGATTTAATGGCAGAGTAGACTCGATGGGCAGAATGGCCTAATCCTGCTCATGATTTATCATCAGGATCAAAAGTGATAGGAGCAGAATTAGGCCCATCGGCCTATCAGGTCTACTCCGCCATTCAATCATGGCTGATCAATCTCTCCCTCCCAACTCCATTCTCTTGCCCACTCCCCATAACCCTTGACACCCATACTACTCAAGAATCTATCTATCTCTGCCTTAAAAATTAAGGCCTTATGAAATTAACTGGGAAAGGGCTAATAAGGCAAATTCATATCATTAACCTGTTGGGGCAAATGTCCTGTTTCTCACCTGTCAAATGTGTCCTCAAATAACCACAGTGACATTGAGAGGGGGTCTGATGGAACTCACTGCCCTGACGTTTGTCAGCTTGCCATTGGTTGCTGTATCACAAGAACTGCTGTAGCTTTGGGAGCAACAACAGCAGCAGGAGGTTAGCAAGAGATACGACTGATTGGCTCTAGCCCAAGTGGGAGGAGAGAAGTGAAAACAGTTAAAGTACAGGTCAAGGACAGGCAGACTTGACTCAGAACTGCTGTAGTTTTGGGAGCAACAACAGCAGCAGGAGCTTAGCAAGAGATACGACTGATTGGCTCTAGCCCAAGTGGGAGGAGAGAAGTGAAAACAGTTAAAGTACAGGTCAAGGACAGGCAGACTTGACTCAGAACTGCTGTAGTTTTGGGAGCAACAACAGCAGCAGGAGCTTAGCAAGAGATACGACTGATTGGCTCTAGCCCAAGTGGGAGGAGAGTAGTGAGTCAGTGCTGGGAAAACAGTTGAAAACTGAGGAATTTGGTTTGTAAATTGGTAAATCAGGCAATTTATCAGTCAATTTAGACAAGACTGCTCTTAGCGAGCGGCAGTGAGTGAGCGGCCTTGTGAGGGAAGTGCCCTGTGAGTAAAGTGTGAGTCTTTGGCTCGAGAGTCTTTGGCGAGGAGACGAAAGAAGGAGATGTCAGGCAAGCTGATTCAGTGCGATGCTTGCAGTATGTGGGAGGTCAAGGACACCGCTGGTGCCTCTGGCTGCTACAAATGCGAGAGGTGCATCCAGGTAGAGCTCCTGAAGGACCGTGTTGGGGAACTGGAAAAGCAAGTGGATGACCTCCGGTTCGTCCGAGAAACGGAGTCGTTCCTCGACAAGTCCTACAGTACGATTGTTACACCTAAGGTACTGGAAGAGAGAAGGTGGGAGACAGTGAGAACGGGAGGGAAGCATGGAATGCCAACGTCCCCGGGTGTTGTACCTCTTGTGACCAGGTTCACCCACTTAGAAGCTGTCGGGACAGAAGAGGTGTTTACACTCGGTGGCGGACTGGCTTGTGAAGCGAATAGGGCTGTTGAGACAAAACCAAAAAGGCCTAAGGTAGGCAACGCCATTGTAGTGGGAGACTCCATTGTGAGAGGTACGGACAGGGGTTTCTGCGGCAACAGACGGGATGCGAGGATGGTGTGCTGCCTTCCTGGTGCCAGGATCCAGGATGTCACGGACAGAGTGCAGAAAATCCTCAAGGGCGAAGGTGAACATCCGGTAGTGCATGTCGGCACAAACGATGTCGGAAAAAAGGGGATGAATATTCTGCAGCGTGACTTTAGAGAGCTCGGAAAAATGCTGAAAAGCAGGACCTCCAGGGTTGTTATCTCCGGTTTGCTTCCAGTTCCTTGTGCTGGCGAGAGCAGGAACAGGGAGATACGGGACCTGAACGTGTGGCTGAGGAACTGGTGCACGGGGCAGGGATTTAGATTCTTAGATCACTGGGATCTGTTTTGAGGTAAGGGGGAACTGTACAAAAGGGATGGATTGCATCTTAACAGGTGTGGGACCAGCATTCTGGCAGGCAGGTTTGCCACTGCTACACGGGTGGTTTTAAACTGAATAAGGGGGGTGGGGTGTCGAATGGGCTAGTGGAGGATGGAGTTAAAGGGAAAGGGTTTCTTAAATGTGTGAGCGTAGAGACAGAAGGGTGTAAAATGTGGGTAGAAGCAATAGGTAGCAAGGTGAAAAGTAAAAGTGGCAGGCCGGAAAATCCAGGGCAAAAATCAAAAAGGGCCACTTTTCAACAAAATTGTATAAGGGGTAAGAGTGTTGTAAAAACAAGCCTGAAGGCTTTGTGTCTCAATGCAAGGAGCATTCGTAATAAGGTGGATGAGTTGAATGTGCAGATAGCTATTAATGACTATGATATAGTTGGGATCACGGAGACATGGCTCCAGGGTGACCAAGGCTGGGAGCTGAACATCCAGGGATATTCAGTATTCAGGAGGGATAGAGAGAAAGGAAAAGGAGGTGGGGTAGCGTTGCTGATTAGAGAGGTGATTAACGCAATGGAAAGGAAGGACATTAGTTTGCAGGATGTGGAATCGGTATGGGTAGAGCTGCGAAACACTAAGGGGCAGAAAACGCTGGTGGGTGTTGTGTACAGGCCACCTAACAGTAGTAGTGAAGTTGGAGATGGTATCAAACAGGAAATTAGAAATGCGTGCGACAAAGGTAAAACCGTTATAATGGGTGACTTCAATCTACATATAGATTGGGTGAATCAAATTGGCAGGGGTGCTGAGGAAGAGGATTTTTTGGAATGTATGCGGGATAGTTATCTAAATAAACATGTAGAGGAACCAACGAGAGAGCAGGCTATTTTAGACAGGTATTGAGTAATGAGGAAGGGTTAGTTAGCAGTCTTGTTGTACGTGCCCCCTTGGGCAAGAGTGACCATAATATGGTTGAGTTCTTCATTAGGATGGAGAGTGACATTGTTAATTCAGAAACAATGGTTCTGAACTTAAAGAAAGGTAACTTTGAGGGTATGAGACGTGAATTGGCCAAGATTGACTGGCAATTAATTCTAAAAGGGTTGACGGTGGATATGCAATGGAAGACATTTAAAGACTGCATGGATGAACTACAAAAATTGTTCATCCCAGTTTGGCAAAAGAATAAATCAGGGAAGGTAGTGCATCCGTGGATAACAAGGGAAATCAGGGATAGTATCAAAGCGAAGGATGATGCGTACAAATTAGCCAGAAAAAGCAGCATACCGGAGGACTGGGAGAAATTCAGAGACCAGCAGAGGAGGACAAAGGGCTTAATTAGGAAAGGAAAAATAGATTATGAAAGAAAACTGGCAGGGAACATAAAAACTGACTGCAAAAGTTTTTATAGATATGTGAAAAGAAAGAGATTAGTTAAAACAAATGTAGGTCCCTTGCAGTCAGAAACAGGTAAGTTGATCATGGGGAACAAGGATATGGCGGACCAATTGAATAACTACTTTGGTTCCGTCTTCACTAAGGAAGACATAAATAATCTGCCGGAAATAGCAGGGGACCGCGGGTCAAAGGAGTTGGAGGAATTGAGTGAAATCCAGGTTAGCCGGGAAGTGGTGTTGGGTAAATTAAATGGATTAAAGGCCGATAAATCCCCAGGGCCAGATAGGCTGCATCCCAGAGTACTTAAGGAAGTAGCTCCAGAAATAGTGGATGCATTAGTAATAATCTTTCAAAACTCTTTAGATTCTGGAGTAGTTCCTGAGGATTGGCGGGTAGCAAACGTAACCCCACTTTTTAAGAAGGGAGGGAGAGAGAAAACGGGGAATTACAGACCAGATAGTCTAACATCGGTGGTGGGGAAACTGCTGGAGTCAGTTATTAAAGATGGGATAGCAGCACATTTGGAAAGTGGTGAAATCATTGGACAAAGTCAGCATGGATTTACAAAAGGTAAATCATGTCTGACGAATCTTATAGAATTTTTCGAGGATGTAACTAGTAGCGTGGATAGGGGAGAACCAGTGGATGTGGTGTATCTGGACTTCCAGAAGGCTTTCGACAAGGTCCTACATAAGAGATTAGTTTACAAACTTAAAGCACACGGCATTGGAGGTTCAGTATTGATGTGGATAGAGAACTGGCTGGCAAACAGGAAGCAAAGAGTAGGAGTAAACGGGTCCTTTTCACAATGGCAGGCAGTGACTAGTGGGGTACCGCAAGGCTCAGTGCTGGGACCCCAGCTATTTACAATATATATTAATGATCTGGATGAGGGAATTGAAGGCAATATCTCCAAGTTTGCGGATGATACTAAGCTGGGGGGCAGTGTTAGCTGTGAGGAGGATGCTAGGAGACTGCAAGGTGACTTGGATAGGCTGGGTGAGTGGGCAAATGTTTGGCAGATGCAGTATAATGTGGATAAATGTGAGGTTATCCATTTTGGTGGCAAAAACAGGAAAGCAGACTATTATCTAAATGGTGGCCGACTAGGAAAAGGGGAGATGCAGCGAGACCTGGGTGTCATGGTACACCAGTCATTGAAAGTGGGCATGCAGGTGCAGCAGGCAGTGAAGAAAGCGAATGGTATGTTAGCTTTCATAGCAAAAGGATTTGAGTATAGGAGCAGGGAGGTTCTACTGCAGTTGTACAGGGTCTTGGTGAGACCACACCTGGAGTATTGCGTACAGTTTTGGTCTCCAAATCTGAGGAAGGACATTATTGCCATAGAGGGAGTGCAGAGAAGGTTCACCAGACTGATTCCTGGGATGTCAGGACTGTCTTATGAAGAAAGACTGGATAGACTTGGTTTATACTCTCTAGAATTTAGGAGATTGAGAGGGGATCTTATAGAAACTTACAAAATTCTTAAGGGGTTGCACAGGCTAGATGCAGGAAGATTGCTCCCGATGTTGGGGAAGTCCAGGACAAGGGGTCACAGCTTAAGGATAAGGGGGAAATCCTTTAAAACCGAGATGAGAAGAACTTTTTTCACACAGAGAGTGGTGAATCTCTGGAACTCCCTGCCACAGAGGGTAGTCGAGGCCAGTTCATTGGCTATATTTAAGAGGGAGTTAGATGTGGCCCTTGTGGCTAAGGGGATCAGAGGGTATGGAGAGAAGGCAGGTACGGGATACTGAGTTGGATGATCAGCCATGATCATATTGAATGGCGGTGCAGGCTCGAAGGGCCGAATGGCCTACTCCTGCACCTAATTTCTATGTTTCTCTATGTTTCTATATACTATCTCTCAAAGTGTAGAAGACTCCTCACAACTGAATGGGGAAGGGAGACTGCCATTCCTGTATTCATAATCAACCATAATATAATCATCTGGCAGTCTTTTATTGTTACTTTTTAACTTTATTGTCTGTTTTGTTATGTTTTTTGTTTGTCTTTTGTTTTGTTTTGATTCTTTTCTTATAGATTGAATGTGTTGTGATGTGTTAACCTGGTTTACCAGAGGGACTACAGATGGAAATTAGCCTATAGCTATAATCTTGCGTATTGCATGCAAATTAGGTGTCCTTGAGACTCTTGAAAGGCGCCCATAAATAAAATTTATTATTATTATTATTAAATGTTTATAAATATGCACTGTCCTTAATAAAAACATCATAAAAAAAAAAAATATCATGGTGGGCAAAAATATCTGTATCATTTAAATTTTTTTTAAATGATACAGCGCTCTGGAATCATTTGGAGGGATAGTCATGGAACATTCCCACTTCCCATGTGGGAAGTCCACTGCTTGGATTCAGTTGAAGTCAGTGGGAAGCTGATTCATGAGGATACGACTTCACATCTCGCTCCAAAGGCATGACATACACAATAGACACAAAAAGCTGTAGTAACTCAGTGGGTCCAGCTATCTGTGTCTATCTTTGATTTAAACCCGCGTCTCCAGTTCCTTCCTGCACATGACAAACAATTATGGGCTGACTCTCCCATACAGTGCAGAGGGAAAGATGTATTGTCAGACGTACGAACCTTTCAACAGCATTTTAATCTAAAGATCTACCGATCTCTCCACTGGAGACTAAAGATCCTATGGCATTATTTTGAGAGAGCAGGACAGTTTTCTCAGGTATGTAATTAGAAAAGCTAAAAGAAGATATGAGGTTGCTTTGGCAAGTAAGGTGAAAGTAAATCCAAAGGGTTTCTACAGCTATATTAATAGCAAATGGATAACGAGGGATAAAATTGGTCCATTAGAGAGTCAGAGTGGACAGCTATCTGCAGAGCCAAAAGAGATGGGGGAGATATTGAACAATTTATTTTCTTCGGTATTCACCAAGGAGAAGGATATTGAATTATGTGAGGTAAGGGAAACAAGTAGAGTAGCTATGGAAACTATGAGATTCAAAGAAGAGGAAGTACTGACACTTTTGAGAAATATAAAAGTGGATAAGTCTCCAGGTCCGGACAGGATATTCCCTAGGACATTGAGGGAAGTTAGTGTAGAAATAGCAGGGGCTATGACAGAAAGATTTCAAATGTCATTTGAAATGGGAATAGTGCCGGAGGATTGGCGTACTGCGCATGTTGTTCCATTGTTTAAAAAGGGGTCTAAGAGTAAACCTAGCAATTATAGACCTGTTAGTTTGACGTCAGTGGTGGGCAAATTAATGGAAAGGATACTTAGAGATAATATATATAAGCATCTGGATAAACAGGGTCTGATTAGGAACATGGATTTGTGCCTGGAAGGTCATGTTTGACTAATCTTCTTGAATTTTCTGAAGAGGTTACTCGGGAAATTGATGAGGGTAAAGCAGTGGATGTTGTACATATGGACTTCAGTAAGGCCTTTGACAAGGTTCCTCACAGAAGGTTGGTTAAGAAGGTTCAATTGTTGGGTATTAATGGTGGAGTAGCAAGATGGATTCAACAGTGGCTGAATGGGAGATGCCAGAGAGTAATGGTGGATGGTTGTTTGTCAGGTTGGAGGCCAGTGACTAGTGGGGTGCCACAGGGATCTGTGTTGGGTCCACTGTTGTTTGTCATGTACATCAATGATCTGGATGATGGTGTGGTAAATTGGATTAGTAAGTATGCAGATGATACTAAGATGGTGGGGTTGTGGATAATGAAGTAGATTTTCAAAGTCTACAGAGAGATTTATGCCAGTTGGAAGAGTGGGCTGAAAGATGGCAGATGGAGTTTAATGCTGATAAGTGTGAGGTGCTACATCTTGGCAGGACAAATCAAAATAGGACGTACATGGTAAATGGTAGGGAATTGAAGAATGCAGGTGAACAGAGAGATCTGGGAATAACTGTGCACAGTTCCCTGATGTGGAATCTCATGTAGATAGGGTGGTAAAGAAAGCTTTTGGTGTGCTGGCCTTTATAAATCAGAGCATTGAGTATAGAAGTTGGGATGTAATGTTAAAATTGTACAAGGCATTGGTGAGGTCAATTCTGTAGTATGGTGTACAATTTTGGTCGCCTAATTATAGGAAGGATGTCAACAAAATAGAGAGAGTACAGAGGAGATTTACTAGAATGTTGCCTGGGTTTCAGCAACTAAGTTACAGAGAAAGGTTGAACAAGTTAGGGCTTTATTCTTTGGAACGCAGAAGGTTAAGGGGGGACTTGATAGAGGTCTTTAAAATAATGAGAGGGATAGACAGAGTTGACGTGGATAAGCTTTTCCCACTGAGAGTAGGGAAGATTCAAACAAGGGGACATGACTTGAGAATTAAGGGACAGAAGTTTAGGGGTAACATGAGGGGGAACTTCTTTACTCAGAGAGTGGTGGCTGTGTGGAATGAGCTTCCAGTGAAGGTGGTGGAGGCAGGTTCGTTTTTATCATTTAAAAATAAATTGGATAGTTATATGGATGGGAAAGGAATGGAGGGTTATGGTCTGAGTGCAGGTATATGGGACTAGGGGAGAATACGTGTTCGGCACGGACTAGAAGGGTCGAGATGGCCTGTTTCCATGCTGTAATTGTTATATGGTTATATGGTAATAAGAATTGCTGGAAATGCTCACAGACAATAGACAATAGGTGCAGGAGTTGGCCATTAAGCAGGTCAGGCAGTAATTCTCAAGTGAGAAACAGAAAAATGTTTCACACTGTTCCTCTCTCCTGACCTTCTGACTTTCTAGCATTTTCTGTTTGATTTCAGAATTCAGGCGCCTGCAGTACGTTCTTTTTGAATTGTCTCTAATATTCTGGCCTATCTAAAGGGTCTGTCCCACTGTACGAGGTAATTCAAGAGTTCTCCCGAGTTTCCCCTGATTCGAACTCGGAGAATTACGGTAATAGCCGCTGGTAGGTACTCGAGGCTCTCGTGGACATTTTTCAACATATTGAAAAAACTTCACAAACATACCGCGTTTCCCGAGTACCTGCCGTTAGCGTTACGAGCCGCTAAGAGATGTCCTGAGCTCCGACGTACCCGCTACGAACACTCTACGTACTTAACACGAGTTTGATTTTTTTTTTTTACTCGGTAGAGCTCTTGGGTAAACTCATATAGTGAGACAGGCCCTTTAGCCTCAATCAACATGTCTTTTACAGACTATCACTCGCTAGCTCTCGCCAGCATTGACTCCATCCATATTTCACTTCAGGAAAGAAGGCAATATAACCAAAGATATTTTCCACCCCAGTCATTCCTTCTTGTCCCACTTCCTATCGGACAGAAGATACAGAGGTTTGAAAGCGTGTACCACCAGACTCGGGAACAACTTCTTCCCCTCTGTTATCAGACTTCGGAACGGTCCTTCCATAAGCTACGGTACAGTTCTGATTCATCAACCTACCTCATTAAAGACATTGGGCTTTTACTCTGGAACTGTTATGCTACATTGCTGAGGACTATATTCTACACTCTGGTATAGTTCTCGTCGCCCTTTACCTTTGGAATTAAGTTTGGCCTGATTGTATTCATGTATAATATTATCTAATGTAATAGGATAGCATGCAAACAAAAGTTTTTCGCTATGCCTTGGTACACATGACAATAATAAACCTATACCTATACGATAACCTCTGCTGGCTTTGGATATGGGAGGAAACCAGAGCACCCAATGGACACCCACACAGTCTTTGGGAGAATTTGCAAACTCCATACAAATAGCATTGGGATCAGGATGAACATGAGTCGCTGGAGCTATGAAGCAGTTACTCTGTTTGCTGCACCACTGAGTTAGGAAGCTGCAGCAATGCTTTCACTTGATTCAATTCCCTGTCCCAAATGGATCTGATCCTTCTCTGCTCTGCTGTTTGGGAATATCGGTGGATGGTAGGTTTCATTGTCCTATATGGAACACATGACAATAAACTCTCTTGACTTGACTCATGAACCAAATTAAATGACTGATATTGCAGGGCCTTTATTTTGTTGTACTCGTAAACAATTAATTCACTTTAACTTTGATACACGTGCTGGTACAATTCCAATAGATTGTGTTTACCAGACATTATGTACGTGCAGGACAGATTTTTCCATTGGCATTAGTTCTAAAATTGAGCCTAATTTTCTCTTGTATCTCACCTTAGGGAACAGTGGGAAATGATGGTTCAATTAGCAATCTGACAAACTGCGTTGTGAACAATAGTTCCAAACCCATAACCTGCTGACATGGTGCAGTTCTCTCGTGGCAGCAACGGTGCGAACAGACTGTAATTGGAAATAGTTATTGGGAGGAATTTAACTGAGGGATCGGGTGATTTTTCAAGAGAATGAATAATATTAGGAATTACCTCAATTTAATTCTTGCTGATTACCACTTCAAGTATTTATTAAACAATACTGACAAGTGATTATAAACTGGTAATCGAATGTATTTAGGTAAAAGTATGATTTCATGAAGTTTGTCCATGAAATTGTGCCTTTCGGATTTTGTGTTAATTCTGACAATGCAATCCCAGCTTTACTTAAATATACTGTAAGGAATTGCTGTGTGACACACAGAGGATAATTGGCTCTGTTTACAAAGCAAATATTTTGTGCGGCAATGCAAAACACTGCAAGGGATTAATTCATCAGTGATCTCTGACTCTGGGTTAGAGCTGCAAATGCTGCCACAGCATTCTGTCTCTCCTTTGTACTGAGACATGAGAAGTAGGAATTACTGCACTGAGCTGCACTCCCTGCTCCACACATCCCATTCAATAAACGCTGAGCCTCTGTGAAACTGGCCTTTGTGAATCAGTTTGACCCTGGCTTCCCTCCCCTTTACTAAGGAACTGATGTCACAGTAGAGGTGCAAAATTAATTTCAGAATGGAATGAAGGTTTAACCGATCAGGGACCATCCCCCACCCTAACCCCCATCACTGTCTGATTTACTGTAGGAGTCCATGATCCTAGTGAGGGCTGTTGACTTTCACCATAGCTCCCAGTCATTGCATTAGGACACCACACATGTATAATGTATAAATATAATTATTTACTTTTTAGTGGTGGCACGGTGGCAAAGCGGTAGTGTTGCTGCCTTACTGCGCCAGAGACCCAGATTCAATCATGAATATGGGTGCTGTCTGTATGGAATTTGTATGTTCTCCCCGTGACCTACGTGGGTTTTCCTTCGGAGCTCCTTTTTCCTCCCACACTCCAAAGGCGTACAGATTTGTCAATTAATTGACTTGGTAAATTTATAAATCGTCCCAAGTGTGTAGGAGAGTGTTAGTGTGCAGAGATCGCTAATCGGTGTGGACTCAGTGGGCCGATGGAGCCTGGTTCATCTGAAGAAGGGTCTCGACCCGAAATGTCACACATTCCTTATCCCCAGAGATGCTGCCTGTCCCACTGTTACTCCAGCATTTTTTGCCTAGTTCTTCGGTTTAAACCAGCATCTGCAGTTCCTTCCTACACAATCCGAGTGGTTGAGTTAAAATTGCATTCAAGTTACTCTTAGGGATGGATTTTTAATGTTCTGTGTAGGAAAGAACTGCAGATGCTGGTTTACACCAAAGATAGACATAAAATGCTGGATAACTCAGCAGGACAGGCAGCATCTCTGGATAGAAGGAATGGATGATGTTTCCTGTTCCGACCCTTCTTCAGACCTGGGTGACGTTTCGGGTCAAGACCCTTCCTCAGACCAGGTCTGAAGAAGAGTCTCGACCCAAAATGTCACCCAAATCCTTCTATCCAGAGATGCTGCCTGTTCCGCTGAGTTACTCAGCATTTTGTGTCTATCTTGGCTATGAATGTTGGACTTGCAATAGACACAAAATGCTGGAGTAATTCAGTGAGACAGCCAGCATCTCTGGAGAAAAGTAATGGGTGATGTTTCGGGTCGAGAGACTTCTTCCTACACAATGTTAGATTTGTTACTGTTATAAACTTACTGAAAAATTAATTTATAAAAGCATATAGTCAAAAAAAGTTAATTGGCTGTGCGATGCTTTTAAACTTTCTGAGATCATGATTGAACCAATTGGATTGCAAGACTTAGAATCACTGAGTCGTGGAGTCAGACGCAGGCCCTTTGGCCCATCAGGTGGATGCCGACTGCCACGTACTGTCTGTAGTGATCCTACTTAACAGCACCTGCTCCACAGTACCAATAGCTTTTTTACCTAAAGGCAAATGCTCACTGCCTCCACTGACACCTGAGATCATCAACATTGCGGTTCAGTTTAAGGACACGAGAAAGAGACGGTCTATAAAAGTGTAGATGGGACATGTTAGTCGGTGAGGGCAAGTTCCACGCTGTATATCTCTATATCTCTATGACTCTATAAAGGAATGAAAGGGTTCTTGTTGAGGTTCACAACAGAGGACTCTCTGACCTCCGGGTTGTTCCCAGGATCTCATAAAAAGACAAGTATCAACTGCTGCTGGAAGTTCATTAACCTGGTAAAACACATACTTTGGGCTGCCCACAGCTTGTTGGCCTTTCTGTGTAATGAGATCTCCGTAAGTGAATGCTGCCAACAGGCACATTCCAGGCGAAGAAGGGTCTCGACCCAAAACGTCACACATTCCTTCTCTCCAGAGATGCTGTCTGTCCTGCTGAGTTACTCCAGCTTTTTGTGTCTACCTTTGGTTTAAACCAACATCTGCAGTTCTCTCCTACACATTCCAAGGTGCAGTGGTATGCGCTGAAGGGCAAGCTGAGGCGTGGTGCAGCCAAAGCAATGGAGAAGGACCACAGTCTAGGGTCCTGCCGCCATTGAACACCGAGGGGCTGGGTCTTGTTTAATAGCCTCTCAAGCACCTGCTGGATGTACAATTCAAAGAGGAAACATGTGTTGTTAATAAAATATTTTGATTTGATGGAAGAATAAATGTTAAAAAAGGACATGTTTATTTTCGAAATAAAAGAAAGAACTATGGCATATCAAACCAAATCGGGTATAGAAATAGAAACAACATACAAGACTAGATAGGCTGGGACTTTTTCTTTCCTGGAATGAAGAAGGCTGAGGGGTAAACATTGATCATGAGGGGCACAGATAAGATGGATAGTCACAGTCTATTTCCCAGGTAGGGGGATCTAATACTAGTAAGCATTGGTTTAAGATGAGAGGGGAATGAGTTACAGGGAATTTGGGGTGGAGGGTACATGGATGGCCTGCCAGAGGAAGTTAGTAGAGGTGGGTTCAACTATGTTTAAAAGACATTTGGACATGTACATGGATAGGAAAGATTTAGAGGGATATCAGCCAAATGCAGGCAAATGGAACTAGCTGAGGAAGGCTCCTTTTGTTGGACATAATAAGATGGGCTGGGATATCTGTGCTATAAAAGTCACAAAAAGCAGGAAAAATGTTCCAATCTGAACCGCTGTTTGTCCATTCCCTCCGCAGGTGCTCCCAGACCCGTTGAGCTCTTTCAGCACTTTTATTTTTTGCTCAGGATTCCAGCATCTGCAGTCTTACGTATCCAAATATAATGAGTCTTAAAAAGTCTAAGAAGAGCTTTCAATGTGTAGGAATGTTTATTCAGTTCCATTTCAGTCTAGAGAGATTGAAAAAGGGATTCTTCTGTTAAATGGGTGGTGAATCTGTGGAATTCTTTGCCACAGACGGCTGTAGAGGCCAAGTCAGTGGATATTTTAAAGGCAGAGATAGATAGAATATTGATTAGTAAAAGTGTCAGAGAATGGGGAGAAGGCAGGAGAATGGGGTTAGGAGGGAGAGATAGGTCAGCCATGATTGATGGGCCAAATGGCCTAATTCTGCTATTCCTTATGACATTATCACTTTAAATACTGGTTCTGAAGTTTTGTGGTGAGATTGATTTGCAAAACCATCAATTAATAAAAATAATAACCTGAGTTTGACGGGGCTCTGCTAATTCTACAAAGCCGAAAAATTATTTCAGTCATCAGCAAGTTGCAATTATTCAAGTATCTCTTCTACTCTCGTGTCCGCTAGCCAATTAGTACAGAGATGTTCATTGTTACAGTTAATATTCTTGGAAGGTTCAGTTTAAAATGTTGGCGAATATTAGGTATTGCTCTGTTTTTCACTATGGAAAGTCACTTGTGAATGAACGACAGCCTTTCAATCCACAACTCCCAGATGAAAGACTGTGTGAAGGAAATGGAACCTTTGATCATTGGTGGTAAATTAATAGAACCGATGTCCTTCTCTCTTTGGCAGCCTTGAGAATTGACTATGCTGAGCGCAGGCTCATTAGGGAACGGGCAGCTGCTGCCTACGTGAGGTGCAGGGGAAACCTATGGGACTTGGAGATCATGTGCTCAAAACAGCTGAGGCCATTTATTGCACACAATTAGGCTGCTGGCAGATGATTTGTACAGCTAATTGTAGTTATTGTACAGCCTAAATATAAATATATCACCATATATCTGCTCATATGTATGCAGGGTGTGAGTGAGGATCTATTTGTGTCATTGAATATGTCTTTATGTATCTGTGCATGCTTTTTTGTGTATATGTGTAATGTGTGTTTGTGACTTTATATGTTTGTGTATATGCAGTTTGTGTCTGCATGTTTGAGTTTGTGTTTGAATGTGTGCAGTTAGTGTGTGCACGTTTCTGTATGTGTGTTTGTGTGGATGTCTGTATATGCGTGTGGAGTTGTTGTGTATTTGTCAACACTGGTGCCCCATAAGGATGCATTCTCAGCCCCCTTCTTTACTCCTTATACACATGACTGTACAGCCAAACACCAAATCAACTCAATTTACAAATTAGCAGAGAGGGCTGGATATCAAACAATAATGAGACCTCCTTCCTGTACTCTAAGGAAATTGAGTTCCTTCTAACCAGATGCCAAGACAAAAACGTTTCCCTCAATGTCAGCAAGACAAAGGAAATTGTGATCGACTTCAGGAAACAAAGCAATACACATACCCCAGTATACATTGACGGCACCGAAGTAGAGATGGTTGAGGACTTCAAGTTCTCAGAAGTAACTATCACCAGCACCTTGCCCTCGACCGGTTATATCAAAGCAATGGCCAAGAAAGCACACCAACACCTCTACTTCCTTAGAAGGCTTAGGAGGTTTGATAGACACAAAATGCTGGAGTAACTCAGCGGGTCAGGCAGCATCTCTGGAGAGAAGGAACAGGTTAGTTTGGTATGTCCCCAACAATCTCACCAACTTCTACAGATGCACCATAGAACACAGCCCAGGCTATCACACAAACCAATCTCCCTTCCATTGACTCCATCTACACTACACGTTGCCTCGGCAAGGTCATCAGCATAATCAAGGCCCAGTCTCACTCTCTCTTCTCACCTCTTCCCTCAGACAAGAGGTACAGAAGTCTGAATATACACACCTCCACACCCCCAGCTGTTATCAGGCAACTGATGCATCCTGTCACCAAATAGAGAGCGGTCCTGAACGACCATTTCCCTCATTGGAGACCCTCAGCCCATTTTTTATCAGAATTTACTGGACTTTTTCTTGCACTAAACATTATTCCCTTTATCCTACACCAAGATTGATTGTAATCTTGTATAGTATTTTTGCTGACTGGATAGCACACAACGAAAAAGCTTTGGACTGTCAGAGAACTGGAGAGAATAGCAATGTGAGAGATGAATGATTTAAAACAGACCTGAGGGGCAACTTCTTCACAGAGGGTGGTTAGTATATTGAATGAGCTGGCAGAGAAAGTGGTTGAGACAGGTACAATCATAACATTCATTGAAATATTTGGATAGGAAAGGTTGAGAAGGATATGGGTTAAATGCAAGAAATAGAATTAGCTTAAATGGGCATCCTGGTTGGCATGGTCACGTTGGGCCAAAGCTCTTGCTTCTGTGTTGTATCAGTCCATGAAAAGTTGAGGGATTAGGGTAGAATTCTGAACTCAGGAAATTAGTAACTGAAGACAGAGTTGTCAGCTGTGTGGTGATTAATTCTGGAGATAATCAGAAAGAAGTTACTTGTGAAGAACAGACATCACAGAGGTGGGAAAAAACTGCAGATGCTGGAAATATAAAATAAAATCAGGAAATACAGTAGGTCAGCCAGTAATTTTGGGGTCATTATTCAGGGTTAAGGTTTCAGTTTAATGTTCTCCAGTGCCTTTAATCAGCATTTTACTTCGGAGTCACGTGAGTGACTACGTGAAGACCCCGCCAGCACGCGTACGCGACATAGCGTCTCACGCAGTGCAACAGCGACGGGCGGGGGTGGAGCGCTCCTGCGGGAAAAATTCAAACGGGCCTACACAGGTAAAGAGAAATTGACGTTGTATTCTTCACCTTGCTGTGCTTTATGTTACAGCACGTTGGACAAGGGGAAGAAAAAACGGACCCCGCAGGCTGCGGGGAACCAGGCAGGTCCCGGCAGCCAACACCACGGACGTCCAGCGGCTCCAGGACCGCAGGCTGCGGGGAACAAGGTAGGTCCCAACAGCCAACAACCACGGATGCCCAGCGGTTCCAGGACCGCAGGCTGCGGGGAACTAGGGAAAGTTCCGGCAGCCCACAGCCTTGGGCAAACAGCGGTTCCAGGACCGCAGGCTGTGAGGAACTAGGAAGGTTCCGGCAGCTGACAGCCGGGTACGACCGGCGCAGGCTGAGCCCAGCACCGCCAGCTGTATACCTGGAAACAACACAGCGGGCTGCAGGCAGGCAGGAATCGGTACGGCCAATAGACTCAGGGCGTCCGGCCAGGAAGACGCACTGCCCAAGGGCAGTGAAAGTGACCGTTGGCGTGGTTACTAAGGTCCACTAAGGTACCAAGCTGAATCCAGCGCCATGAGTCGTACAGCTCAAAGCAGCGCAGCAGGCTGGAGGCAAAGCCCAGCAGGATTCAGCCCAGCCGATCATACTCATCTGAGTCCGGCCAAAGGGGCGCGCTGCCCGAGTGCAGCAGACGTCCGCTCGTGACTTGCTCCAGGAGATGGAGCAAGCTCACCATGGGAGTCTTCGCACTCCCACAACAGCACCTTATCGAGGGCTGTAAAACAATGGTGGTCCAGAAGAAGGGGATGTGACTGAGCTGGTCCAGAAGAAGGGGATGTGGCTGAAGAAATCGGCAGTGTGCAGGGGGTGCAGAATCCTAAGGAGCTACTGGGAGTGATCACCAAAATTACGGATCAACGAAAAGTACCATTACAGACCAGGCTGGCGACCAGCATCGACTACCTGTACTTCTATCTTCTGCAGGAACAGGCAACAAAATTACGCAGAAGTATAGGCCTCCTGTGAACTTTACTTCGTTAAAAATGCCTGCAGCAAACAATGCGATCTGGGGGTACAGTGGGACTGGCACAAAAACCCAGGAGGTCAAACTACAGAAGATTTCAAAACTTCTGACAGCGGGTTGCTCGCCCAGACGATGGTACAGAGATGACAGCAGGATTGACATTGCTCCACAATACCCACTATGAGATCAATTGCTTGCAAGAGCACAGTAAACCTGCACTAAACCCAAAATTTGCAAGGTTGCGCGAAATAGCTGCAACATAACCAGGGGGGAAACTTGTTTAAACAAGTAAAAAAGCTCGACGAAGAGATTAAAGCCGTCGGACTCATAACAGCGTCATCTTCTATACAGCCATTATTGAAAGCATCCTCACTTCATCTATCACAGTTTGGTTCGGCAGCCTCGACTCACTCTCCCGGAAGAAACTACAACGCATTATAAACAGAGCTTCCAAAATTATTGGCTTACCCCTTCCATCACTTGAATCACTCTACCATAAACGGACACTTCACAAAGCCCGCAAGATCATCACTGACCCCACTCACCCTGCACACTATGCCTTTCAGCTACTGCCCTCTGGGAGGCGTTACAGGTCAATTGCCTCCAAAACAACCCGTTTCAAAAACAGTTTCATTCCTACCGCAATTAACCTTTTAAACTCCGTACGGTGAGGAAATACGAATAAGCGTGGCCCTTATGTATTATGAAATGTGTCTGTTTGCATGTATATCTACGTTACGAGTTGAATGTTTGATGAAATGTTGGAACCTGTATCGAGCTGTACTGAGAACAAATTCCACCAGCCTGGCTGTGTGGTCATTAAAAAATACAAATACAAAATACAAAAAAAATCAGCAACGGAAGCACCCCTATGCATCCACCAGCAGGTATCAACACCAGGATGCTGGTGAAAGCATGAGGGCCGCGCAGCACCACAAAGGTTACTTTTAGGCCAAGGCCCAGAGCGACCCTCATGGAAAACGTGCCAACCCCGCACTCCGGCACCTCTTCCGCAGAAGAGGCAGAAATTGAAGAAAGGGACATACCACCGGCAACCAGGTAAGTAGGTGGATCTGGTTCCTTCCAGAACACAAAGGTGTACGATGTGTACTAACAGCGGGAATATTACACTTGTTTTGGGAGCCATGGAGGGATCATTGTCGATACCAAAAATTTAACTGGATGGGGCAACTATGACAGGGTATAGCATTGCCTAATGGGCTAACTCCAGCCCCAAGACTTTTCACCAAGATATTAAATGGGCCTTGGCAATATTAGAAACAAAAACATATTGTTATGGCATATCTTGATGATATATCAATTGTGGGGGAAAAACCCTGGATCTAGCTAAATCAGCAGTTTTAGCTACCAAACATTGGGTGAAACTCTGGGGTCATCTCCATCCAGATAAATATAAGTTGACGGCATCCACAACTGGACTTTCTGGGATTTACAATTAACGTTATCCATATGTCTGTTGTCATATGTCAATAGATATCATTGCCAAAGAGTAAACCAGACTTGGTGGCAGCCTACAACAAAATTAATTACTAAAAACACTGGCGTTGGGTGCGTTTTATGGGCTAAAAGCCTACTGCTAACAATGCACCACCTGCATGTTCGCCTACGAATTGATAATATCACAGTGGTGGCATATATTAATCATATGGGAGAAAAGATCGATATCGTGTCAATCTGGCCAATATATTTGGCTATGGTGTGTTAACATACATATTTGGCTATCAGCAAACTTACCTACCAGTTAAGCTCAATACTGAGGCACACACCAGGTCATGAAAATTCAATGGCTGTTGGACCACAAAAAAGTTGCTGATATTACCAAAAGAGGGACACCAGATATCGATCCATTTGCACCTAGACCCAATCACCAGTTACCAACATATGCCACTTGTGAACCACACTTGGGGCAGCAGCAATGGACGTTACTCACTGAATGGGGAATAATTGTTTACAATGGTTTTCCTTCCTGCCTCATCAGTCAGATCCTAAGCAAAAACACATATGGACTCTTAAATGCCCCTTTGCTATCATGAAAGTACCTGATTGGCCTACACAGCCTACACAGCCATGGATCCCGGTGGTCTCGGACATACTCTCTGAACCATAGTCCACCATGCTAGATCCGGGCTGGTGGACAGGACCATGAGCATGATCACGGCGGCCTATCAAGAATCAACAAGGACTGGTGTAACGTATAATACAGCTACAACCACCAACGTCCTGGGAATTCCTATCCAGCCTTCATGTAGATGAAGGACTGAGCTGCAGTACTAGAATTATGCAGGAGTGCCCTGTCAGCTTGCTGGTGGCAGGCGCCATGACAACTCTCCATGGGATCTCACCCTCTAGTTGTCAAACGTATGAGGATTATTTTAACACCAACCCTCCTAGAGGGAAGTACTCCCAGATCTGGGATGTCAGTGTTGTACTAACATTGCTAGGGGCACCAGCAATGTCCCTGTCCCTGCGAGGGGGAAACTGACATTTTAAAAACAATATGCTGATAGTACTGGTCTCAGCTCTAGGGGTCCAGTTTCTACATAAACTGAGACTGGGATAAATGATGGCATCTCCAGAAAAGATAACTTCGCATATTAGAGCTTGTTAAACAAGATAGACCTTGAACTTCAGGACAAAATTTGGAATTCCAGATATACCCAACTGACACCCGACCATGTGTAATGACACACCTTCTATTATACCTTAAAACTACTAAAACTTAAGAGGAAGTAAATTAGCACTATGGGCAGCCATAAACAGCCTAATGGCCGGGTATCAGCACTAACCATCGCTAGATGGCTCAGACAGGCTTGGGAGCTGCTGGGGTGGATACTGACATCTTAAGTTTCTATCCACAAGGGCAACAGCAACACCGGCAGCTAGAGACAAGGAAAGGCCTATGGACCATATCCTGGCAACAGCAGGATGGTCTAGAGAAAGACCTTCCAATTCTTTATAATAAGCCAATAACCAAACTTGCGGTATTGTAGAATCAAGTTTGAATTCTGTAATATATTTAGCCCTAGGGAGGATTATTTTGTTAAAATAAATTGTTATTGCCTGAATTGGATGCATGTCTGAATACAATAACATACTTCCTCCCTTGAATGACTTCGGCAGTGAGTGAAGCATGGACTGTTCCACCGCTTGAAATCACAGAGCTTTAAAATCTTCACGTAGTCACTCACGTGACTCCGAAGTAAAATAGTAAGATTAAAGGAGAACTTACCAGTTTGAAGTTTGATCTTTATTTTATGAGGAGTTACGATGAGGGATTACGTGCCCTCCGCTCCCGCCCTCTATTATAAAGGTCAACTGGTATATTAGTTACTATTACTGTGATTCCACACCGCTGCTTTGAAGAATGTCGCGCACGCGTGCTGGCGGGGTCTTCACGTAATCCCTCATCGTAACTCCTCATAAAATAAAGATCAAACTTCAAACTGGTAAGTTCTCGTTTAATCTTACTATTTTAAGTTGTTTTAACTTGAAAGGGGATGGCTGGACATGGGATGGCTGTGCTAGGGCAGATGTCAAGAATGACTGAATGACATAAATGGTGATGGTGCTGGCTGAGAAAGGGGATTGAAGTCTTGTTAATCACTAGGGATCTTTTGGGAGTGATGCAAATAGAAAGCATGGAGAGGAAAATAAAACGAAATGCAAGAGCTGTAAGATGCAGGCTGGAAAGTGAATGCCAGAAAATACTCATAATGTCAGGCAGCCACTGTGGAAGGTGAAACATCATGTAGATGACCTTTCATGAGAAATGTGCTAGTTTTAAATCAAAATGGAAAAGCTGCTGAGAGGGCAAGTTTAAAGGAGGTGAGTGGAGCATAGATTTTGCACAGAGATCAGTGGGTGGTTGAAATGCCCTGCTGGAGGTGGTGATGGAGGCAGATAGCAAAGGGGCATTTAAGAGGCTTTTAGATAGACACGTGGATATGCTGGGAATAAAGGGATCTGGATCATGCGTAAATAGCAGGGATTAGTTTAACATGGCATAATATTTGGCATGGACATTGTGGGCTGAAGGGCCTGTTCCGGTGCTGTACTTTTCTATGTTCTATATTTTATATACTATATTTCCTTCACACCACAAATGGGGGGCAGCTGTTCCTTCCCTAGTGAGTCTGTCCTCAGTGGCACCAACTGGCGTTGTCAAGGAAAGTAGGACATTGTTTTTGTGAATCTTCTGCCAGTGATTAAAAGGCTCCATTTTATATACAAAGATTAAAACTGAATTCAACAATTTCATGTCACAGTTCTTCGGTTTTCACAGTATGTAGTACCTGTATATTCCTGCCGACCCATTACCCTCACATATAACTGTTTGGCTTCTCAGCCCAAGTTTTCCATATCCCAGCAGATGGACTTTCATTAAATGCCACCTGCAGTGGTTCCAGTACTTTGCTAGCTATGATTCGTTTTTATTTAAACCTCGTGGAGAGAACTGCGTGTACTCTCATTCTGAGGTGCGTTTCCTGCCACTCTTCCAGGTAATTGCACTATAATTATTCGATTACTGCCTTGTATGGCTCTCCTATTCGAGCTGCAGCCTGTGTCCCTGGCCTGCCCGTGCATACTACCTGCAGCATTCCCCCTGGTCCCTGGTGACATCAGTGAAACCTAGAACTCTCGAAAAACTATGACAGGGCAGGATAAAATATCTCTTCAGATTGCTAACACTCATAGACATTGCTAACAGACTCATAGACATTGCTAACAGACTCATCGACAGTCTAATTAGTAGCAAACATATCCCGAAGCTCGCCTCTACTTTATCTATTATGCATCCACTGGACCTCAGTGATATAATTTGCTACATGGACAATTTTCCCTGTTCTATTCACAGGCAAAATGGCTGAGTCAACTTACTGTACATATCTGGAGCTCACAAAGGTATTTAGAGTTCATAGAGCGGTACATCTGGGAAATAAGCCCTTTGCCCCACCTTGTCCATGCTGACTAAGGTAATATATTGAGCTAGTCCTGTTTGCCTGCATTTGGCCCATAACCCTATAAATCCTTCCTATTCATTTACCTGCCCAAATGTATTTTAACAGTTATAATGATGTCCTGTTTCCTAGCTTCCTATAGTAGCTCGTTCATGATACATTTGTCATACTTGCAGAACGATTTGCTTGATCCCGACTGCCTAAATATGACACAAACTTCCTTCCTTTTTCCTGGCCAGAGCCTCAACATCCCTCATCAATCAGTGTTCCCTAAACTTGCCTTGTCCTTCCCCCTAACAGGAATTCTTGCCCCTGTACTCTTGCTATCTCAGTTTTGAAAGCCTCCCACTTGTCAGCTGACCCCTTACCTGCAAACAGACTCTCCCAATCGACCTCTGCAAGTTCCCACCTAATGACCCCAAAATCACCATTGCCCCTAATTTAAACCTTAACTTGTGGGCCAGTCCTATCCTTCTCCATAATTACTTTAAAATTAATAGAACTATGATCATTGGTCGCAAAGTGCCCCCTCACTAACACCACAATCACTTGCTCCAAATTGTTATTCTCACAGAGAAAGTCCTATGTTGCACTCTAGTAGGGCTCTCTAAATGTTGATTAACGATGTTTTCTTGGATACATTTAACAAATTCCAACCCATCCAAGCCCTTTACGCTAAGCACTATTACATTTATCATGACCTCCGCCTGTTACTATTACAGCTTTAGCTTGAAATCTCCTGACTGTTATCTTCACATAAGACTACTGTTGCATAATATACACCTTATTGTGTTGTTGTACCAGCTGTAACTGCTGTTGCTTCCATCCTCTTCACCATTCCAAACACGTACAGGTTTGTAGGTTAATTGGCTTGGGTTTGTATACTTTGTATAAGTGTAAATTGTCCCTATTGTGTGTAGGCTTGTGTTAATGTGCAGGAATCGCTGGCCGTCGCAGACTTGGTGGGCTGAAGGGCCTGTTTCGGCGCTGTATCTCTAAACTAAACTAAACAGTCAACTTTGAAGATACCTGTGTGTTGCTGCTTGAATAAGAAAATGAACAATAGAGCCAGAGACAATGCCATTTATTGAAGCCTGTAACTCTCAAATAAACAGCAGTGTCTAGGTACACCAACATGGCAAGATCTCTACCCTATGACAGCTAACAAATCTGGTATTGATACAGATATTGGCTTATTATTGTTACGTGTACATATGTATGGTGAAAAACCACCCAGGCAAATCACATCATACATGGGTCAGGAAGTCAAGGATCCAGTTACAGGTACAGGACTCGAGGTGAGTTTAGTAGGAATTGTGGCATTGAAAGTGGAGCGAGTGTCAATAAAATAAGAGTCTGGAGTAGGAGCCCTTCTTACCCAAATGTTCCAGGTACCAGTATAGGCCAGTGGGGAGGGTGTCTGGCATGGACTTGTTGCATTAGCGGGCAAATTGCAGTTAATCAAAGCTGTATGGGAGGCTGGAGTTGATGTGTGCCATGACCAGCCTCTCGAAGCACTTCATGATGTGGATTCCAGAGTCACCGGACGTTCGTCATTAAAACACGCACCCTTGCTTTGCTTTGGCAATGGAATGATAGTGGTCTTCCAAAAGCAGTTGGGAACCACAAATTGGTGTAGGGAGATGTTAAAGATGTCCATAAGTACACCTTCCAGCCAGTCATCGAATGGTCCTAGGACACAGCTGGGAACTTTCCATGCGTGCAATCTCTGCAAGGCCAATCTGACGTCTGCAACAGTGACCATTACTACATGTGCACCCGAGGATGATATCTACACTGGATTTCTGTTCAAAGCAAGCATTGAAACGTTGAGATCATCGGGGTGGGTTGCTTTGGGAAGGTACTCTCAAAGTCACCCTACAAATAGTACACCTCTGCCAAATTCCCAGCCTTTGGGAGATTTCCACTGTCCTCTGGATGAAGAAATATTATCCTATTACCTCACTTAACAGGCCACTTTCACTTCAAAATAATTTCCTTTTGCTCTTGATTTCTACCATCAGAGAGAATTATTTACCTGCCTCTATTACATCACGTATTATTTTTAGAATTTGGTCAGATTAATCCCACATTTTCAATACTGAAGCCATATATATGTACATTTCTCTCATAATTTATTCCTTTTCATCTCAGTATCATTTGGTGAAGCCATGTCTAATCTTTTCTGGTCCAAGATATCCTACCTGGGGTGCTGCACACTGACTGGAAGAGCACTCCAAATGATGTCTGACTCTAGCTTTGTACAACGGAAGCAATTATACCTCGGCCCTCTTGAGGAAAAAAGAATAGAATTCTATTAGCCTTTTTAATTGCTTTCCGTACCTGTCCACTAGCTTTCAGTGATGTGTGTAATTATCTGTTCCCAAACCTTCATCCTCAGCCACAGTTCTTTCTTGTCTGGTGTGAACAAGACAGGCCGATAAATATGTTCAAGAAATGATTGAAGGCACACGATTTTTAATTGAAGATGCTGGAAATATGAATGGAGGGGAAGTTACCAGTTGTGTGACAAATGTAGTTCAAAGTGCTGTTAGACCAAACCGTTGCATATATACTTGCAATCATAGAATCATGGAATTAAATCTCATTAAAGGAGACTATTCCATTTATTGTGCTTCTCCTTTTTAACTAATTATTCCCATATCTCTTTCCGCAATATTGCTTCCTTTTCACGGTAGATTGTGTTCCCTTATGCCCTTGTCCCACTTAGGAAACCTGAACGGAAACCTCTGGAGACTTTGCACCCCACCCAAGTTTTCCGTGCTGTTCCCGGAAGTTTTTGTCAGTCTCCTTACCTGCTTCCACTACCTGCAACCTCCGGCAACCACCTGCAACCTCCGGGAACCGCACGGAAACCTTGGGTGGGGTGCAAAGTCTCCAAAGGTTTCCGTTCAGGTTTCCGAAGTGGGACAGGGGCATAAGCTACCGGTAAAGCTACTGGTAAATCTGCCCTTTGTCAACTACCTTACCACAGAGATCTCTGGAAATTGTGGTCATAGATTCTTCTTATTTAGTCTTCCAAAGTAACCAATTTACAACAATTCTCTTAAATGTTCCTCATTACAAGGCAACAATCCCAGTTATATTCCAATATTTCCTAAATTAGATGAAAAGTTTTTTTAACAAGTGGAAGCAAGCGACTGCCATTTAGGGGAATGGCACTAAAGATGGGCACCAGGAGTTTAACATCAACAAAGGGGATGAAGAAGGGGCATCAGTACGTAGGCAGTAAGGTGGTCAAATCAGGAGTTGAGCATTAAGGGGAGTGATTAGGGAACTGGCATTAATGGAGGGGGTAAAAGATTAGTGTTAACAGTAGGAGCAAGACACTCGCAGTAAAGAAAGGTAACCAGGAGTCCAGTAGTAAAGAAGGAGATCGGGGGATTGGCGTTAGGAAGGAGGATCAGGAGTAGGATGTGAGGAAGAGATATTAGATCAGAATTAATGTGAGACCGCTGGATATCATGTGGATAGGGGGACATCGGGAAATGTTCTGGTGGGGTTGCTGAAGAATACTTTCATCATGCTAAATAATCCAAGAGTTCCCATTATCCAGCCATCCTAGTACAATGTGACCCAAGTTCTCCTACAATGCTCCCAGAGCAAATACTAAACTAATAATAATGTCATCCCACTGCCATGGAAATGATGGAAGGTGACTGGTGTTTGAGGCGTTTTAGATAGGCATATGGTTATGCAGGACATGGAAGGGTATTGATCGTGTGCAGGCAGATGAAATTAATTGAGCTTAGCATCATGTTCAGCACAGACATTTAAGGCCGCAGGGCCTTTTCCTGTGCTTTATCTTTCTATGACTGATGTAGAAGTGCCGCTGGAATTTCACGGAGACGAGAAACAATGCCAAAATCTGTAAATCAGCTAAACTGAGTTATGCAACTAAATTTCTAAGAAAACATTTTGAGTTAAGAGGTTTTAGTGGATTGATTAATGCAATAGCAGTTCAATTTGTACTAATGCCTGGGCTTAAGCTCTGTCCCGTGTTCTTGTAAATACAATCCAGGCGCTTCCTAGATTTCCCCAATTAAATGAAGCATAATCATCGGCTGATGGGTAAGAGGAAAATAGTCTGGATGTCGAAAATCTGAAATACAATCTCACAGTGGACCCAGAGCAGGTCCGGAAATCAATGTCTAATTACAGTCTTCATGCAGAGATGCCATGGGAAGCTATCGAGACAGATACCTCCATTGGGAATCTATTAGAGGAGTACAGAAGGACAGCAAAATGTAACCCAATATTCAAATTATGTGGGACAGAGTCAAAGATGGAAGCACAGACATAAGAAATATTGCTTCATACATAGGGTGGGAATCAATTTGAGCGTGACAAAGTACAAGTGTCAATAATCTAAACTAAACTAATCCAAACTAAAGAATGATTTCACTGAGCCTGAAACCTCCTTCAATTCCATTCCACCGTAAAGATTCAGCTTCAAATTTGTGCTTTCAACCAACGATTTGGTCACTTGTTCTAGCAAGAGCCTTTTCTGGCTCAGTGTTACATATCGACTGAGACACTCTTGAAATGTTCGTCAACGTTAATGACTCTTTATAAATGCAAGCTGTTGGTGTTGTTGACTGAATATGGTAATGTCTCCTTCAATGCTGGACACCTCGCTGCATCTGCACTGCTGGTCAACCTCTTTGCTCCCTCACTGCTCGACACCTCGCTGCACCCACTCTGCTGGACAACCTCTCTGCTCCCTCACTGCTGGATACTCTCTCCACCTGCACCTGCACCGCTGGACACCTCTCTGCACCCTCACCATCATGCTCAAGTATTCAACTCTACAAATGACTGGTTTCTTCAACAACCACATCCCATCCTGCATCCAAGTAATTAAACAGCTTAGACTTCTACGTCGACCCCGTTTCATCCACAGAGGCTCTCGGCACAAGCTTGTTTACTTCAACCACGGACATTCCATTCCATCCATCTGCTCACTACCACGCTCTACCCCCCCTCAACTGCGTCACCCCCCATCCCAGCTGACCGCACGCACTGTCAACCGGGACAACCTCAGATCTCTCCAGCCTGCCCCCATCCCTCCACCCTCTCATAATGCCAACTTTGCCCTCCTCAACACCAGGTCGCTCAACAACAAAGCCCTTGCCCTCCATGAACTAATGCTTGACAACACTCTGGACTTCCTTCTGCTCACCGAGACCTGGCAACAACCCAATGTCTTCTTCTCCCTCAATCAAACATCCCCACCTGGATTTAATTACATTTCCAAACCCCGCCCCTCCCGCCATGGAGGTGGCCTTGCTGTTATTTTCAACCAGAATTTTCGGATCACTGAACTCACCTTCCCCCCAGTAGCATCATTTGAATTCCTCGCCTTCAAAGCCCTTTCCTCCATGACAGTCATCCTCATTTACTGGCCACCTAAACCAAACCCCTCCTTCCTATCTGACTTCACTGAACTCCTCACACTTGCCTCATCCCTCTCCCCACGTCTGCTGCTACTTGGTGACTTAAATATTCACATGGACTCCCCCACCTGCAAGCTCGCATCTGAATTCGCCTTTTTACTGGACAACTTCTCTCTCACTCAGCACGTCACCTTTCCCACCCATGACAAAGGTCACATCTTTGACCTGGTCTGCTCCACAAATCAATCGGTACTCGACCTCCATCCATGCCTCTTCCCCCTCTCTGATCATAAGCTTATACGGTTCACCATCCCTTCTCCGACACCTCGCCCCCGCTTCCTCCGAGAAATCACCTTCCGTAATCTAAAATCCATTGATCCCCACCATCTCTCTGAGCTGCTCTCCACCACTCTCCCCCTGGACTCAACCCCCATCTTACCTGATGATCTCACAAACCATCTCAACTCCACCTTGTCTACCTCCCTTAACACTCTGGCCCCCCTCAAAACAAGAACCGTAACTTTCAACACATCTTCCCCCTGGTACACACCTGCACTTCGTAAACTGAAACAGACTGGTCGCCGACTTGAACGACTCACAAAGAAATCAACTCTCACAGTCCACCTTGAAGCTTACAAACTCCACCTCACTGTCTACAAAGATGCCCTCATTGCTGCAAAATCTGCCTACCTCTTCTCCATATTCACCGACCCCTGCCTAAACCACAGAACCCACTTCTCCACAGTGGGCAACCTCCTCAAGCCTCGAGCCAACACTCTCCCGACCTCTACTCCGGTTCTCTGCAACTCATTCCTCCACTTTTTCGCTGATAAAATCAGCACCATCTATCAATCTTTATCCCCTGTACCCGACTCCCCAGCATCTACTCCACCACCTACCAAGGCCCCTCCTTTCAACATCTCCACTGACCTCCTTACCCCTCCTCCACACTGCTTCCTCTCCCAGTTTGACCTGGTCACCCCTACTGAAATCTCCAAACTCATCAGCTCTTCCAAACCCACTACCTGCTCCCTCGACCCTCTCCCCACTCCCCTGTTGAAGTCCTGCCTCCCCGTTCTCTGCCCCTACCGCACTAATCTCTTCAACTCCTCATTGTCCCAAGGAATTGTCCCCTCCGCTTTCAAAACTGCTGCTGTCACACCAATCTTAAAGAAACCTGGTCTTGATCCCTCCTCTCTCATTAACTACTGCCCAATCTCAAACCTCCCATTTCTTTCAAAAACCCTGGAGCGTATCGTTGCGTCGCAACTTCATTCCCACCTCCTTGCGTTATAACCTACTTGAACCCCTCCAATTTGGCTTTCGCCCCCTCCATAGCACAGAAACTGCTCTCCTCAAAGTCCTCAATGACCTCCTCACGTCTGCTGACACTGGTTCCCTCAACATCCTCATCCTCCTCGACCTGAGCGCAGCCTTCGATACAGTGAACCATAACATCCTGCTCACCAGACTCAAAGACCTCGGCATTGAAGGCTCTGCACTCAGCTGGCTCCGTTCCTACCTTTCCAACAGATCCCACCATCTCTCTCCACAACCACACCTCTGCTACAGCCACAGTCACTCAAGGCGTTCCCCAAGGCTCCGTACTCGGCCCCCTCCTCTTCATCATCTACATCCTCCTCCTTGGTCAGATACTCCGCCACTTCAACCTGGACTTCCACTGTTACGCCGATGACACCCAGATCTACCTCGGCACCAAATCCCCCCACAACCCCCCCCTCTCCCATATCAACTCCTGTTTGTCAGCTATAAAAACCTGGATGCAACATAACTTCCTCAAACTCAACAGCGATAAAACAGAATTCCTCCTCATAGGCTCCAAAGCCACACTCAGCAAAATCAATAACCCCACTCTCACCATCGACGGCACCACTGTCTCCCCATCTCCCCAGGCCCGCAACCTTGGCGTGATCTTTGATTCCACCCTTTCCCTTGAGCCTCACATCCGCCATGTCATTAAAACCTCCTTCTTTCATCTCCGCAACATCGCCAAACTCAGACCCTCTCTCACACCTCCCGCTGCTGAAAGACTCATCCATGCCTTCATCTCTTCCTGACTGGACTATAGCAACTCACTTCTCCTTGGCATCAGCTCCACCTACATCAACCGACTCCAACTGGTCCAGAACGCAGCCGCCCGACTCATCACCCACACCAAATCCTGGCATCACATCACTCCAGTCCTCAAACAACTTCACTGGCTTCCCATCTCCCACCGGATCACCTACAAAATCCTTATCCTCACCTACCACCATCTGGCCCCCCCATATCTCACTGACCTCCTCTCCCCCTACCAACCTTCACGGTCCCTCAGATCCACATCAGCCGGTCTCCTCTCCATCCACAAGTCCAACCTCCGCAGTTTTGGGGACAGAGCTTTCCCCAGGGCAGCTCCCAGGCTCTGGAACTCCCTCCCCCAACTGATCCGCAATTCCGTGTCCCTCACCATCTTCCAGTCCCGCCTCAAGACCCATCTCTTCACCTCTGCCTATCCTTAGCCCCATATAACCATATAACCATATAACAATTACAGCACGGAAACAGGCCATCTCGGCCCTACAAGTCCGTGCCGAACAACTTTTTTCCCTTAGTCCCACCTGCCTGCACTCATACCATAACCCTCCATTCCCTTCTCATCCATATGCCTATCCAATTTATTTTTAAATGATACCAACGAACCTGCCTCCACCACTTCTACTGGAAGCTCATTCCACACCGCTACCACTCTCTGAGTAAAGAAGTTCCCCCTCATGTTACCCCTAAACTTCTGTCCCTTAATTCTGAAGTCATGTCCTCTTGTTTGAATCTTCCCTATTCTCAAAGGGAAAAGCTTGTCCACATCAACTCTGTCTATCCCTCTCATCATTTTAAAGACCTCTATCAAGTCCCCCCTTAACCTTCTGCGCTCCAGAGAATAAAGACCTAACTTATTCAACCTTTCTCTGTAACTTAGTTGTTGAAACCCAGGCAACATTCTAGTAAATCTCCTCTGTACTCTCTCTATTTTGTTGACATCCTTCCTATAATTGGGCGACCAAAATTGTACACCATACTCCAGATTTGGTCTCACCAATGCCTTGTACAATTTTAACATTACATCCCAGCTTCTATACTCAATGCTCTGATTTATAAAGGCTAGCATACCAAAAGCTTTCTTTACCACCCTATCTATATGAGATTCCACCTTCAAGGAACTATGCACGGTTATTCCCAGATCCCTCTGTTCAACTGTATTCTTCAATTCCCTACCATTTACCATGTACGTCCTATTTTGATTTGTCCTGCCAAGGTGTAGCACCTCACATTTATCAGCATTAAACTCCATCTGCCATCTTTCAGCCCATTCTTCCAAATGGCCTAAATCACTCTGTAGACTTTGGAAATCCTCTTCATTATCCACAACACCCCCTATCTTGGTATCATCTGCATACTTACTAATCCAATTTACCACACCTTCATCCAGATCATTGATGTACATGACAAACAACAAAGGACCCAACACAGATCCCTGAGGCACCCCACTAGTCACCTGCCTCCAACCCGACAAACAGCCATCCACCATTACCCTCTGGCTTCTCCCATTCAGCCACTGTTGAATCCATCTTGCTACTCCTGCATTTATACCCAACAGTTGAACCTTCTTAACCAACCTTCCATGAGGAACCTTGTCAAAGGCCTTACTAAAGTCCATATAGACAACATCCACTGCTTTACCCTCGTCAATTTCCCTAGTAACCTCTTCAAAAAATTCAAGAAGATTAGTCAAACATGACCATCCAGGCACAAATCCATGTTGACTGTTCCTAATCAGTCCCTGTTTATCCAGATGCTTATATATATTATCTCTAAGTATCTTTTCCATTAATTTGCCCACCACTGAAGTCAAACTAACAGGTCTATAATTGCTAGGTTTACTTTTAGAACCCTTTTTAAACAATGGAACAACATGCGCAGTACGCCAATCCTCGGGGACTATTCCCGTTTCTAATGACATTTGAAATATTTCTGTCATAGCCCCTGCTATTTCTACACTAACTTTCCTCAATGTCCTAGGGAATATCCTGTCAGGACCTGGAGACTTATTGACTTTTATATTTTTCAAAAGTGTCAGCACTTCTTTTACTTTGAAACTCATAATATCCATAGCTACTCTACTTGTTTCCCTTACCTCACATAATTCAATATCCTTCTCCTTGGTGAATACCGAAGAAAAGAAATTATTCAATATCTCCCCCATCTCTTTTGACTCTGCAGATAGTAGGTATGTTGCAAAGCCTACCTGAAGCGTCGCTGAAAATCTGTCGCTGCGGGTGTGCGCGATTTTGGCGCCGTTTAGAGGGTGCGGGTTTAAAACGCGATTTTCTCACGTTCCAATCGAAAATGTTCAGCCTAGTTAATTATTAACAAAAAATCGCTGGAAGACCCCGTCGCAAAAGCTATTATTAGGTTTAAAGCCCTTGAATAATAGTTATAGTAGTTTAAAAATCAATCTCTAAACCCGCGACCGCCAGCAACCGCAGGGTCTCATAAAGCAAACCACAGAAGGTAGGCTGTATATTTTTACATTAAAAAGGGCTTCTAAAGATCCCTTTATACAAAGTTTAATATTGCGAGTAGCTCATTTTGGGCCCATTATATCCCGCAGTATTTTTCTCGGCATTTGGGGGCACAAATCTACCGCAATGTGAACGTTCTAAACCAGCGCGTTCCACGGGGACCCACTGGAAAGCTGATTTAAATGGGCATTTATTTACAGCAATTAAACACTAAATTCCTTCCATTTGGCCTATAAATTAATGTAAATGAGATTTAAAAATCATGTTTTATTGTGAATTATTTGTGAATATTATTTGGACATTTAGGCTATTTAAAAATGTTAATCATTTATTAAGAAATGGATAGATGTTTAGATCTAGTAATTGAAGTCTGAAATTAGCTACAATTAGGTAACTAACTAATTATATGCTTTAATTTCAGGTCATCCAAGTAAGATTATTTTATATTTGTTTCAGAATGCTTCAATCTATGATAACTGAAAATTTCATTCAGTTCTCTTAATTTTTAAGAAAGTTATGGGCTTTTGACTGTTCACGATCACAGCTTTTTTGTTATGTCCATAGAAAATCAATAGGGAACAAGATGCTCATTTCCCAGTATGAAAATGGCCATAACTTTTTAAATACTTGAGATATGAAAGTGAATTAGGTGTCAAATTAAACTTATTTTTATGTTTTATCTGATGGGATAAATTACAGACTTGATTTTTAAAATCTCAAAATTTTGTAACATTGCTACAGATAGCTGTCCACTCTGTCTCTCCAATGGACCAATTTTATCCCTCGTTATCCTTTTGCTATTAATATAGCTGTAGAAACCCTTTGGATTTACTTTCACCTTACTTGCCAAAGCAACCTCATATCTTCTTTTAGCTTTCCTAATTTCTTTCTTAAGATTCTTTTTACATTCCTTATACTCCTCAAGCACCTCATTTGCTCCATGCTGCCTATAATTATTGTAGCTCTCCCTCTTTTTCCGAACAAGATGTCCAATTTCCCTTGAAAACCAGGGCTCTTTCCAATTTTTACTGTTTCCTTTCAACCGAACAGGAACATAAAGATTCTGTACTCTTAAAATTTCCCCTTTAAATGTCCTCCATTTCTTTTCTACATCCTTCCCATAAAACAAAATGTCCCAGTTCACTCCTTTTAAATCATTTCGCATCTCATCAAAGTTAGCCTTTCTCCAATCAAAAATCTCAACCCTAGGTCCAGTTCTGACCCTCTCCATAATTATATTGAAACTAATGGTATTGTGATCACTGGACCCGAAGTGCTCCCCAACGCATACCTCCGCCACCTGTCCCGTCTCATTTCCTAACAGGAGGTCCAGCACTGCCCCTCCTCTAGTAGGTACCTCTACGTATTGCTGCAAAAAACTATCCTGCACACATTTTACAAACTCCAAACCATCCAGCCCATTTACCGAATGTGTTTCCCAGTCTATGTGTGGAAAGTTGAAATCTTCCACAATCACTACCTTGTGCTTACTACTAATATCTGCTATCTCCTTACATATTTGCTCTTCCAATTCTCGATCCCTATTTGGCGGTCTATAATACACCCCTATAAGTGTTGCTACACCTTTCCCACTTCTCAGTTCCACCCAAATAGCCTCCCTAGATGAGCCCTCCAATCTATCCTGCCAAAGCACTGCTGTAATATCTTCCCTGACTAGCAATGCAACACCTCCACCTCTTGCCCCTCCAATTCTATCACACCTGAAGCAACGAAATCCTGGAATATTTAGTTTCCAATCACAGCCCTCCTGCAACCATGTTTCACTGATCGCCACAACATCATACTTCCAGGTGTCTATCCAAACTCTAAGCTCATCCACCTTTCTTACAATTCTCCTAGCATTAAAATATGCACATTTAACAAACCCCCCGCCTCTTATTCTCTGTTTATTTCCTTTTTTTTCTTTCTCCTCTTGTGTCCGAGTGCTTCCCTTTTCTGCTTCCTGCCTCCCATTCTGTCTACTAGCTTTCTCTATTTGAGTCCCTCGCCCCAACCATTCTAGTTTAAAGTCTCCCCAGTAGCCTTTGCAAATTTCCCCGCCAGGATATTGGTCCCCCTCGGGTTCAAGTGCAACCCATCCTTTCTGTACAGGTCCCACCTTCCCCAAAAGAAGTCCCAATGATCCAGAAACTTGAATCCCTGCCCTCTGCACCAGTCTTTCAGCCACGCATTTATCCTCCACCTCGCTCCATTTCTACTCTCACTGTCGCGTGGCACAGGCAGCAATCCTGAGATTGTTACCTTTTTGGTCCTTTTCCTTAACTCTCCTCCCAACTCCCTAATCCTAGCAATGTTACAAAATTTTGAGATTTTAAAAATCAAGTCTGTAATTTATCCCATCAGATAAAGCATAAAAATAAGTTTAATTTGACACCTAATTCACTTTCATATCTCAAGTATTTAAAAAGTTATGGCCATTTTCATACTGGGAAATGAGCATCTTGTTCCCTATTGATTTTCTATGGACATAACAAAAAAGCTGTGATCGTGAACAGTCAAAAGCCCATAACTTTCTTAAAAATTAAGAGAACTGAATGAAATTTTCAGTTATCATAGATTGAAGCATTCTGAAACAAATATAAAATAATCTTACTTGGATGACCTGAAATTAAAGCATATAATTAGTTAGTTACCTAATTGTAGCTAATTTCAGACTTCAATTACTAGATCTAAACATCTATCCATTTCTTAATAAATGATTAACATTTTTAAATAGCCTAAATGTCCAAATAATATTCACAAATAATTCACAATAAAACATGATTCTTAAATCTCATTTACATTAATTTATAGGCCAAATGGAAGGAATTTAGTGTTTAATTGCTGTAAATAAATGCCCATTTAAATCAGCTTTCCAGTGGGTCCCTGTGGAACGCGCTGGTTTAGAACGTTCACATTGCGGTAGATTTGTGCCCCAAATGCCGAGAAAAATACTGCGCGATATAATGGGCCCAAATTGAGCTACTCGCAATATTAAACTTAGTATAAAGGGATCTTTAGAAGCCCTTTTTAATGTAAAAATATACAACCTAACTTCTGCTATTTGCTTTATGAGACCCTGTGGTTGCTGGCGGTCGCGGGTTTAGAGATTGATTTTTAAACTACTATAACTATTATTCAAGGCCTTTAAACCTAATAATAGCTTTTGCGACGGGGTCTTCCAGCGATTTTTCGTTAATAATTAACTAGGCTGAACATTTTCGATTGGAACAGCTTAGAGAAAATCGCGTTTTAAACCCGCCCCCTCTAAACGGCGCCAAAATCGCGCACACCCTCAGCAGCAGATCTTCAACGACGCTTCAGGTAGGCTTTGCAACATACCTACTAATCCTCCCTTCAGGACCTCTTCCCTTTTTTTACCTATGTCATTGGTACCTATATGTACCACGACCTCAGGCTCCTCTCCCTCTGATTTCAGGATATCTTGGATGCGTTGAGACACGTCCGAGACCTTGGCACCAGGGAGGCAGACCACCATCCTGGTCTCCCGACTGCGTCCACAGAATCGCCTATCCGACCCCCTAACAATAGAGTCCCCAATTACTATTGCCTTCTTCTTTTTGTCCCTACCTTTCGTAGCAACAGGGCCGGTCTCTGTGCTGGAGGCCTGTCCGCTGTCGCTACCCCCGGGTAGGCTGTCACCCCCATCCGTACTCAAACAGGAGTACTTATTTGCAAGGTGTACCGACATTGGAGTACTCCCTCGTTCCTGCCTCTGCCCCTTGCCCTTCCTTAGCGTGACCCACATGTCTCTCTCCCATGGTTTTGGAGTGACCACCTCCCTATAACTCCCCTCTATGACCTCCTCACTCTCCCTGACCAGACAGAGGTCATCGAGCTGTTGCTCCAGGATCCTAATATGGTCCCTTAGGAGCCCCATCTCGCTGCACCTGGTGCAGATGTGGATGTCTGGAGGGCCATCCGACACCATGACCTCCCACATCTGACATCCAGAACAGTAAATTGCTCTGGCTGTCATTCTCCCGCCTTACCCTGGATCCGATACAAGAATAATATAATAGAAACTGCTTGGAGAAATCAGCAGGTATCTGACTCACAACAGCTGCTCCCTCTTGACCTTTAAGCTGCACCTTTATTATATAAACAAAAAGCACCTTTACTAAAGCACTGTACCCTTAGCTCACTGTACCCTTGGCTCACTGAACCTTTACTAATGCACTGTACCTTTAGCCCACTGTACCCTTGGCTCACTGTACCTTTACTAAAGCACTGTACCTTTAACCAGAAAGCAGAAATGCTAACCTGAGGTTGCACCCAATCAGCTGCTTCCTCTAGTCTGCTTCCACCAATCAGTGGCTTCCACCAGAACCCTCCCTATGAAGTGTGGAACGTTACAGATTTCGGTAAAAGCCCTGACCCTCCTCCACTCGCTCCAACGATCCCGGGCCTCTGTGAAAGAAAGCCCCGCGCTCGATTTAAATACTCACAGCCCTGACCCTCCTCCACTCGCTCCAACGATCCCGGGCCTCTGTGAAAGAAAGCCCCGCGCTCGATTTAAACACTCACAGCCCTGACCCTCCTCCACTCGCTCCAACGATCCCGGGCCTCTGTGAAAGAAATCCCCGCGCTCGATTTAAATACTCACAGCCCTGACCCTCCTCCACTCGTTCCAACGATCCCGGGCCTCTGTGAAAGAAAGCCCCGCGCTCGATTTAAATACTCACAGCCCTGACCCTCCTCCACTCGCTACAACGATCCCGGGCCTCTGTGAAAGAAAGCCCCGCGCTCGATTTAAATACTCACAGCCCTGACCCTCCTCCACTCACTCCAACGATCCCGGGCCTCTGTGAAAGAAAGCCCCGCGCTCGTTTAAATACTCACAGCCCTGACCCTCCTCCACTCGCTCCAACGATCCCAGCCCTTTTCATCTGTGCATTAATTGCCTCATATTGTGTTTTGAATTGAATTCTGTCTTTACTTTGTGTACTAGTCATGTCTCTACTATTTATTTCATTCCCCTTATATGTTTTTCCTCTACCTGCTAAATTTTTGTAAGGTGTCCTTGAGACTCTTGAAAGGCGCCCATAAATAAAATGTATTATTATTATTATTATTATTAAAGCATCTGAAGCTCAGCAAGAAGAGCAGAACAAATGCCGTAGTGATGGCAGGCTGAGCGTGCGGCAAGCAATTGTAATTTTGGCCTTGCCTAAGTTATTATAGGAAAGATATTGTTAAGTTGGAATGGTTGCAGTGAAGATTTACAAGGATGTTGCCAGGTCTCAAGGGTGTGAGCTAAAGGGAGAGGTTCAGAAGGCTGGAACTCTATTCCCTGGAGCGCAGAAGGATAAGGGGTGATCTTATAGAGGTGTATAAAATCATGAGAGGAATAGATCGGGTGGACATACAAAATCTCTTGCCCAGGGTGGGAGAATCGAGAACCAGGTTTAAGGTGAAGGGGGATAGATCTTTGAGGAATCTGAGGGGTAATATTTTCGTGCTAAGGGCAGTTGGTATATGGAACAAGCTGCCAGTGGAGATAGTTGAGGCAGGGACTAACGCAACGTTTAAGAAGCAATTAGACGGGTACATGGATAGGACAGGTTTAGAGGGATATGGGCCAAATGGAGGCAAGGGGGACTGGTGTAGATGGGACATATTAGTCGGTGTGGGCACATTAGTTCAAAGGGCCTATTTCCACATTGCATGTCTCTAATTTTCCCACTGGACATGGGCATTGAGTGAGTGGTAAGGTACTTTTCATCCCCACACACTCACCATGCAGCGACACAAGCCAAGGCACATTATTCAAAACCCATGTATTTGCTCAAATACATATTCAAACCCATCCACACTCATGATGTCTACATTTATACCCAGACACCCACAGACCTACTTGGATATCTATACACATGAGCAATTATCTATACATAAATATACAGTCGCGTATATATATATATACATATATAAATAACGTTGCGCATAATTAGATAGCTACCTACAATTTCCAAGAATTTCACCTACATTTTAGGTTTAGGATTATTATTGTCAAATGGAATGTGAAATGCTTTGTTTTGGATACCATTCAATGAAATCGGATAATCAGATAATACTTTACATAAATACAATCAAGATGGGGGAGATATTGAACAATTTCTTTTCTTCGGTATTCACTAAGGAGAAGGATATTGAATTATGTGAGGTAAGGGAAACTAGTAGAGTAGCTATGGATACTATGAGTTTCAAAGTAAAAGAAGTACTGACACGTTTGAAAAATATAAAAGTCGATAAGTCTCCAGGTCCTGACAGGATATTCCCTAGGACATTGAGGGAAGTTAGTGTAAAAATAGCCGGGGCTATGACAGGAATATTTCAAATGTCATTAGAAACGGGAATAGTCCCCGAGGATTGGCGTACTGCGCATGTTGTTCCATTGTTTAAAAAGGGTTCTTAGAGTAAACCTAGCAATTATAGACCTGTTAGTTTGACTTCAGTGGTGGGCAAATTAATGGAAAAGATACTTAGAGATAATATATATAAAGCATCTGGATAAACAGGGTCTGATTAGGAACAGTCAACATGGATTTGTGCCTGGAAGGTCATGTTTGACTAATCTTCTTGAATTTTTTGAAGAGGTTACTAGGGAAATTGACGAGGGTAAAGCAGTGGATGTTGTCTATATGGACTTTAGTAAGGCCTTTGACAAGGTTCCTCATGGAAGGTTGGTTAAGGAGGTTCAACTGTTGGGTATAAATGCAGGAGTAGCAAGATGGATTCAACAGAGGCTGAATGGGAGACGCCAGAGGGTAATGGTGGATGGCTGTTTGTCGGGTTGGAGGCAGGTGACTAGTGGGGTGCCTCAGGGATCTGTGTTGGGTCCTTTGTTGTTTGTTATGTACATCAAAGATCTGGACGAAGGTGTGGTAAATTGGATTAGTAAGTATGCAGATGATACCAAGATTGTGTATAATGAAGAGGATTTCCAAAGTCTACAGAGTGATTTAGGCCATTTGGAAGAATGGGCTGAAAGATGGCAGATGGAGTTTAATGCTGATAAATGTGAGGTGCTACACCTTGGCAGGACAAATCAAAATAGGACGTACATGGTAAATGGTAGGGAATTGAAGAATACAGTTGAACAGAGGGAACTGGGAATAACCGTGCATAGTTCCTTGAAGGTGGAATCTCATATAGATAGGGTGGTAAAGAAAGCTTTTGGTATGCTAGCCTTTATAAATCAGAGCATTGAGTATAGAAGCTGGGATGTAATGTTAAAATTGTACAAGGCATTGGTGAGACCAAATCTGGAGTATGGTGTACAATTTTGGTCGCCCAATTATAGGAAGGATGTCAACAAAATATAGAGAGTACAGAGGAGATTTACTAGAATGTTGCCTGGGTTTCAACAACTAAGTTACAGAGAATAAGTTAGGTCTTTATTCTCTGGAGCGCAGAAGGTTAAGGGGGGACTTGATAGAGGTCTTTAAAATGATGAGAGGGATAGACAGAGTTGATGTGGACAAGCTTTTCTCTTTGAGAATAGGGAAGATTCAAACAAGAGGACATGACTTCAGAATTAAGGGACAGAAGTTTAGGGGTAACATGAGGGGGAACTTCTTTACTCAGAGAGTGGTAGCGGTGTGGAATGAGCTTCCAGTGGAAGTGGTGGAGGCAGGTTCGATGGTATCATTTAAAAATAAATTGGATAGGCATATGGATGAGAAGGGAATGGAGGGTTATGGTATGAGTGCAGGCAGGTGGGACTAAGGGAAAATAATTGTTTGGCACGGACTTGTAGGGCCAAGATGGCCTGTTTCCGTGCTGTAATTGTTATATGGTTATATGGTTATAATCTCAACTATAATTGGTAGAGCGAAACAAAAGATAAAGCGTGCAGAATATAATTCTCAGCATTTTAGCACCATAGTTCCAAAGACAAATCCCAAGGTCCACAATGAGATAGAGGGGAATTGGACTGTACCCTAGCTTATGGAGGAACCATTTAGAAGCCTGACAACAGAGGAGAAGAAGCTGTTCCTAAAACCGGTGGTGTGTACTTTATAGCTTCTATACCTTCTGCCGGATATATCGATTGTCGGGTCGGAAAGGTCTTTGATTATGTTGGTTACTTTCCCGGGGCAGCGTGAAGTCTAGATGGCGTAGTATTAATAGCGGGAGTTTGCTCTGTGTGATGGACTGGAAAACATCATCACCTCAGTGCAATTTCTTGCTGTTCTGGGCGTAACTATTCCTGGACCATGCTGCGATACAACCACTTTCTATCGTGCATCTGTAGAAATTTGTAAGTCGTTGGAAGCATGCCGAACTTCTTCAATCTCCTGAGGAAGTAGAGATGTCGGTGTGCTTTCTGGGCTGTTGCTTCAATGTGGATAGTCTACAAAATATTGTTTATAACATTAACGCCAAGGAACTTGAAGCTCTCAACTATTTCAACTTTGAGGACCATCGATGTGGACTGGGACACGTACGCCAGCTTGCTTCCTGAAGTTAAATTTAAATGTTCATTACATTAATGAACCAAAATTGATCGGCCAATTTATTTACAGATTTTTTTTGCGTGGAGCTTGGAAAAACGTACACAACCAAAGTTTTAAACAGCTGCAATATGACCATAACCATATAACCATATAATAATTACAGCACGGAAACAGGCCATCTCGACCCTTCTAGTCCGTGCCGAACACGTATTCTCCCCTAGTCCCATATACCTGCGCTCAGACCATAACCCTCCATTCCTTTCCCGTCCATATAATTATCCAATTTATTTTTAAATGATAAAAACGAACCTGCCTCCACCACCTTCACTGGAAGCTCATTCCACACAGCCACCACTCTCTGAGTAAAGAAGTTCCCCCTCATGTTACCCCTAAACTTCTGTCCCTTAATTCTCAAGTCATGTCCCCTTGTTTGAAACTTCCCTACTCTCAGTGGGAAAAGCTTATCCACGTCAACTCTGTCTATCCCTCTCATCATTTTAAAGACCTCTATCAAGTCCCCCCTTAACCTTCTGCGCTCCAAAGAATAAAGCCCTAACTTGTTCAACCTTTCTCTGTAACTTAGTTGCTGAAACCCAGGCAACATTCTAGTAAATCTCCTCTGTACGCTCTCTATTTTGTTGACATCCTTCCTATAATTAGGTGACCAAAATTGCACCCCATACTCCAGAATTGGCCTCACCAATGCCTTGTACAATTTTAACATTACATCCCAACTTCTATACCCAATGCTCTGATTTATAAAGGCCAGCACACCAAAAGCTTTCTTTACCACCCTATCTACATGAGATTCCACTTTCAGGGAACTGTGCACAGTTATTCCCAGATCCCTCTGTTCACCTGCATTCTTCAATTCCCTACCATTTACCATGTACGTCCTATTTTGATTTGTCCTGCCAAGATGTAGCACCTCACACTTATCAGCATTAAACTCCATCTGCCATCTTTCAGTCCACTCTTCCAACTGGCATAAATCTCTCTGTAGACTTTGAAAATCTACTTCATTATCCACAACCCCACCTATCTTAGTATCATCTGCATACTTACTAATCCAATTTACCACACCATCATCCAGATCATTGATGTACATGACAAACAACAGTGGACCCAACACAGATCCCTGTGGCACCCCACTAGTCACTGGCCTCCAACCTGACAAACAACCATCCACCATTACTCTCTGGCATCTCCCATTCAGCCACTGTTGCATCCATCTTGCTACTCCACCATTAATACCCAACGATTGAACCTTCTTAACCAACCTTCCATGAGGAACCTTGTCAAAGGCCTTACTGAAGTCCATATATACAACATCCACTGCTTTACCCTCATCAATTTCCCGAGTAACCTCTTCAAAAAATTCAAGAAGTTTAGTCAAACATGACCTTCCAGGCACAAATCCATGTTGACTGTTCCTAATCAGACTCTGTTTATCCAGATGCTTATATATATTATCTCTAAGTATCCTTTCCATTAATTTGCCCACCACTGACGTCAAACTAACAGGTCTATAATTGCTAGGTTTACTCTTAGACCCCTTTTTAAACAATGGAACAACATGCGCAGTACGCCAATCCTCCGGCACTATTCCCGTTTCTAATGACATTTGAAATATTTCTGTCATAGCCCCTGCTATTTCTACACTAACTTCCCTCAATGTCCTAGGGAATATCCTGTCCGGACCTGGAGACTTATCCACTTTTATATTTCTCAAAAGTGTCAGTACTTCCTCTTCTTTGAATCTCATAGTTTCCATAGCTACTCTACTTGTTTCCCTTACCTCACATAATTCAATATCCTTCTCCTTGGTGAATACCGAAGAAAAGAAATTGTTCAATATCTCCCCCATCTCTTTTGGCTCTGCAGATAGCTGTCCACTCTGACTCTCTAATGGACCAATTTTATCCCTCGTTATCCTTTTGCTATTAATATAGCTGTAGAAACCCTTTGGGTTTACTTTCACCTTACTTGCCAAAGCAACCTCATATCTTCTTTTAACTTTTCTAATTTGTTTCTTAAGATTCTTTTTACATTCTTTATACTCCTCAAGCACCGCATTTACTCCATGCTGCCTATAATTATTGTAGATCTCCCTCTTTTTCCGAACCGTGTCCAATTTCCCTTGAAAACCATGGCTCTTTCCGATTTTTACTATTTCCTTTCAACCGAACAGGGACAAAAAGATTCTGTACTCTTAAAATGTCACCTTTAAATGTACTCCATTTCTCTTCCACATCTTTCCCATAAAACAAAATGTCCCAATTTACTCCTTTTAAATCCTTTCGCATCTCCTCAATCGCATGACTTGCCGACTTTTATGCTCAGTACCCGAGGATAAGGAAGCTGTAGGTCATGTTTGCCGTCATTGGTCAGGGCATTGAGTATAGGAGGCAGGAAGTTATTGGACTTTGGTTGGAGTATTGTGTGCAGAACTGGTCGCCCCTTTAGAGGAAGGGTGTGGAGGCTTTGGAGAGGGTGCAGAAGAGGTATACCAGAATACTACCTTAATGAGAAGATATTAGCTATAAGGAGAGGATGGACGAACTTGGATAGTTTTCATTGGAGTATCAGAGACCTGATAAAGGTATATATAATTATGAGAGGTATGGATGGGGGAAACAGTCGGAACCCTTTCCAAGGATGGAACTGACAAAGAGTAGAAGGCAAAGCTTTAAGGTGCGAGGGGCAAGTTCAAAGGAGATGCGTGGGGCAAGTTTTTTTTAAACACAGAAAGTGGTGGGTGCGCAGAATGCTCTGCCAGGTGTGTTGGTGGAGGTAGATATGGTAGTGGCATTTAAGAGGCCTTTAGATAGGTACACATAAATGCAGGGGATGGAGGGATATATATCACATGCATGGCAGAAGAGATGAGTTTAATTTGGCATCATGTTCGGTGCAGACATTGTGGGCCAAAAGACATATTCCTTTGCTGTAATTTCCATTGCTATGTTCAATATATTCCTACAGGTGAAGGCAAGCATGCCCTTTACCACCCTATCCATTCATTTTGCTACCTCCAGGGTTACAGTTACAGTTTAGCTTTTTTGCTACGTATACCGAGGTACAGTGGAAAGCTTTTGTTGCATGCTATCAAGTCAGCGGAAAGACAATACATGATTACAGTCAAACCATTTCCAGTGCTTAGATACATGATAAGGATATAACATTTAGTGCAAGGTAAAGCCAGCAAAGTCCGATCAAGGATTGAGGAGTTTATGAAGACCATAGTTAAAGTAAGAAATGTTGCTGTAGGAATAGAGATTAAAGAGTGTTGATCGATTGTAATATGTGACTGTAGATCTGCTTCTGTGGCTGGCTCGCAAATAGTCGCCTGGGTTGGGTACCTTATGCCCCTGTCCCACTTAGGAAACCTGAACGGAAACCTCTGGAGACTTTGCGCCCCACCCAAGGTTTCCGTGCGGTTCCTGGAGGTTGCAGGTGGTTTCCGGAGGTTGCAGGTAGTGGAAGCAGTTAGGGAGACTAACAAAAACCTCCGGGAACCGCACAGAAACCTTGGGGGGGGGGGGGCCCGCAAAGTCTCCAGAGGTTTCCGTTCAGGTTTCCTAAGTGGGACAGGGGCATTAGCTTGCACCTCAAGCTCCCTCTGTACATCAATTCCCCTAAAAATCCGACCATTCAGCATTGGAGTGCTGGGCAAATCCTCCCCAAACCCAAACATTATCAAGACCTTGTGTGGTGAAGTGGGACCTTTCCTATCATTGGAGAAGAAGCAACCATGCTTTCCATGGCATGCTGATACAGTGCCCGTGCAAAGTTTGCTATTTTCGTAGTGCAGATGTGTCAGTCCACACTGTTGATTAAGAAAACTCAGTGTGCCCCACTTCAGCAAGAACCTTTGCAGGTGAAATCCCTCAATTTTACTCAAACACGTTTTAACAAAAAATCTTTCTGCCACTGTGTATTGTTCCCTGTAACACCCCTGAGATCCCATCATCTGGGTAAGGCCATTTTCTGACAACTACCATCAGACAGCAGGTACTGAAGCCTAAAGTCCTGCACCATTAGTTCAGGAACAGGTACTTTCCTACATCTAAATTGCTGGGGAAACTCAGCGGGTGGAGACATTGCTGCACCAAATTGGAGGAACAGCACCTCATATTCCGTCTGGGGACCTTGTGTCCGTATGGCATTAACATTGAATTCTCCCAATTTTGCTAGCCCTTGCTGTCTCCTCCCCTTCCTTAACCCTCTAGCTGTCTCCTCCCACCCTCCCATCCGCCCGCCCTCGGGCTCCTCCTCCTCCTCCCCTTTTCCTTCTTTCTCCCCCCCCCCCACCCCCCATCAGTCTGAAGAAGGGTTTCAGCCCGAAACGTCGCCCATTTCCTTCGCTCCATAGATGCTGCTGCACCCGCTGAGTTTCCCCAGCAATTTTGTGTACCTTCGATATTCCAGCATCTGCAGTTCCCTTTTGAACACTTTCCTACATCTACCAGGTTCTAGAATTGGCCTGCATAATCTTAATCTTACCTCAGCAATGAACAACATTTTTGTCTGGTGTCCTAGTCTATGTGCCTGTGATGCTGCTGCTTGATAGATTTTCATTGTAACTGTACATCATCGTACTTGTACATAAGATAATAAACTAGACTTGAGATACCGATGGTTCATCGATATTCATGCCTCCGGGCCTGCTGTAACAGCAACATCTCCTGAGTTAGCAACCGGGCACAGTTCCCGATGGAGCTTGGATGTGCCGGTCACTTCTGGATAAATACAGAGGATAAGGATGAGTCGAGAGAGAGGACTGAGGAAGGGAGATTGATTGCGAAACGGCTGGGTGCCTGCGAGACAGAAGGTATCAACTGTAACACGTACTGCTCCGTTCCCCATGGATGAGGCGGGATTGAAATGAACACACTGCTTCCGGCAATGTCACACACTAATTAACAGCCCAGCATTTCATCCTGATCCCATTTCAATTAACAAAGCCTTGTCTTTCTGCTGCAAAGTATTTGGCTGATTACGCTTTCCAAAGGTGTCCTGGGCTGATTGACGCAAACACTGATAATCTCAGGATTCTGTGCAATGAGCAATAAACAAACACCTTGAGGACCTCAGCCGGTCAGGACGCATCTACAGCAGGAAATGGACTGCCGATGTTTCAGGTCGGGCCTTTGAAGTGGGATAGTATAGAACGAATGTGATTGTGTGATCCATGGTCAACATGGACTCACTCGGAATCTAAAAAAATCTCTAAATCTTCTTCAAACTCTGCAATGAATTACCAAGCAGAAGGTATGTTAGTTGATCAAATCCATAGACAATGTTACTCACGCCAGACTAGGTTAATTTTTAGGTTAATTCAGTAAAAATTGTAAACTGTCCCTTGTGTGTAGGACAGTGCTAGTGTACATGGGTCGTAGGTCGGCACGGACTTGGTGATCAGAAGATCCTGTTTCTGCTCTGTATCTCCAAACTAAACCAGTCCCAGGTTTCACCTGCAATCTGAGCTGACCCTGGGCAGGTTCATACCGCAAGTGGTTACAAAAGAGGTGGAGAAGGTCACTTGCCTCCTCAAGCCTTAACAGTTTTGGCTACAATATCACTTGCCTCAGGCCCCTACAATACCTTGTAATTTTAATGTCAGCCAATCTTCTTAAATATTTTGATGACTCCACCCCAGAGAATTCCAGAGGCAAAACATTCTGAAGGAAGAAATTCATGCCATTTCTTTCTAAAGTAGGTGACCACATAGTATGAAACAGTGCTCCCTAAATCTAGATCCCCTCCCACAAGGGGGAATCCATCTCTCAGTATCAACCTTTACAGTCTTCCTCAGAATCATACGTAATTTAATACGACAGCTTTTCACTCTTCTAAACTTCTTTGACCCCTTCAATCCAGAAATCAGCCCAATGAACCATCGCTGCACTATCTCCAATACAAATTCATCCCTCCTTAAAGAAAACATAGACCATAAAATAGTGTAGCACAGAAACAGGGCCTAGGGGTCACAATGTCTACGGCAAACACAATGCCAAGTTAAACTAATCTTCTTTGCCTGCAAGTGATACCTAATCATCGATTTGCTGTATATCCATGTGCCTATGTAAAAGCCCCCTAAATATCATCATCATATGTCTCAATCACCATCCCTGGCAGCTTATTCCAGGCACCCACCACACAGTGCAAAAAACTGCACTGCACGTCTCCTTTGAACTATCCTGCTCTATTCTTTGACGTTTTATACATGGGAAAAAGGATGGGACTATCTACCCTATTTTACTTCGGAGTCACGTGAGTGACTACGTGAAGAAGCCCGCCAGGACGCATGCGTGTCATATCGCTACACGCATTGCGAAACGTCAGACGCGGTTGAACGACGTTCCCCCGCAGCGGCAGTTTAACAGCCGCAACTTGCAGGTAAGAGTTTACTCTGCGGTCTTTTTTGTTTCCATTTCCAACTACAGGTGGGACCATGGACAAAACAAAGAAGACAAGGTCTGCAACAAAGCTGGTGAGGGAGGACCGCGGAGCAGCGGGCAGCCAGCAGCAGCCAGCGGCACTTGGATCACCGATAGTGGGATCAGCTGTGCCCGATGTCGCCTCCGCACCGGCCAGATCCACGTGGCCGGGCGGTAAGGCTAGACAAAAAACAAACAAGGTCGTGGACTCAGAGGAGTCCGACTTTGAACAACCGCGGGCGGCCAGCGACCGTGAGCGCTGGAGCCGGATGGAGCGGTGTGTGGAGCATTTGCTCCAACGTGACAGACTCCGGGAGATGGAGTCGGGTCACAGTGGGCCCTATGATAAACCCACAGCAGTACCTCTTGAAGGGCTGCACAGTGCTTCTACCTCATCAGAGGGGAGCACTGCGGGTCAGTTCTGGGCTGACCTGGAAGAGGGGATCCGCAGAAGGAAAGACAAGTGTGCAAGGGGTGCAGGAACGAAAGAACCTACTGGACATGGTGTCCAATTTCATACAGCCAGACCAGACTGGTCAAAATCTGGAGCCAAAGCTAGCTGCCAGTATAGACTATATGTCTCTAAACCAGTTAAAAGAACAGGCTGTACTGGACACCACATCAAGACACCTGGCACCGGGCAACTGCATATCCCTGAATGTTCCAATAGTAAACACCTGTATATGGAAACACATTGGAATAGGAGTCAGAAGTATGGACGTCAAATTACAAAAAGTGCTGAAACTCCTAACAGCAGGGATAACAGCATTTGCACGCACAGTGGATGAAAGGGACTCCATCAAAAACCCACTACAGCCAAAGACAGCACCCCTACGCACCCACCAGCAGAACAAGAATGACTGGTGAAAGCTCGAAGGCCCGGTACTCAAAACATGAGTCTTTTTTAGGCCATGGCCCAGGCCGGCCTTCTTGGAAGATGCGCGGACCTCCAACGCCAACCAAACCACAAATCCAGACACCAGCGCACCAACAGCAGCGAAGAACCTACAAAAAGAAGTAAACCTGCCACCGGTAACTATGGAGGTAGGTGGGTCTGGTTCCCTACAAAATACAGGGAGCATGGAGGTTGGTGGGAGATTACACTCTTTTCTGAATGCATGGAGCATGTTAACAACCGATACTTACATCTTAAGCAGTATCCAGGGATATACAATAGAGTTTATACACAAGTACAGCCCTCCAGTTCAACATATACCGAACCGAATGTTTGTGCTTTCTGATAAAGAAAAATCAGAAGTGCAAGCTGAACTGGAGCGGCTTTACGTAAAAGGTGTAATTGAGCAAACTCAACACGAACCATTAGAATTCGTGTTCAATATATTTACCAAAAACAAAAAAGATAGTGGTTGTCGCATCATTATAGACCTGACAAAATTGAATATATTTGTACAATATATTCACTTAAAAATGGAAACCTTTGTTACTGCTAAACAATTAATTTCCAAAGGTTACTTCATGGCCAGCATCGATTTAAAAGATGCTTACTATTCAGTGCCTATACGAGGTGACCACAGATGTTACTTAAAATTCAACTGGATGGGACAACGTTGGCAGTATAAAGCACTGCCAAATGGTTTATCATCAGCCCCCAGGCTGTTCACAAAAATTTTGAAACCAGCCCTAGCGTTTCTACGGAAACGAAAACACATGGTCATGGCATATTTAGATGACATACTCATTGTGAGAAAAACTTTGGAATTGGCCAAACAAACCGTAACAGCCACAAAACAGTTATTTGAAAAACTGGGATTTATTATCCATCCAGTTAAATCTAAACTAACGCCTTCCACTACTATGGACTATTTGGGGTTTACCATTGACTCAGTTCACATGTCGGTGACTCTGCCTAAGGAAAAGGCTAGAGATTTAATAGAGGCTTGCAATAACCTCATTGACATCAGCAAACCATCCATCAGATTGGTAGCAAAGTAATTGGCAAAATGGTGGCTGCCTTTCCAGCCACACAATTTGGACCTCTACATTACCAAAACTTACAGAGAGCAAAAATACAAGCACTCAAAATCAATGCAGGTCACTTTGACAGACCTATGAAACTACCAATCAAAGCTAAAATGGAACTAAAATGGTGGATAGATAACATCTGGCTTTGTTCCAATCCAATCATTGTCAGTAACCCTTCCATGGTACTACAAACTGATGCCAGTGCACTTGGGTGGGGAGCCACCAATACCATCACCAGCTGTGGAGGTAGATGGACTGCTCAGGAGGCATCATTATTACTCACACTGGGCATAAACTATCTGGAAATGTTGGGTGCATTCCATGGCATAAAGTCATATTGTACTGGGTCATATCATCAGCATGTTAGACTACAGATAGACAATACCACCGTGGTAGCATACATTAACCACATGGGTGGAAACAAATCGACATCATGTGACAATCTGGCTAATACAATTTGGCAATGGTGTATCCAGAGAGATATTTGGATATCAGCCACTTACCTACCAGGAAGATTAAATTTAGTGGCAGACACCAGGTCACGCAAATTTAATGAAAACACCGAATGGATGTCGAATAAAAAAGTATTTGCTGATATTACAGCAAGATATGGAACACCAGATATCGATCTATTCGCATCCAGACTTAACCACCAGTTAGCAAATTATGTTTCATGGGAACCAGACCCTGGGGCAGCGGCGACAAATGCATTTTAGCTGCATTGGGGGAAATTGTTTATTTACGCATTCCCTCCTTTCTGCCTCATCAGTCGGGTATTAAGGAAAATATAACAAGACTCTGCGTCTGGTATTTTGGTAGTACCCGATTGGCCTACTTAACCATGGTTCCCAGTGGTACTAAACATGTATCACCATCCCACATAGACCAGATTTATTGCTACATCCCGTAACAAGGGATAGCCACCCATGCCATAACCATTTGAACTTATTAATTTGTAGAGTTTAAAAACACCTCTACTACAACTGGGACTGACGGACCGAACAGTGAACATGATCTCGGCGGCCCAAAGACAGTCAACGAAAAAACAGTATCTGGTCTATATCAGGAAGTGGGAGATGCATTGTCACAAAAACAACATCACCCACAGAGACATGAACATCCCGTCTGTTCTGGAATATCTGGCAGGCCTCCACTATGATGAGGGGCTCAGTTACAGTGCCATCAACTGCGCCAGAAGTGCCCTATCGACTTACCTATGGCAGGGGACAGAGCGTTACTCTGTTGGGACTCACCCACTGGTAACAAAACTTATGAGGGGAATTTTTAATACTAATCCCCCAAGAACCAGGTACTCCCAAATATGGGATTTAAGTATTGTCCTGAAGTTGCTCAGGAATTGGTCTCCAGCAACAGCTCTGTCCCTACACAGACTGACATTAAAAACAGTCATGCTAATGGCATTGGTCACGGCACAGAAGGTACAGTCACTGCATAAACTAAGACTGGACAACATGACTTCCTCAACTGAAAATATTACGTTTCATATCTATGAATTAGTAAAGCAGAACAGACAGGGATCAGCAGGCCTCAATATACAATTTAGGTCATACCCAACAGATGACCGTCTCTGTATAGTAAGACATTTGTCGTTATACATGGAGAAAACGAAAATCATAAGAGGCAATGAGAAGGCACTTCTGGTCAGCCACAAGCAACCACACAAAAGAGTGACGGTCCAGACCATCTCAAGATGGCTGAAACAGGTGCTAACACAGGCTGGGGTGGATACTAATATTTTAAAATCTCATTCCACCAGGGCTGCAGCTACATCGGCAGCGATACAGTTGGATGTACCAATGGACCAAATCCTCAAGGCAGCAGGATGGTCAGGGGAAAAAACATTCCAACTATTTTACAACAAACCAGTAATGAAACCTGGAACGTTTGCAGAAACAATTTTAAGTTCTGTAAATTAATTTAAACCCATAAAAAGGGGTTATAATTTTGTGTTCATAAATTTTATGATTTCAATGTCGAATTCATGTCTAAATTATGTTAACACAATTCCTCCTACAGTCATCAAGGCAGACGTGATGCATGGACTCGTTTCCACGGCATGAAATCATAGAGCTTTAAAATCTTCACGTAGTCACTCACGTGACTCCAAAGTAAAATAGTAAGATTAAACGCCGAGAACTTACCAGTTTGAAGTTTGATCTGTATTTTATGAGGAGTTACGATGAGGGATTACGTGCCCTCCGCTCCCACCCTTGATCATATACTCAACTGGTATCTCTTATAACCATATAACCATATAACACTTACAGCACGGAAACAGGCCATCTCGGCCCTACAAGTCCGTGCCGAACAACTTTTTTCCCTTAGTCCCACCTGCCTGCACTCATACCATAACCCTCCATTCCCTTCTCATCCATATGCCTATCCAATTTATTTTTAAATGATACCAACGAACCTGCCGCCACCACTTCCACTGGAAGCTCATTCCACACCGCTACCACTCTCTGAGTAAAGAAGTTCCCCCTCATGTTACCCCTAAACTTCTGTCCCTTAATTCTGAAGTCATGTCCTCTTGTTTGAATCTTCCCTATTCTCAAAGGGAAAAGCTTGATCACGTCAACTCTGTCTATCCCTCTCATCATTTTAAAGACCTCTATCAAGTCCCCCCTTAACCTTCTGCGCTCCAGAGAATAAAGACCTAACTTATTCAACCTATCTCTGTAACTTAGTTGTTGAAACCCAGGCAACATTCTAGTAAATCTCCTCTGTACTCTCTCTATTTTGTTGACATCCTTCCTATAATTGGGCGACCAAAATTGTACACCATACTCCAGATTTGGTCTCACCAATGCCTTGTACAATTTTAACATTACATCCCAGCTTCTATACTCAATGCTCTGATTTATAAAGGCTAGCATACCAAAAGCTTTCTTTACCACCCTATCTATATGAGATTCCACCTTCAAGGAACTATGCACGGTTATTCCCAGATCCCTCTGTTCAACTGCATTCTTCAATTCCCTACCATTTACCATGTACGTCCTATTTTGATTTGTCCTGCCAAGGTGTAGCACCTCACATTTATCAGCATTAAACTCCATCTGCCATCTTTCAGCCCATTTTTCCAAATGGCCTAAATCACTCTGTAGACTTTGGAAATCCTCTTCATTATCCACAACACCCCCTATCTTGGTATCATCTGCATACTTACTAATCCAATTTACCACCCCTTCATCCAGATCATTGATGTACATGACAAACAACAAAGGACCCAACACAGATCCCTGAGGCACCCCACTAGTCACCTGCCTCCAACCCGACAAACAGCCATCCACCATTACCCTCTGGCTTCTCCCATTCAGCCACTGCTGAATCCATCTTGCTATTCCTGCATTTATACCCAACAGTTTAACCTTCTTAACCAACCTTCCATGAGGAACCTTGTCAAAGGCCTTACTAAAGTCCATATAGACAACATCCACTGCTTTACCCTCGTCAATTTCCCTAGTAACCTCTTCAAAAAATTCAAGAAGTTTAGTCAAACATGACCTTCCAGGCACAAATCCATGTTGACTGTTCCTAATCAGACCCTGTTTATCCAGATGCTTATATATATTATCTCTAAGTATCTTTTACATTAATTTGCCCACCACTGAAGTCAAACTAACAGGTCTATAATTGCTAGGTTTACTCTTAGAACCCTTTTCAAACAATGGAACAACATGCGCAGTACGCCAATCCTCGGGGACTATTCCCGTTTCTAATGACATTTGAAATATTTCTGGCATAGCCCCGGCTATTTCTACACTAACTTCCCTCAATGTCCTAGGGAATATCCTGTCAGGACCTGGAGACTTATCCACTTTTATATTTTTCAAAAGTGTCAGTACTTCTTTTACTTTGAAACTCATAGTATCCATAACTACTCTACTCGTTTCCCTTACCTCACATAATTCAATATCCTTCTCCTTGGTGAATACCGAAGAAAAGAAATTGTTCAATATCTCCCCCATCTCTTTTGGCTCTGCAGATAGCTGCCCACTCTGTTTCTCCAATGGACCAATGTTATCCCTCGTTATCCTTTTGCTATTAATATAGCTGTAGAAACCCTTTGGATTTACTTTCACCTTACTTGCCAAAGCAAACTCATATCTTCTTTTAGCTTTTCTAATTTCTTTCTTAAGATTCTTTTTACATTCCTTATACTCCACAAGCACCTCATTTACTTAATTATGCTGCCTATAATTATTGTAGATCTCCCTCTTTTTCTGAACAAGATGTCCAATCTCTTCTCTAATCTTACTATGTTTAGTCATTACAGTTATCTGTGATTTCACACCGCTGCTTTGAAGAATGACACGCATGCGTCCTGGCGGGCTTCTTCACGTAATCCCTCATCGTAACTCCTCATAAAATACAGATCAAACTTCAAACTGGTAAGTTCTCGTTTAATCTTACTATTTATGCCTCTTCTAAAACAGGGGGTCAAAACTTTCGATGTCCTTGGAAATATTGACCTTCCTTTCTCAGAGTAGATGCCCTTCTGGCATTGCATGCATGCCCATAAAAGAAAGGAGATGGTTTATTGCGTGCTTTTTGACCTCTCCTGGAATCCATCAAATGACCTGCACATTTCACCATTAAATCTCAGAACAGGCGGCAACTTAATCTCCCCATGCATGGTTCAAGAATGTACTTCATTCAAACTTCAAAACAGCACATCACTACAAGTTGTGTGCAAAATAGAATGTGACCGAGATTGTGCTCTCGCTAATTTACCACCAACAGATTCTGAAGCTTTATTTTCAGATTCTGTTCATTATCAGAGATGAAAGTAGAAATATGTTATCAAGCTATTATGATCTGGAATACGGCAACTGAATGACCGATGAAAGTAGATTCAATAAAAAAACTCTCAAATAGGAATAAACAGTTGATTGAATTGAACTGATTGGAAGATACAGCACGGAAACAGGCCCTTCAGCCCTTCGAGTTCACACCAATGGTTGACCACTTGTTCACATTAGTCTATGATATTCCACTTTCTCATCCATTTTCTACAACCTAGGTGCAATTTACAGAAGCCAATTAACGTACAAACATTCATGCCTATGGGATGTAGGAGAAAACCAGAGCACCCAGAGGAAACCCACGCTGTTATTGGGAAAATGTGGAAACTCCACAGACAGCACCCGAGGTCAGGATTGAACCCGGTTCTCTGGCAGTGAGGCATCTGCTCAACCAGCTGCACAACCGTTCTGCCCAAATAGGATTTACAGGGCAGGTGGAAAGGGCAGAAGAAAGGGAATAATCACATATTCTCTTAAGCAGCCAGCAGAGGTACAATGAAGAAGTTTCTCCTGAACTACATGCATTTTGATTTCTGTGATTCATCCCAGCTACATTTGGAGGCCAGAAAAGAAGAACGCTGGTCTCTCTGACTCATCAAATGTAGGTCCATGGCACACACAGTCCCAACGCCGAAGCTTATGCTCTATCCTGAGTAGGACTGGGTGAGCGTCTGCCAATTTAGTGAGGCCCTGACTGTTTTCTCGGGCAATTATGGAAGGTTCCACAACACTAATTCAAAGAAAAACAATGCTCTTCCTTGTAAACGTGCCTCAATCAATGTTGATCCTCAGTCATCAACCCCCAACCTGATGATCTCCCCATTGCCAAACTGTTGGTGTGGAATATGTGTTACAGCACTTCATTGGCTGTAAAGTTTTGAGCTATCATGAGTTTGTAAAATGAGTGAAAGATAGTACCTTCCTTTTCCCTTGAGTGGAGTTTCTTAATGACGGGAGTGGCTGGAAGAAACCATTCCAGTGTCAGTGGAAGTGACTGCTGTACTCATTTCCACCACGAGAAGGTATTTCCTGATCCAGAGCCTGAATTAATAATTGATTTTTTAATTAATAACTTCAGAGGTCTAATTGATGACAGAACATAGAACAGCAGCACAGAGGAGCTGGTCTTTGAGCCCACAATGTCCATGATGCTAAGCACTTCACAAGCTCTCAACCTCTGCCATCATGAGGGGCTTGGGTAGAAGGAACATGAGCACCCAACCACTCCGTCAGACATGTATCACCAATCCTTCATCGTCACTGGCTCCAAGGCCTAGAGTTCCCTGGCCAAGCACATTGAGGGAACTCTTTCACCAGAAGACTGCAGCAGTTCAAGAAGGCAACTCACCTATCCCCTCCCCGACTTCTCAAGGACAGTGAGCGATGAGCAACACATGCTGCTTTGCCAATGAGGCACATATTCTGTAAAATGAATGTAAAGAAATCAGTGATAGTCAGGAAGAAGTATACAAAAGTAAAATGTCAAGGCTGTGCTCAGTAAAACATTTTTTATTGTTATTTTCCTGCGCATCCTTTAATAGAGTGGTTCCACATGATTCAACAAAATATTGTAAAAAGTGAAATAAAAAATGTAGTGACTATCAATCTTTGAATTCCACCTCCTCTGTAAAAGCTTGGAAGGAACCTATTATATACTGACAGGAAAATGAAGACAAGAGCTACTGAAACGGTCTTGTGTGGGAAGCCCAGTTGCAGGATTGTCCTTTTACAGACGCGGACAAGGCTAAGCCATTAGTCGCCGTGGATAACAGTGGTTAAAACTGGTGAATATGCCCACACCTCGTCGTAAGCCCCCAATCAGCCTTTGAGCTCAGGACCCCATTAGGAATGGACAATAACTGCTGACCCTGTACAGACACCCACGTTACATGGATGAATAAAAGAATGAAACTATTATTTGAAAGACTGGAACTGTGAATTCAACTACTTAAAGTACTGAATATAACTCATGAAACTGTAAGGAGCTAATGAACAGAGAGAGATGCAATACTCTGCAAGCCGGGGGCTCAGTGGAAGATCTCTTTACTTTGAGTCAGTCACTGGTGGGGTTCATTCCAGGAGGTTAAACATAAACCTATCCGACACTGCAGCTTAGAAGCACCACGAAGTGTACAGTTTGAAGCTGTACGATGTTAGAACTGCAGGCAGACTACAATACAGACTATAATGCAGCACAGTGCAGAGCAGTGGACAGGATTTTAGTGCAGGAATTAATGCCATTAGGTTACAGTGCAGCTGACTGCAGCATTGCGTTGTTAGAAGAATACTCTGTGGATGAAACTGAGACCCTATCTCCTGCTCATAGTGATGTCAAAGTTGTCCTTTGGCCCAGTCTCCTTCTATCCCTTGAGAGCAGCTTTACAGTAGCAGCTCAACCACACTGGCAGCATTAACTTTATGGAGAGCAAGGCAGCCCAGTGATATAGAATCAGTGCAAGAAGTGACACTGAGGTGAACGGTCAGCCAGGATCTTACTGAATTGGCAGGTAGGCCCATGGGGACACATGGACTACTCTGGCGTTGGGTTCTGATCTCCTTACTTGATGCTGTAGCCTTTCCTCACTGCTCAGTCAACAGTTCCAGCCGTTCTCTGGCACTGGAACTAATCAGTGCTCTGACAAGGGATTGCAGTCAGTATGCTTTCTTCCATGAATTCTGTGGACATCTAAAAGACCAGGATAAACTGAATTAATTTATGATGAGGCAGAATACAGAAGATAGTCTGTCTGAATCCAACCACAGCAGTTAATGCACCACTCCCATTCCCAAGAGCCCTTCAAGGCCATAAAAGGCTCCTATACTGGTAACCTGATACTGTCTGGGCACTGCATAGAACCTCTATCCTGTAGTACTGATGAGCAAAGATACTAGAGCTCTAGTATCTTTGCTGATGAGAATGGATTTATCAGCCCTTGGACAGTGAAGAAACAGTTTGGGCAGAAACTTGATTGGGATATTTGACATAAGACAATTGCAAAATAGTTGGCCCTGGTTCAGTATAAACATTGGAACCGGATCAAAGCCAGTTATACGGTCAGCCAGTAACAGATCAAGCCACAGAGGAGAAAACATCGTTAGTGTAAGAAATGCTGCTGTTGAAATAAAGATTTAAAAGAGCGGAGCGATTGTAATGTACAATAGCACATCCTCTTCTGGGACCAGCATGCTCTGCAAACAGCTGCCTGACTCCGGCGCCATCTTGGTTCTGCATCAATGTGCGCTTGCAGAAAGAGCAACGTTTCAGTTTGAACCCACAATATTTTCTGATTATATTTCAAATTTCTAGCATTTGCTAGAATGTCCTCTTTAATGTGCCTATTTTCAACTGCATTTTTCAATGAATTTCTAGACTGTTTGTCTGTTTACATTGTTTGCGGTGTGTTAGTCGGGTATCCAACTGTACGGCGAGGCGACTGAATGGTGATCGATTTTGTTGGGTAAATGTTGGAGCTGTGCAGCAGCATGTGCAGTTCTGCAGACGTTGATTGATGGAATTTTTTAATGTAATAAAAAGGAACTGCAAGAAATGCGTTCATTGAGCTTGAGCACGTGTGTGAACTCATTAAACATACAAAGGCACTGGGATCCCATTTCCGGCACCATACTCCTAGAACTGACCTTCCTTACATCTCGCTTCCATTGGAAAAAACAAACAGCTGGAGGAACTCAGCAGGTCAGGCAGCATCTGTAGAGGAACTAAGTTTTGGGTCGGAACCCTTCATCAGACTCAAGAAGGCCCCAACCAAAAATGTCATCTGTCCATTTCCCGCCACAGATGCTGCCTGGCCCAGCGTTTTTTCTTTGCTCCTGATTCCAGAATCTCCAGGCTCATGTATCTTCCTCAGAGTTTCATTACTCTCCTAATTAATTTCCAAGATTCCATCTACTCAGAATCTTGCTCCTGGTGGCAATTCTCCACCAGGTGGCGCTGCAGTGGCTGCCTTGCCAACAGTCTGTCTGCCCTTTTCTTCTTTGTTGATTTTTAGTATGTGTTAAATGTATGTTTTGGTGTTTGGTGTTTTATGTGTGTGTGTGTGTGGGGGGGAGGGTTGGGGGAAACGTTTTTAAATCTCTTATCTCGACGGAGATGCAGCCTAACATCATGGCATTGGCGGCCTCTTGCTGGGGAATGGCTTGCTGGGGAACCTCCAACCGCGGGAGCCTGCGGGCTTACCATCGTGGAGCTGGCGGCCCCCAGTTAGGGACCGACTTCGGGAGATCCAAACTGCAGGAGCTTCGACTGCCCCGATTGTGGGTTTTTTGATCGTCCCGGCACAGGAGCTTCGATCGCAGGCTGCGGGAGCTTTGATCGCTCCGACGCGAGAGGTTAGATCGCCCCAACTGCGGATGGTTCAACTGCCCCGTCCGTGGGAGAATAAGGAGAAAAGGAGATTAGACATTGCCTTCCATCACAGTGAGAAATATGGGGAATCTGCTGTGGTAGACGTTTATGTTAACTTTTATGTAGTTGCAAGTCTTGTTACTTTTTTCATTATGTCTGTATGGTAAATCAAGTATCACTGTACCTTAGGTAGACAAAAGTGGCGAAGAAACTCAGCGGGTGCAGCAGCATCTATGGAGCGAAGAAAATAGGCAATGTTTCGGGCCGAAACCCTTCTTCAGACTGATGTAGGGTGGGGGCAGGCGGGGAGAAGAATGTAGAGGAGATTATAAAACTGTCTTCGGAGGGAGGAGGAGAACTTCTTCAAAGTAGGCATACCTTGAGAAGATTTTGCAGTGGAGTATACAAAGTGTTTAAGAAGAAACTGCAGATGCTGGAAAATCGAAGGTAGACAAAAGTGCTGGAGAAACTCAGCGGGTGCAGCAGCATCTTAATTGGTACACGTGACAATAAAATACCCTTTGCACCCTTTGAACCTCTTCCAAATGATTACACTACACCGTCTGGAGATCTAGAGATCATTCCTCTTCTTGGCCAGTCCATTAGCATCGAGGCTGATTTACCTCTGCTTTGGTGGCTAATGAGGCAAATTTGGGAACAAAAGACTCTTCCACAGGTGGGGCTGGGGATGCAATGGATAGGGTGCAGGGTAGTTTATAAGATAGTCCAATCTTTCTGCTGCTTACGTCTGTCTGCTCCCGGTGCAAAGCCTCAAAGTTGTCAATACCATTCCAAATGCTCCTTCTTCACTTTGAGTAGTCACGGGCTGCTCAACAGAGTTCAATTTAATTTAGTTTTGTTTAATTCAGTTTAGCTTAGTTTCAGTTATTATTAACCATATAACCATATAACAATTACAGCACGGAAACAGGCCATCTCGGCCCTACAAGTCCGTGCCGAACAATTATTTTCCCTTAGTCCCACCTGCCTGCACTCATACCATAACCCTCCATTCCCTTCTCATCCATATGCCTATCCAATTTATTTTTAAATGATACCAACGAACCTGCCTCCACCACTTCCACTGGAAGCTCATTCCACACCGCTACCACTCTCTGAGTAAAGAAGTTCCCCCTCATGTTACCCCTAAACTTCTGTCCCTTAATTCTGAAGTCATGTCCTCTTTTTTAAATCTTCCCTATTCTCAAAGGGAAAAGCTTGTCCACATCAACTCTGTCTATCCCTCTCATCATTTTAAAGACCCCTATCAAGTCCCCCCTTAACCTTCTGCGCTCCAGAGAATAAAGACCTAACTTATTCAACCTTTCTCTGTAACTTAATTGTTGAAACCCAGGCAACATTCTAGTAAATCTCCTCTGTACTCTCTCTATTTTGTTGATATCCTTCCTATAATTGGGCGACCAAAATTGTACACCATACTCCAGATTTGGTCTCACCAATGCCTTGTACAATTTTAACATTACATCCCAGCTTCTATACTCAATGCTCTGATTTATAAAGGCTAGCATACCAAAAGCTTTCTTTACCACCCTATCTATATGAGATTCCACCTTCAAGGAACTATGCACGGTTATTCCCAGATCCCTCTGTTCAACTGCATTCTTCAATTCCCTACTATTTACCATGTACGTCCTATTTTGATTTGTCCTGCCAAGGTGTAGCACCTCACATTTATCAGCATTAAACTCCATCTGCCATCTTTCAGCCCATTCTTCCAAATGGCCTAAATCACTCTGTAGATTTTGGAAATCCTCTTCATTATCCACTATCTTGGTATCATCTGCATACTTACTAATCCAATTTACCACACCTTCATCCAGATCATTGATGTACATGACGATGGTTGAAAGGGTCAAGAACTTCAAATTCCTGGGCGTGCACATCTCTGAAGATCTTTCCTGATCCGAGAACACTAACGCAATTATCAAAAAAGCTCATCAGCGCCTCTACTTCCTGAGAAGATTACGGAGAGTCGGATTGTCAAGGAAGACTCTCTCTAACTTCTACAGGTGCACAGTCGAGAACATACTGACCGGTTGCATCGTGGCTTGGTTCGGCAATTTGAGCGCCCTGGAGAGGAAAAGACTACAAAAAGTAGTAAACACTGCCCAGTCCATCATCGGCTCTGACCTTCCTTCCATCGAGGGGATTTATCGTAGTCGCTGCCTCAAAAAGGCTGGCATTATCATCAAAGACCCACACCATCCTGGCCACACACTCATCTCCCTGCTACCTTCAGGTAGAAGGTACAGGAGCCTGAAGACTGCAACAACCAGGTTCAGGAATAGCTACTTCCCCACAGCCATCAGGCTATTAAACCTGGCTCGGACAAAACTCTGATTATTAATAACCACTTTCTGTTATTTGCACTTTACCAGTTTATTTATTCATGTGTGTATATATTTATATCATGGTATATGGACACATTTATCTGTTTTGTAGTAAATGCCTACTATTTTCTGTGTGCTTAAGCAAAGCAAGAATGTCATTGTCCTATACAGGGACACATGACAATAAACTCACTTGAACTTGGACTTGAACTTGAACAACAAAGGACCCAACACAGATCCCTGAGGCACCCCACTAGTCACCTGCCTCCAACCCGACAAACAGCCATCCACCATTACCCTCTGGCGTCTCCCATTCAGCCACTTTTGAATCCATCTTGCTACTCCTGCATTTATACCCAACAGTTGAACCTTCTTAACCAACCTTCCATGAGGAACCTTGTCAAAGGCCTTACTAAAGTCCATATAGACAACATCCACTGCTTTACCCTCGTCAATTTCCCTATTGTTAGGCGTACTGAGGTATAGTGAAAAGCTTTTTTGGTGCATGCTATCTAGTCAGCGGAAAGAACTATATATGGTTACAATCCTTGAAAGTGATATCACTGGTAGAGTTGGCAAGAAGGTTTCCGGCACATTGGCATTCATCAGTCAGAGTACTGAGTGTATAGTAGTTGGAAGGTTATGTTACAGTTGTACACGACATTTGTGTGGCCACCTTTGGGGTATTGTGTGGTGGTGGGTGTACAGAGTGAGATGCCAAAATAAATAGATTAGGCAAATACTATCACAAACTAAAGTCTAAAGACATTTGGATTGGTGCATGGATAGGATAGGCTTTGAAGGATATGGGCTAAACGCAGGCAGGTGTGACTAGTGTAGGTGGGGTATGTTGGTCAATATAAGCAAGTTGAACTGTAACAGGCCTGTTTCCATGCTGTATGATTCTATGACTATAAGTCGAGGTATTGAATATAAACATTGGGATATTACGTTCCAATTGTACACGATGCCGGTGAGCCTACATTTTGAGTATTGTGTTCAGTTTTGGTCACCCTGCTACAGAAAAACTATTGTTAAGCTGGAAAGAGTGCAGAAACTTTAATCATTGGAGGGCTGGAGAATGAGGTGTGATCGTAAAGAGATGTATAAGATCATGAGGGGAATAGATAGGGTTGATGCACTGAGTCTGTTACCCAGACTAGGGAAATCAAGAACCAGAGGTCAGAAGTTTAAGGTGAGAGAAAAAATTTGATTGGAACCCGAGGGCTAACATTTTCACACAGAGGGTGGTGGGTGAATAGAATGAGCTGCCAGAGGAGGTAGTTGTGGCAGGTTCGATAGCATTTAAAAGATCTTTTAACAGGTACATGGATAGGAAAGGCTTAGAGTAGGAAAGGAAATAATTTGGTTCGAGTTCATAGTATTCAATAGTCTAAATGTTGGGAAGAAACTGCTCCTGTAGCTAGACTTTACAGTGTTCAGGCTCATATACCTTCTTCCCGATGGCAGGAATGAAACGAGAGCATGGCCAGGATGGTGTACATCCCCAATGTTGCTGACTGCCTTAGTGAGACAGCATCCTTATGGAACCCTCTGATGGTGGGGAGGTCAGTACCCATGATGGACTAGGCAATGTTCAGATTTTTCCAATCTTTGTTCCTGAGCGTTCGAGTTGCCAAACCAGGTGATGTTTAGTTTAGTTTAGAGATATAACGTGAATACAGGCCTTTCAGCCCACCGAGTCTGCACCGATCAGAATGTGGGATGAAACCGGAGCACCTAGAGAAACCCACGCGGTCACAGGGAGAAACTATAGACTGTACCGACAGCACCCATAGTCAGGTTCGAACCTATGTCTCTGATGCTGTAAAGCAGCAATGTAACTGCAGCGTCACTGTGCCACCTGCAATCAGTCAGTACATTCTCTACCATACTCCTGTAGAAATTCATGAGAGTATTTGTTGACATACCAAATCTTCTCATTCTTCTAAGAAAATAGAGGCTTTGATGGGCTTTCCTTATGATGCACGCCCAGAAATTCTCCAAGACCGACCCGTCGATGAAGACAGGTTTGTGGATCCTCTGCCTTCCTCTTCTGGTCAACAATCATTACTTTGGTTTTACTGACCTTGAGAGCAAATTGTTGTTCCAGTACCATTCAGTCAGACGATCGATCCCCCTCCTAATCTCTGACTTGTCATCGACCACAATTCGCCGACAACAGAACTCAATTCATCCCACTCTATCCTACATTGTCCCACCCTGTCCCATCCATTTCTCTCCATCTCACACAATCTCTTTCTCATCCAGTCCTATCACCTTTAGCTTGCCTTCATTGTAGATGTGAAGTAATTCTTTGTTAATTTGCTAATGCTGGAGCCTCGTACATTGGACACAGTTATTGGAAGACAAATGTTGTGAGCCTTGTGATGAGATTTCACTTTAGACTTTGCACAGTTTCTGGTGATGTGAGCCTTGTTTACAACACAAAACACTTGCATAACTTTCAAAACTTGGCACGGTTTAAGAGCTGCATTCTGTACAGAGAGGGCTTGCCGTCATTGAAGCTGCTGTGCGTTGGGAAATCGGACTCAGCAAAAATAGAACACAATAGGTCTCAGTGAGAATGACCGCATGACAGTCAGGAGTGCTGACGTGAGCTGCTTGCTTGGACATTGCAAAGTGGTATAAAATAGCCATGATGTGGGTGGCATAAGCCTGCACATAACAAAATGGAAGGCACAGAGAGCATTGTGCCAGGGGAACACAATACCACTGAGAACAGAGCAGCATTCTGAAAGGCCAAAGGACTCCTGAATAACATGCAATTGTATCCAAACTTTTAAGGAGGATAATGTAACATTTGGAATGTATAATTCTAGCACAAAGAATTACTTACAATCCATGTGATCTTAGTATGAATGAGATGGCGTTGGATGGTATTTAGCACTGGCTGAAGTTATGTTCTTGCGCAGAGTGTGCAGGCAAAACTGTGCTTACCATTGCAAGTGTGTGCTTGTTTAGGATTGCTTACAATAATTGTGTGTGTGCATGTATAAATTGCTGTTTCCTGCTTTGTGCATCTTCGCATCAGCTAATGTGCATTCCCATCAGCTTATGCCTGATGTTTGTTGTGTGCTTGTTTTGGATGATGTGTGCTTGTATTGAGTGGTTTACACTTGTACCTATTGGTGTTTGCTGCATGTGTGTTTATATGAGTTGAAAAGTAATTGCACACTTGTTTTTTTTTTAAACGTGTATAATTATATTATTTTGGTGTGTACTTGTAGCGGTCGTTTGCTCCTTGTGTGTTTGTATCAGCTGGCATGTGCTTCCACTTGTTTATATGTACAAGTTATGCTAATATCAGTTAGAGTGTGCTGATCAGTTCATTCCTGTATCAATTAGCGTGTGCTAATTATTGTGTGCTTGTAATAGTTGGAGGACGTTTGTGTTATTTGGCTTGTATTTGTATTGGTTGGCGTGTGCTGGTTTTGATTACTTGCCGTTGATTGCTCTGTGGCTGTGTTGTGATTGATGTGTGCTGTTGGTTGAATAGCTGTGCTGATTAGTGTGTGTTTGTGTTGGATTATATGTCAGTACGCTGGATGATATTTATAGGTTCCTGTGTGAGCTGGTCATTGTGAGCCGGTCGGTGTGAGCTGGTTTCAGAAAGAATCGAAGTAACTGGAGCATAACGGTGTCACCCAACCTCTTGGCAGATCTGCTTTGGACCTCAACCCCACAATCCTGCCCGTTTCCTTAACTCCACTTAAGGAGGAGAATTCGGGAGGCTGATAAAACCCTAAGAGGAGAAATTTCCTCTCATCTCTATCTTAAACCCCCTATTCTGAACTTTCCCTGATCTGGATTGACCACAAGGGGAAATCAACACCCAGCATCTACCTTCTCAGAGTCTTGTACATTTCAAATAATTCCATCTCTCATTCTTCTAGCCCCCATTGTCCAGAGCATCTTGTTCATTCTTTCCTTTGGAGATACAGCGCTGAAACAGGCCTTTTGGCCCATCGAGTCCACATCGACCTGAGATTACCCCCTACTATCCTATTTCTATCCATACTATCAACACTACGCTACATTCTCGGGGCAATTTACAATTTTACCAAAGCCAATCAACCTACAAATTTTCAGATCTTTGGAGTGTGGGAAGAAACCAGAGCACCTGGAGAAAACCCACATGGTCACGCGGAGAACGTACAAACTCCGTACAGAGCACCTGTAGGCAGGATTGAACCTGGAACTCTGGCGTTGTAAGGCAGCAAATCTACCGCTGTCCCATTGTGCCGCCCCATGTGGCCACCCTCTTTGTTCCAATAATCAACTGAATTAACTTTCTCTGCATATCCGCCAATGCAAATGCATCCCTCAGCAATTGTGCAATCACCAATGCAGGGCTTTCTGCTACTACAGGTTTTACATCACCAGGGAAAGTGGGCAAGAGTGTTTATGGAAGGTAAACCATGCCAGGGCACAGACAGTGAATGGCAGGGCCCTGGGGAAGGTTATAAAACAGCAAAACATTGTGGTAAAATGTTGAGTTTCTGCTCTGCTAAAATGTGACGGTTTTACAGTGGAGACAGATGGCTTGTTCCTGATGTAAGCTTTCAGATTGTTATTTAACAATTTTATATGACTACTTGTCAGACTTTTCCATGCTTCAGGCATCCTCACTTGTACTTCACCTCACAGGAACATCAATACTTTTGAAGCAACATACATGTCCTTCCCTGCACTTTATCCTTTGCACATCATTCCCCCTGCTCTTGCAGTCCTAACTGTCTGAAATATTTATTATAAGATTGTTGTCCCGATTTATGGACAATCCTGCACCTCCCTAATCCCTCGCCAATCTTTGGCCCTCCCAGTCAATACACTCCTGTCTTATTCTGTGACCACCTTGCCATTCACTCCACCAACAAACAATGAACGTACAGGCTTCGCAGACAATATATTCTGTGCTTTCAGACCCCTGCTCTCTTTCTCTCTATCTCAACTCCATTTACTTGTCCAAGCTCCAAATCACTCATTAACATTTTCTTACATGTCTACTGACTTCTAGCCTTGATCACTCCAAAGTCTGCAGAGTCCTCAGCCAATCTGAGGCAGAATAATCCAAAATATCTTGGCATCAGTTTTAGAACATGCCTTCTGAATTCCCCCACAGAAGGAAATTATATTTTTCTCACTGAACAGACATGGATGAAAATTGTGTTGGAGCCACAAGTGCATTTTTGAACTCTGCATGGTACTAATTGGGTCAATGTAAAATGAAATGGGGTGGTTGCTGTGTATCTGTGGATGGCTCTGTAATCAGTCCTCCCTTAAATCAGTCTTGCCCACAGGCATGATGAAAATGGGACAGTGGGCAGGTGCAAGGTTTGGCAAGGGCTCTAAAGATCTTAAAAACATAACCTATGTTATATGTCTGAAGAACGGTCTTGACCTGAAACGTCCACCCATTCCTTCTCTTCAGAGATGCTGCCTGTCCCGCTGAGTTAGAAACATAGAAACATAAAAAATAGGTGCAGGACATTCGGCCCTTCGAGCCTGCACCGCCATTCAGTATGATCATGGCTGATCATCCAACTCAGTATCCTGTACCTGCCTTCTCTCCATAGCCCCTGATCCCATTAGCCACAAGGGCCACATCTAACTCCCTCTTAAATATAGCCAATGAACTGTCCTCAAATACTTTCTGTGGCAGAGAATTCCACAGATTCACCACTGTGGAATTCAGCATTTTGTGTCTATCTTCGATTTAAAGCAGCATCTGCAGTTCTTTCCAACACATAACCTATGTACATCTTGCAATTGACTCCATAGTCTCAAATAACCAGCAGCAGGTGTGTCTGAGTAAATCATCACCTTACCATCATCTTATATTTACTTCTGCAGCGTATAAAGAGCCACCAAGCTGGACCAATATAACTAGACAAGATAAAGGATAGGTCAGCATGTCACGGATGAATCAGCATGGATCTACGCATTTTAAAGCATAATTAGCATTTTTATTGATTCCACAGTATGAAGTATGATCGGTTAATTGGAACATGTTATATTAAATGCTATCTCTATCCATTTAAAACCTCACTCCTGCCAAATAACCTTCTCTGCCCTTCAGTTTGATTGATGGGGATGCACACTGTGGAGCCTCATTATAGTAGATGAGATTTAAGGAAATGAGAGCATGATAATGACACCAGCAATTTTTTATTGGAGAGGTGAAAGATGAATAGATTTGCACTTGTGATGTTGATAGGATTAGACTGTGCAAAGTCAGACACACAGAGATATGACTGGTGGTTGTTCCAAAGCACCCCCGGTGGCCCAATGGTGAACTGCAACAAGTGCAGTAATGAGTATGGAAACACGAGAGACTGCAGACACTGAAACCTAGGTCAAAAATAAACTGCCAGGGTAACTCGGTGGGTCAAGCAGCATCTGTGGAGGCAAAGGGAAATCGATGTTCTGGGGCAAGACCTTGAATCAGGACCTCCGCACTTTTGATTCACCAATCATTTACCAGCTCCTGCCACACCCCTTCCCTCACCTCTTTATATTGATCCTCAGTCGTAATGCAGGGTCTCGCCTCTATAAAGCCAACCATCCATTTGCCTCCACAGATGCTGCATGACCGATTGTATTCCTCCAGCAGCTTGGTTTTTGCAGCAGTGAACATACATGGCAGGATGATCAACTTTCTGAACAAAGTTTGATGCCATCAGCCCAGTTTCTGATACCAACTCAGAATAAGTAAAAGTCCCAATAAATCATGAAGCGGCAGGCATTTATCTTCCATTAACACACCTATTAAGTGTTATCCTGATGCTGTGGTTTATTTTATTAATTGTTGCCTTTATTTCAGTTATTTCAGATGCCTTTATTTCAGCAATGAGTATTCATAAAAATTGTTCATTAACATTTACTATAGCGTAACTTAATGCAGCAATACAGGAGCACTAACGGTCAAAGAAAATTGGCGCAGCACAAAAGATGCAGACAGAAAGAGTTGGAGGCTTGACAATGCTCTCAACTAGGAGAAAAACAAAGAATGGAGACACTGCTACACGGGTGGTTTTAAACTGAATAAGTGGGGTGGGGTGTCGAATGGGATAGTGGAGGATGGAGTTAAAGGGAAAGGGTTTCTTAAATGTGTGAGCGTAGAGACAGAGGGGTGTAAAATGAGGGTAGAAGCAATAGGTAGCAAGGTGAAAAGTAAAAGTGGCAGGCCGGCAAATCCAGGGCAAAAATCAAAAAGGGCCACTTTTCAACATAATAGTATAAGGGGTAAGAGTGTTGTAAAAACAAGCCTGAAGGCTTTGTATCTCAATGCAAGGAGCATTCGTAATAAGGTGGATGAGTTGAATGTGCAGATAGCTATTAACGACTATGATATAGTTGGGATCACGGAGACATGGCTCCAGGGTGACCAAGGCTGGGAGCTCAACATCCAGGGATATTCAATATTCAGGAGGGATAGACAGAAAGGGAAAGGAGGTGGGGTAGCGTTGCTGGTTAGAGAGCAGATTAACGCAATAGAAAGGAAGGACATTAGCTTTGAGGATGTGGAATCGATATGGGTAGAGCTGCGAAACACTAAGGGGCAGAAAACGCTAGTGAGAGTTGTGTACAGGCCACCTAACAGTAGTAGTGGAGTTGGGGATGGCATCAAATAGGAAATTAGAAATGCGTGCAACAAAGGTAAATCAGTTATAATGGGTGACTTCAATCTACATATAGATTGGGTGAATCAAATTGGCAAGGGTGCTGAGGAAGAGGATTTCTTGGAATGTATGCGGGATAGTTTTCTAAACCAACATGTAGAGGAACCAACGAGAGAGCAGGCTATTCTAGACTGGGTATTGAGTAATGAGGAAGGGTTAGTTAGCAGTCTTGTTGTGCGTGGCCCCTTGGGCAAGAGTGACCATAATATGGTTGAGTTCTTCATTAGGATGGAGTGACATCGTTAATTCAGAAACAAGGGTCCTGAACTTAAAGAAAGGTAACTTTGCGGGTATGAGACGTGAATTGGCCAAGATAAACTGGCGATTGATTCTTAATGGGTTGACGGTGGATATGCAATGGAAGGCATTTAAAGACTGCATGGATGAACTACAACAATTGTTCATCCCAGTTTGGCAAAAAAATAAATCAGGGAAGGTAGTGCATCCGTGGATAACAAGGGAAATCAGGGATAGTATCAAAACAAAAGATGAAGCGTACAAATTAGCCAGAAAAAGCAGCCTACCAGAGGACTGGGAGAAATTCAGAGACCAGCAGAGGAGGACAAAGGGCTTAATTAGGAAAGGGAAAATAGATTATGAAAGAAAACTGGCAGGGAACATAAAAACTGACTGCAAAAGCTTTTATAGATATGTGAAGAGAAAAAGATTAGTTAAAACAAATGTAGGTCCCTTGCAGTCAGAAACGGGTGAATTGATCATGGGGAACAAGGACATGGCAGACCAATTGAATAACTACTTTGGTTCTGTCTTCACTAAGGAAGACATAAATAATCTGCCGGAAATAGCAGGGGACCGGGGGTCAAATGAGATGGAGGAACTGAGTGAAATCCAGGTTAGCCGGGAAGTGGTTAGGTAAATTGAATGGATTAAAGGCCGATAAATCCCCAGGGCCAGATAGGCTGCATCCCAGAGTACTTAAGGAAGTAGCCCCAGAAATAGTGGATGCATTAGTGATAATTTTTCAAAACTCTTTAGATTCTGGAGTAGTTCCTGAGGATTGGAGGGTAGCTAATGTAACACCACTTTTTAAAAAGGGAGGGAGAGAGAAAACGGGGAATTACAGACCAGTTAGTCTAACGTCGGTAGTGGGGAAACTGCTAGAATCAGTTATTAAAGATGGGATAGCAGCACATTTGGAAAGTGGTGAAATCATTGGACAAAGTCAGCATGGATTTATGAAGGGTAAATCATGTCTGACGAATCTTATAGAATTTTTCGAGGATGTAACTAGTAGAGTGGATAAGGGAGAACCAGTGGATGTGTTATATCTGGACTTTCAGAAGGCTTTCGACAAGGTCCCACATAACAGATTAGTATACAAACTTAAAGCACACGGTATAGGGGGTTCAGTATTGATGTGGATAGAGAACTGGCTGGCAGACAGGAAGCAAAGAGTAGGAGTAAATGGGTCCTTTTCACAATGGCAGGCAGTGACTAGTGGGGTACCGCAAGGCTCAGTTCTGGGACCCCAGCTATTTACGATATATATTAATGATTTGGACGAGGGAATTGAATGCAACATCTCCAAGTTTGCGGATGGCACGAATCTGGGGGGCAGTGTTAGCTGTGAGGAGGATGCTAGGAGGCTGCAAGGTGACTTGGATAGGCTGGGTGAGTGGGCAAATGCATGGCAGATGCAGTATAATGTGGATAAATGTGAGGTTATCCACTTTGGTGGCAAAAACAGGAAAGTAGATTATTATCTGAATGGTGGCCGATTAGGAAAGGGGGAGATGCAACGAGACCTGGGTGTCATGGTACACCAGTCATTAAAAGTAGGCATGCAGGTGCAGCAGGCAGTGAAGAAGGCGAATGGTATGTTAGCATTCATAGCAAAAGGATTTGAGTATACGAGCAGGGAGATTCTATTGCAGTTGTACAGGGTCTTGGTGAGACCACACCTGGAGTATTGCGTACAGTTTTGGTCTCCTAATCTGAGGAAAGACATTCTTGCCATAGAGGGAGTACAGAGAAGGTTCACCAGACCGATTCCTGGGATGTCAGGACGTTCATATGAAGAAAGACTGGATAGACTCGGTTTGTACTCGCTAGAATTTAGAAGATTGAGGGGGGATCTTATAGAAACTTACAAAATTCTTAAGGGGTTGGACAGGCTAGATGCAGGAAGATTGTTCCCGATGTTGGGGAAGTCCAGAACAAGGGGTCACAGTTTAAGGATAAGGGGGAAATCTTTTAGGACCGAGATGAGGAAAACTTTTTTCACACAGTGAATCTCTGGAATTCTCTCCCGCAGAAGGTAGTTGAGGCCAGTTCATTGGCTATATTTAAGAGGGAGTTAGATGCGGCCCTTGTGGCTAAAGGGATCAGGGGGTATGGAGAGAAGGCAGGTACAGGATACTGAGTTGGGTGATCAGCCATGAATGGCCTACTCCTGCGCCTATTTTCTATGTTTCTATGTTTCTATTTAGGATGAAATTGTGGAACCTTCAGGTTGCTAAGGGCACAGCTGTAGATGAGGACATGAGGAAGAGAAAAAGCTGAGACATCAAACAGTTGCAAGGTTGGCAGGGGTCACGTAATCCCTGGAAAAGTTTCACACAAGGATGAACATTTTAAATTGGAGATATTTCTGAACTGGAGCAACATAACGGAGCAACTACAATGGTGATGTGGGAATGGGACACATGAATTTAGGTCACGGGAAGCAGAATTTAGGATAAGCACATAGGGTGGACAGGGCGATCATCTGGAGATTATTGGAGCAATACAACACGTCAGAAACAGGAACAGGGGACAGCCCGCTCAACTAAAATAGTGCTGATTTGCCCTGAAAATCCAACTATTTTGCCTTACACATAATGATTCAACCTCTACAGGCCTCTACATTAAAGATTTCCAAGGTCGCTTGAGAGAAAAGATCCCTGTCATCATTGGTTTATAACATACATCCCTTTATTCTGAGACAACTCCTGGATTGCCTCACTAGGGAAACAATCTCTCAGCGCCAATCCATGTCGATCATTCTTGAAATCTATAATACAAAATTGCTTGTTATTTTTTCTAAACCCTGGAGAAAATGGAACAAATGAACTTGTATTTTCATCCTAAAACAATCCTTTCATCTCTTGAATCACTCAGGTGAACCTTCTCGGCATTGCTCTGAAGCAGGTACAGCGGTGCAGGTACAGTTGTCGCCTTACTGCAATGCCTGTAAAGTGTAGCTTGTACCCTGTATCTGGCTACTGTTTGGAAGCTTGTATATAGCTTCCATTAGGGTCTTTTTACCCGTGCAGTTTCTTAGCTCTACATCTTTTGATCCTCTGTCTTTCAATGGTGCAAAATCCCAGGAAGAGGCTGAAGAAGGTGAACTAGAGAAACAGTCTGACATCAGGTCCTTTCAGGAACTTAGGCCCCACTGAAAGAGAGTTGCATATATAGAGCACCTTGCACCTCTTCCGGATATCCCAAAGAATATTGCAATTATTGTCATGATTTTGAAATGCTATACACAACAAGTTATCATAAAACACAACTTGATTATGACGAAATATTCCGTCATTGTAATGATAGTCGAGGAGAAAACACTGGGTAGGTCTCCAGGGAGAACTCTAGATCACTAAACGGAAGAACTAAATAATTATTCATGTTCTCCTGATCTACAACTGAATATGTGATTTAGCATTTGGCCTGAGCAACAGAAGCCTCGGGGAAAGAGCTTTTTGCATCAGGAAAACTATCCAGAGGTGCACAGATGTTAATCACTTATGCAAAACATAGATGATGATTTAAGAGCTATCCCATGCGCCAGACTGATACAATAATTAGGATTTTTTCCCCCAATTCATAGATCAGTTGAATTGTCTCAGGCTAAAGTGTACTCCTCAAGCTGCAGCCTAATCTACCTCAGTGGGAGGGGGTGCCTCACTAAATCCCATCAATGCCTGTGGTGAACGGAATGCTAATCTTGTTGTTTCAATAAAATGAAGAAAGACGGTCAGGAAAATGTGTTGGCTCAGTACCATATCCAAGAGATATTGGAGATGCTCATGATAGTGAGGACTTCACATGTTGTGGGTTTCAGAGGTGACAACTCGCCTGATTCTCAGTACAGTATTGAAACGGCGCTCATTCTTGGTGCTACATACGCCTCCCTTTGGAGTATATAAAATATCAAAGAGCGATGTTTAGTCTGTCAGCAATTGCCCTTCCTCAGCAAACATAACTACAGTAGATTATCTGGTTATGAGTTTACTGTTGTTTCTTGCTGCAATGGAATTGACTGTTGCGTTTATTACAACAGTGGCTACACTTTACAGGCATTGATTGGTCGCAAATTGCTTTAGGATGTTCAGAGGTCATGAAACTCTGTATAATGACGGGAGTGGAACAGGTCAGTGACAGAATGTGTTGAGTTCTGAGGTGAAACTCTCTATGTAGAAGCACATAAAAACCAGCAGATGTAGACAAAAGGAATTGCAGATGCTGGAATCTTGGGTGGACACATATGCTGGGGTCAGGCAGCATCTCTGTAGGAAATGGATGGATGATGTTTTGGGTTGGGATGCTTCTTCAGATTGATTGTAGCAGGGGATAGAAAACTGGAAAAGAGGTGGGCATGGGACAAAGCCTGGCAAGGGCTAGGTGGTCTGAAGTCAGTCTGAAGGGGGGTCTCGACCTGAAACGTCAGCCATTCCTTCTCTCCAGAGTTGCTGCCTGCCTCGCTGAGTTACTCCAGCATTTTTGTGTCTATCTAAGTGATAGGTGGATATAGGTGAGGGGGGATTTTTGATTGGCAGATGATTGGACAAAGGCTAGAGATGAAAACAAGACAAATGAGTAACAAAAGGTGACTAAAGAAGAGAAAAGGCAAGAAAGCGAAAGGGTATCAGAAAAGGAGAGGTTGAAGTGAAAGAGGAAGTGTAAAGGCAGAGGGGGGGAGGTAGGTGGAAGGGGACGGCGGGGAGAGGGGATAATGAGAGAAATGGGTGTGCGCCGAAGCTGGGGCCACCAAGAAAAGGGTGCACCCCGAGGCCATGGGAAAGTGAGGGGATGGGGGGGGGGGAGGTGGGGGGGGGGGAAGAGAAAAAAAGGGGGAGAGGTGGTGTTACCTAAATTGTAGATTTCAATGTTCATACCATTAGGTTGTAAGCTACCCAAGCGGAATATGTGCTGTTTCTCCTATTTGTATGTGACCTCACAATGGCAATGGAGGAGGCCCATGACAGAAATCTTGGTATGGTGATGGGAGAATATAACAATCAGTAGATCCAGCAGGCCTTGGTGTACTGAGTGCAAGAGTTCGGCGAAACGGTCACTTAGACCAGTGGTTCCCAACCTTTTTTAGTTCATGGCCCCCTTGGGCTCTTTAATTTTTCTGTGGCCCCGCCTGACATTATTAGTGGAAAAAAAGTGGCCCCCTTCATTGAACCTGTGGCCCCCTAAGTCCCCCAATTTTTCTGTGGCCCTCCTGAAATTTGTCATATGGCCCCAGGTTGGGAATCACTGACTTAGACTACGTTTGATATTGCCAATATAAAGGAGGCCACATCGGGAGCAGCAGATGAGGTTAGAGGAGATATATATTGTATTGTATTTATTGTATTCAAATTTATTGTCATTGTCTCAATTAGAGACAACGAAATGAATTTTCCTTACAGGCAGTATCATAAAAATAAATAAATAATAAAGAATAAAACATATTAAAAATAAATATTTTCTTCAGCGGCCCGGACCTCCTGATCAGCCACCTCCCGCAGCCGGAGTCCGCAGCTCCCGAGTCCGCAGGCCAAGCCGGGCGGAGTCGCAGGACCCCGCGTTGTTGATCAGCGCCGCCCGCGTTGGGAGCTCTGCAAACCGCAGCTCCATGATGTCGGTGCAGCAGGTCCAGCACTCCGGGCTCCAGACGGCGATCCCCGGTAAGGCATCGCCAGCCCCATGATGTTACAGCGCTGTTCCACCGCTGCTGGAGCTCTGGTCGATCCCGGCAGGAAAGGCCGCGCCAATCCAGTAGGTAGGCCGCTGGGGGGGTGAGGACGCGACTCGAATAATAGTCGCCTCTTTATTACCTTGGTAGGACTGCTGGGGTCCCTGGATGGAGGTGAGAGCAGGGGTGTACAGGCAGGTATTACATCTCCTTAGGTTGCAGGGAAAAGTACCTGGGGATGGAGCGGTTTGGGTGAGAAGGAATGAGCAAAGCAAGTAGTTGCGGAGGGAGTGAACACTATGAAAAGCGGAAAGGGGTGGATGTGAGGAGATGTGACCCTGATGGGATCATATTGCAGGTGGTAGAAATGTCAGAGAATGATATGTTAGATGTGGAGGCTGGTGGGGTGAAAGGGATGGACCAAGAGTCTGGGGGGAGGGGGCGGTAAGAGTAGACCTGCAGGACACGAGCGACACAGTGAGGGATCCATTCACAACAGCAGGGGGGAAACCATGTTTACTAAGGAAAGAGGATATCTTGGATGTCCAAGAATGGAAAGCCTCATCTTGGGAGCAGATGCAGTGAAGATGCAGAAATTGGCATTCTGCTGATGCTGCAAATCCCAAATAAAAACTAGAAATGTTGGAAACACTCAGCAGGTCAGGCACCATGTGCGGACAGAGAAACGATCTATGTCTCAGGTCTGAGACTTTGAACTCGGAAATAAATAAAACGTAAATTTTTGGTGTGGAGAAAGGAACTACAGATGTTGGTTTACAGCAAAGATAGACACAAAATGCTGGAGTAACTCAGAGGGACAGGCAGCATCTCTGGATAGAAGGAATGGTTGGCGTTTCGGGTGAGAGGGTAGTGGGGGAGTGATGGGTGGAAGACAGGAATCATTTCTGTCAGGGCAAGACCAAATTATGTAGTGTATAACTAATAATTAGATCAGATTATGCTTTTTTTTTATCTGCTCAAAGCTCTGTGATGCAAGTTTTTTTTCATTTCAAGGAGGGTGGTTGATCTGCATTCTCTGGTCAGAATCAAATAGAGGATGTGCCAATCATCAAGGGCATGAACTCAACCTCATGAAGCCTAAGCACCATCTTTTTTTGATGAATGGCTGTAGCCACAACAGAAAGCACTAGAATGTAATGCAACCAAAGTGAAATGGACCTCATGTTTTCCTAATGATTAATGCCCCCAGCTGAGAAACCAATAAGAGAGACTTTTAAAATGCGCAGGGAACTGATCGCGTCATAACTCAGACATAAAACAACACACGGAAACGATGCCTGCTTCTGCGTGACGAGCAGAGGGGATGGTAGTTAATTCTCTGGATTGGAGCAATAAAATTGTGCCACAGCAGTGAGCAGATTGCAGATAAATATCTCGCCGTTTTGTCAGGAACATTGCAGTAACCTGCTGCTGATGTTGGCAAGACTGGTGGAAAAGCAAAGCTCACCCTACACCAGTCCCTTCATTGAAGAGAGATTGTGACCTGGAAATTGAATAAGGCATGGGGACATAATGAGGAGTTGATGCCAGCTAGCCACACGCCAGCTCATGGTGACATGGTCTGCTCGCTCTTCATGCTGATTACTGTGATTCACCCAAGCAGCCATCTATCTCATCATTCACTGCAGCAAGGCAGCCCATGTCAGGAATAAGAACATTAGGAATAGCAGCAGCAGTGGGCCTTCAGCTCTTCATGCCTACTCTGCCTTTAATCAGATTGTGGCTGATTTTATTTACCTCAGGACCAATTTCCAGCACTGACTACTTATCCCATGATTCACTAAATATCCAATAAAATATTTATTGTATACATTAGCTATGCAGTAAAGAATTTCACTGTGCCGAGTCACATGTGGCAATAACATATCCCATTCTATTCCAAAATATATCAATATGATTTGACAGCTCTCTTTCGTAGAGAATTCCAACAATTTCAAAAGATAAGAAGTTCATTCTCGCAAGTGTGCTGAATGGCCAACACATTTACTTTGAGTCCGTGACCCTAGAATCTCAATACCTCAATCAGAGGAAGCGTCAATTCCACAAGATTTCAAGGTTTCAATTACATCACCTTTGGGCAGCACGGTGACACAGCAGTAGAGTTTCTGCCTTACAGCGTTTGCAGCACCAGATACCTGGGTTCGCCCCCGACTACAGGTGCCGTCTGTACGGAGTTTGTGCGTTCTCTCCGTGACTGCATGGGCTTTCTCTGAGATCTTCGATTTCCTCCCACACTCCAAAGACATACAGGTTTGTAGGTTAATTGGCTTGGTATAAGTGAGAATCGTCCCTAGTGTGTGTGGGATAGTGTTAATGTGCTGGGATCACTGGTCGATGCGGACTCGATGGGCCGAAGGGCCTGTTTACGCGCTGTGTCTCTAAACTAAACTAAACTAAACTTCTCAGGTCCTAAACACCAGAGAGTATAAGCATGTCTACTTAATCTCGCTTCAAATGACTTCCTGCATCCCAGGAGGTGAACTAGTGATCTTTTGCTGCACCCCCTCTCTCGCATATATCCTTCTTGAAAAGTAGAGGGGTTTGCAAGATGTAGCCAGGGAACTGGTGGGTATATGGAAGGAATTGCCAGAGGGGCATACAATTACAACATTTAAAAGACATTTAGACAGGTACATGGTTAGGAAGAATTTGGAAGATATGGGCAAATTCAGACAAATGAGATTAACTCAAGAATCAAGAGCCAGGAATGTGTCAAAAATCAGGAAAACACCAGGTCAGCATGGATAAGTTGAGCTGAAGGGCCTGTTTCCATACTGCTTGGTTCTATGTCTTTAATCGGATACCCCAATGTAGGAACAAAGATCAATGACCCAACTCCAGTTGTCAAGGTATGAAGACTGCACACCCATGCATTTCCTTCCCGCAAGGCCTGCAGCAGTCACTATACCACACTTGATTTACTCTTTCATGCATGAGGCCTGACATTTCTCCATTGTCTTGCTGCTACACTGGGTTGTCAGCCTGCATTATGTGCTTAAGATCCTGAAGCAGGGTTTAAACTCACAGTGGCCTGCCTGACTCAAAGGAGGTTGTTAGTCATTGAATCGTTGCAGGCACACCTTACTGAAGCAGTTGGGATTCAGTAACTCTCGCCAGCTCACCAAAGCCAACTGGGTTTATAAAGTGTTAGGAAAGAACTGCAGATGCTGGTTTAAATCAAAGGTAGATGCAAAATGCTGGAGTAATTCAGTGGGACAGGCAGCATCTCTGGAGAGAAGGAATGGGTGACGTTTTGGGTCGAGACTCTTCTTCAGATATAAAGTGTTATCCAGATAAATCAGCACTAATCTAGCAATTAGTCTACATTCTCCTTATCTATCTGACACAGGACCAATCTCTACCCTGAAGGTAGATACAAAAAGCTGGAGTAACTCAGCAGGACAGGCAACATCTCTGGAGAGAATGAATGGGTGAGGTTTCAGGTCAAGACCCTTCTTCAGACTGGTTAGGAATAAGGGAAACGAGAGATATAGACGGTGATAAAGAACAATGAATGAAGGATATGCAAAAAAGTAACGATGATAAAGGAAACAGTGAAGTAATTGCCACAGGGCTGGTGGGTGGGTGGGGCAGTTCAGGGATCTTAGCTCTCTGATAATGAACAATCAAGCCTGGATAGTATGTAAAGGAAATAAATCTGAAGCTTGGGCCCATGTAACATCTTTCCTTCCATAGGATTAGGAATCAAGCTTTTATTATCTTCTGGCTGGTCTTGTTGCAATTTGCAAGATTAATGTGTCCACTATATGGTGGATATATTTATCTTGGGCCTTTTTAATCTCCCTTACATTTGTTTACATTCAAGTGCAATTTTGGCTTCCCAATATTCTCACTCTGTCCTTGTGCATGTCAGGTCTGAAGTGAAGGTTTTGCAGCTGAGGAATGGGACATCTGGCGACGGCTTGCTGTATGCGGCCAAATCCTGCACTTGGGGATCAGGATGTACAAACAGGTGTGAGAAATGATCACCCGGTCGCAGCATCAGGGATACCAGTGGACATGGGTCCAGGAGTCAAGCACATGGAGGGGGCTAGATAGGCGGCAGAATGAATGGAGTTCTACGCTGCACACCAAGCCATTTAATTCTCCAGCTAAAGTGGCTGTTATCCTCTGACTGGAATAACAAAATATTATAGTTACTGAATGGATTGGGAACCCATGACTCATGTGCTGGGCAGAAGGGAAATCGAAGCCATAATAATACAAATAATACGTGTTAGCCGTGGTTTGGTGGGTGATTCCCACTTCTCAGTGAGACAAATTTGCAGCCTGAATATTCAAGTGTGTGCTGTGTGCTGCCATTCCAATGGAATAATAATGAGAGGGAGTTGTACTGTCCATCGATCAGAGGAAACAGTCAACCAAGCCTGCATCTGCTTCTTTAGGGGGATGTAAATGCTCCCAAGTCTTTTTTCTGATGACGAGTTGGAACAATTTTCTCAAGAATCTTGGACAAAGATCAAACCTCTTGAATCATCTCCCATTGTTAATTCCACTCTAGGAATATTCCATTGGCTGTAAACACATTGGGATATCCTGAGACCAAGAAGGAGAGAGTGACTGTTACCTGTATGTGCTTCTGCCATTTAATTTGTAGGATATTGTGGCATTTTGTTTTTTGAAGTAAGCTGTGAGTTGGCCTTTATCACGGAGTCACGGGACCGTGGCATCCATTCTTCCATTGCTGCAGGGCACAGAACCCAGATTGGAGAACTAGATATGTGGATGGCGAGAGCTGTCACTCCCTAGAAACAAAGTGTTAGGCAGGCATGTGTGTACATGGTAACGTGCGGAGAGGCCAGCCTTTGCGTGGTGAAGTCCCCGGTCACGTAATAGCTGCTGGAGGTGAAAACATGAGAGTAATTTCTAATAGAGAGTGGGAGTTGTGGACATCTCCCCCTTTTGAGATTATGGCACCTCTTCCAGCCAAACTCCTGGTTTGGAGAAAGTTGGTACAAGAACAGGAGCAGGAGTAGGCCACGACCTCTCACGCCTTCCCTGCCATTCAATGTGAGCATGACTGATCTGCCTCAGACCTCAACTCCTCTTCAATGTGCCTTTCCCATAGCCCTTCATTATCTGGCATTTTGAAAATGTGAATACCCTGATTGATTCAGTCTCCATGGTTTTCCAGGATGGAGAATTCTAGAGATTCACCCCCCGCCTGCCAGATGTTCCAATAGCCTGCCAGATGTTCCAATATACCTCTGTTTGAAATGACAGCCCCCTTATCTTGTAGCTGCCACTCCCCCAGCCCACCTGGACCACGTTCCCATGTGGCTTCCTTCACTGTCATTCCTTCCCAGTTCGATTGCTAAGAGCAAGCCCTCCATAGCTGCACGTCAGACGTTCGCATCCTTGTTAAGGTCACTGTATATTCGCACGTGTTTAACTTTCCAAAATAATACAGGCCACCCACAGACTGAACTGATCTGACAGGCAATTGATTAACATCAAAACTGTAACTACCACTTAGTGCCGCCAGAAGCAAACAGCATGAAGCAACTGAGTGTTCCCTAGTGCCACAACTCATCCTGCTTATGACTGATTTTCTTTTCTACAAATCGAAACCTCGCATTTCTTTCTGTCACTTATCACTATTTACTTTATTGTTTCCATTTCTTCTTCTTATTTCCTTCCTGTCCCTTGGTTATTCTCTTTCCCTCCCTCCCTCCCATTATACTCCCTCTGCCAATTCTTTTCTCCCCCTCTGCCATCTTTCTCGCTCATCCTCTTTCTCTCTGTTCCCTGGCAGTTCTCTGCCTCCGTGACTCACAGTCTCTCTATATCCCACACTGACAAGCAGATTTTGTTTTACATCCTGCCACGAAGGACATGCACAAAGTCAATAAACACGCAACTAAAGGGAATGACGTAAAAGGCCCCGGCTGCCAAGTGAGAGTTAATATGTTCCAATTCAGTAGTTTAATAATCTAATCATTTTTTTTTCTTAAGGCAAATCATTGCGAGCTGTCACTCTCACATTTCACATCTGGTGCTCTTTGCTGGCACAGTGTAAGAGGCAGACCAACCAAACAGCTGAACACAGTTGAAGGAGTCAAGCAGACATGCTGCACAGAAAGAGGCCATTCGGCCCACAAAGTCTGTGCCACCAAGAAGCACCCAATCCCAATTTATGCCACTTGGTGGCACAGACTTTGGCGGTGCCTTGAGTGGAAAGACGCACCTCCTTCCCATGGGCTAGTGGTGACCCACCAGGGGCAATATCTTTCAGCAGATGAGGCCTTCCTTTGTCAATCATAGAGTCATACAACATGGAATCTCAGCCTAACTTGCCCACACTGCTCAACATGTCCCATCTACACTAGTCCCACCTGCCTGCGTTTGTTCCATATCGATGCCTCCCACTTTCATGTCATCTGCAAACTTTCTAATCATGCCTTGTGCATTCTCATCCAAATTGTTGCTATAAACCACAAAGAGCAAAGGCTCCAGCACAGATCCCTGAGGCACATCACGAGTCCGAGGCCTCCAGTATGAAAAACAACCTTCCACATCACCGTCTGCTTCCCTCCATTAAGCCAATTCTCTATCCAGTTGGCTAAGCTCTTCCTGGATTCAATGCATTCCAACCTTCCAGAGCAGCATACCATGTGGAACCTTTTAAAGGCCTTGCTGACGTCCATATAGACAACATCTATTACTTTTCCCTCATGAACCTATTTAGTTACTTCCTCGGATTTCTGAGACATGATCTCCCACATACAAAACCTAGCTGACTACCCTTAATCATGTCATTGATACATAGACAATAGGGGCAGGAGTAGGCCATTTGGCCCTTCGAGCCAGCACCATAATTCGAGCCAGCACCGTCATTCATCCACAATCAGTACCCCGTTCCTGCCTTCTCCCCATACCCCTTGATTCCACTAGACTTAAGAGCTCTATCTAACTCTTTCTTGAATGCATCCAGTGGATCGACCTCCACTGCCTTCTGAGGCAGAGAATTACACAAAATTCACAACTCTCTGTGTGAAAAAGTTTTTCCTCAGCTCAGTTCTAAATGGCCTACCCCTCATTCTTAAACGGTGGCCCCTGGTTCTGGACTCCCCCAACATCGGGTACATGTTTCCTGCATCTAGCGTGTCCAATCCCTTAATAATCTTATAATTTTTCTTTGATGACACTCTAACATCATAGTTTAGACAAAAGACAATAGGTGCAGGAGTAGTCCATTCGGCCCTTCGAGCCAGCACCGTCATTCAATGTGATCATGGCTGATCATCCACAATCAGTACCCTGTTCCTGCCTTCTCCCCATATCCCCTGACTCCGCTATCTAGCTCTGTCTTGAAAGCATCCAGAGAACCGGCCTCCACTGCCCTCTGACACAGAGAATTCCACAGACTCACAACTCTCTGTGTGAAAAAGTGTTTCCTTATCTCCGTTCTAAATGGCCTACCGCTTATTCTTAAACTGTCCCCCTGGTTCTACACTCCCCCAACATCAGGAACATGTTTTTTGCCTCTAGCGTATCCAAACCCTTAATCGTCTTATATGTTTCAATAAGATACCCTCTCATCCTTCTAAACTCCAGAGTATACAAGCCCAGTCGCTCCATTCTTTCAGCATATGACAGTCCTGCCATCCCCAGAATTATCCTTGTGAACCTACGCGGCACTCCCTCAATAGCAAGAATGTCCTTCCTCAAATTAGGGGACCAAAACTGCACACAATACTCCAGGTGTGGTCTTACTAGGGCCCTGTACAACTGCAGAAGGACCTCTTTGCGCCTATACTCGACTCCTCTTGTTATAAAGGCCAACATGCCATTCGCTTTCTTCACTGCCTGCTGTACCTGCATGCTTACTTTCATAGACTGATGAACAATGACCCCCAGATCCCATTGTACTTCCCCTTTTCCCAACTTGACACCATTTAGATAGTAATCTGCCTTCCTGTTTTTAATACCAAAGTGGATAACCTCACATTTATCCACATTAAACTTCATCTGCCATGCATCTGCCCACTCCCCCAACCTGTCCAAGTCACCCTCCATTCTCATAGCATCCTCCTCACAGCTCACACTATCACGCAGCTTTGTGTCATCTGCAAATTTGCTAATGATACTTTGAATAACTTCATCCAAATCCCTTCATCCAAGAAGCTTTATATCCTTTATATTCTTATATTATATTCTTAGTATTATATTATATTCTTAATATATTATATTATATTCTTGGCTAGCTTACCTTCGTACTTCATCTTTTCTCCCTGAATTGCCTTTTTAGTTACCTTCTGATGTTCTTTAAAAGTTTCCCAATCCACTGGCTTCACACTCATCTTGGCTATGTTATACGTCTTCTCTTTTAATTTTACTTCGGAGTCACGTGAGTGACTACGTGAATAGCCCGCTCAGCACGCATGCGCGGCATTACGTTCAGCAGTGCAACAGCGGCGCATCGGGAGTCAGGCGCTCCCGCTACGGGGTGAAAGAACGGACCGTCAGGTAAGCTCTGAGGTCGGGTTTTTCTTTCACAGGGAGCCTTCTGCTTTCAGGCAGAGAAGAAAGGCTCTAGAACAAACTTGTCCCCCGCTCGACTCCACGGAGGAGCATTCCATCTGGGGGGGGGGGGGGGGGGGCAGCAACAAGGCGGTAGGACCGCTTACCCGGCGCTCCGCTATTCCCCGACACCGCGCTGGAAGTAAAGCCATGGAAGAGACTTCCGACTGGTGGCTTCGACTTGTCGGACGGGGACGTCTCTCCACCCGCCCGGGGGAGAGACAGCCGCATGAGCCGCTTGGAGCGGCTCCTGGAGCAGGAGCTCCAGCGAGACGCGCTTCGTGAGGGGCACTCCCTCCACAGTGCCTTCTGCACTGTCCATTGCTTCCTCCTTACCCGAGGGTGGCTTTGGTGACCAGGACTGGGCTGGTCAAGATGACTGAAGATCTCGGGAGTATGCAAGGGGTGCAGGAACAGGAAAAGCTGCTCAGTGTGATGGACCGCTACGTGGCAACCCCACGTGCAGGAGGCCGTTAAAGGCCAAACCAGCGGCCAGCATTAACCACCTCTCCAACATGCCCCTACAGGAGAGGTGGTCAATAAGGTTTTAGAAAACTGCAGCGGATCCTCAGGCTCCTGACGTCAGCCATCACATCGTTTGCTCGTTCGGTGGACAAATACGGAGATGACCACAACCTTCGTAAACAAATCATAAAACCTGCCATAAAATCCTAAATTTGCGGAGTTGTGCATACCCCAGCCACTGAGCCAGACCCACTGCTCTTTGGCAAAAACCTCACAAAGCATATGAAGGATATGGAAGAGGCTTTAAAAAACTTTCAGTCTCATGAGGGCAGGCCCGTGACGAGCAAACCAAAAACAATAATTCCTAAGCAGCAGCACCCCATCGCGTCCATCAGTCGACGTCTACCATATGGGACTGGTGTAAAGCTCGGGGTCCGCATTCTATCCCCGGAAGTCTTCTTTAGACCAGGGCCCCATAGAAAATGCGCCACCCCCCAACATCACCGCCACGTCAGACAACGTGCAAGACTCGTTGGACCGGCAGGAAACAGAACAATACCCATAACCATGGAGGTAGGTGGGTCTGGTTCCTACCAGCATATAGAAAATAGGGGCTTAATACTAACAGGGGGGAGATTACACCTGTTTTAAGAAGCACGGAGTCTATCACGAGTGATTAGTATATACTCAATGGCATTAGTGGATATAAAATACAATTCATACTAGAAAAATTGCCACCAGTTCAACATTCACCCCAGAGGGTATTTTCCCTCTCCGTTAGAGAAACGAGAGGGACAAGCTGAACTGGTGAGACTAATTACAAAGGGTATCATGGGAAAACATGAACCCTTGGAATTCGTATCAAATATTCGTCACTAAACCCAAAAAAGATGGTGGATGTCGCATCATCATTGACTTAACTTCACTAAATATGTTTGTTAAGTATATACATTTCAAAATAGAAACGGTTGTTACTGCCAAACAACTAATTTCCAAAGGATACTTCATGGCAAGCATTGATCTTAAAGATGTTTACTATTTAGTACCATTCACAAGGATCATCGCAGATACCTGAAATTTACCTGGATGGGGCAGCTATGGCAGTTTATAGCGTTACCCAATGGATTCACATCAGCCCAAGATTATTCACCAAGATACTAAAACCAGCTCTGGCAATATTCAGAAGACAAAAACATATTGTCATGGCATATCTTGATGATATCTTAAATAATAGGCAAGATAATGGAATTGACTATGTTAGCTGTATCAGCTACCAAACAGTTATTCGAAACCCTGGGATTGTCTTACATCTGCTGTTTATACTGCTTAACTCTGGGAGGAGGTACCGCAGCATGAAGAGCAGGACAACCAGGTTCTGCAACAGCTTCATCCCCCAGGCCATAAGATTACTGAACAATCAAAAAAACTGAGGCTAGAACTTTTTAAATATCGACACTTTTTAAAAAACTTTTTATATATATTTATTTTACAGAACTTGCACATGAGGCATTTTTATGGACGCACCTAGCACTTTTACTTTACTATTTACCTGATTTAGAGAGTCAAATGCAACGAAATTTCGTTCAAGGTGCACTGTGTCTAGGTGTATTTGAATGACAATAAAGTTTTCATTCATTCATTCATCCAGATAAATCTAAGTTGAAGCCATCCACAATCATGGACTACTAGGGCTTCACAATTAATTCAGTCTATGTGACTGTAACATTGCCAAGAGACAAAACAGTTGAATTGGCACAATCATGCAACAATTTAATGATTCGGACCTTTGCACTGTCAAAACTTACAAAGAGCAAAGGTACAGGCACCAAAACGACACACAGGTCATTATGATCGTGTCTTAAAGTTACCCACTGAAGCAATATCAGAACTACAGTGTTCAAGAAGGAACTGCAGATGCTGTAAGATCGAAGGTACACAAAAATGCTGGAGAATCTCATATAGATAGGGTGGTAAAGAAAGCTTTTGGTATGCTAGCCTTTATAAATCAGAGCATTGAGTATAGAAGCTGGGATGTAATGTTAAAATTGTACAAGGCATTGGTGAGACCAAATCTGGAGTTTGGTGTACAATTTTGGTCGCCCAATTATAGGAAGGATGTCAACAAAAGAGAGAGCGTACAGAGGAGATTTACTAGAATGTTGCCTGGGTTTCAACAACTAAGTTACAGAGATAGGTTGAATAAGTTAGGTCTTTATTCTCTGGAGCGCAGAAGGTTAAGGGGGGACTTGATAGAGGTCTTTAAAATGATGAGAGGGATAGACAGAGTTGATGTGGACCAGCTTTTTCCTTTGAGAGTAGGGAAGATTCAAACAAGAGGACATGACTTCAGAATTAAGGGACAGAAGTTTAGGGGTAACATGAGGGGGAACTTCTTTACTCAGAGAGTGGTAGCGGTGTGGAATGAGCTTCCAGTGGAAGTGGTGGTGGCAGGTTCGTTGGTATAATTTAAGAATAAATTGGATAGGCATATGGATGAGAAGGGAATGGAGGGTTATGGTATGAGTGCAGGCAGGTGGGACTAAGGGAAAAAAATTGTTCGGCACGGACTTGTAGGGCCGAGATGGCCTGTTTCCGTGCTGTAATTGTTATATGGTTATATGGTTAACATGGCTGCATTTCTCAAGGATGCTTTGAGCACATCCTTCAATCTTGGTACACTGACAATGCATGTGATCAATATAAAGATCTCTTGGCACATATGACACCAATTTCACACACACTTTGATCTCTAAATTAGTTGGAACCATGGCAACTAAGGATCAACTAAGGATACATCCCATGTTATGACATATAGACAACCAAACTAAAATGTTGATCCCATTACTTATTGTTTCAATATATCCATTGACTGACTCATAACGTTTATACACTTGGGACACATTCAGCATAACCTTGGCGCTACTCAATATTAGGTCTTTGTCCGAGTTATTTTATTCGGATGGGACAGAGGCTTCTGATGCATAATCTTCTGATTGTTTTTTTGCAAAGCCTCAACATGTAGGCGCCATGCATTGTTACTGAAACCCGTGGCCTGTCACTGCACTGAACCGTGCCTTGTTCCCAACTCATGAATGGATCCTCTGTGATATCATCATGTGAATGCACGTGGACATTCATTCAATTTTCTCTGAAGCCTTTGTTCAGCTTCAGGAGGTCCTGCAAGGATTAACCTTACTCCCCACGAAATGCTGAGGATTCCATGACGGACGGAAGAAAAACATTTAAGAGTCGTTTTTTGTAACCAGATCTTTTTATAACATTTGCAATGCAAAATAGCACCATGCATCATCTGTTATTTTAATTACAAAATTGATACTTTGTAATTTCTGCATACCTCATGTAGGGAAACAGGCACCCATAAACACAGAAAGCTGAAGGATCTTACAATGTTTCACACCGTGACTGGGCTCCAAACTCCACCATAAAAAGTGCAGGGGAAATCCCATGTGTGTGACCAGATGATCTCACTGAAAAGATCTGACTCAGTGATCATACTTCAGGTAGCACAGTGATACAGTGGTAGAACTGCTGCCTTACAGCACTAGGCACCTGGGTTTGATCCTGACTACACGGTGCTGTCTTTACAGAGTTTGTACATTCTCCCTGTGACAGCGTAGGTTTTCTCTGGGTGCTCCAATTTCCTCCCACACTCCAAAGACATGCAGGTTTGTTGATTAATTGGTTGCTGTAAATTGTCCCCAATGTGCAGGATAGAACTAATAATATGGGTGTCCGCAGGTCGGCGCGATGCGGTGGGCCGATTGGGCCTGTTTCCACGCTGTATCTCTAAACTAAAAACTAAACTAAACAGTGTTGGCTGGTGTATGAGTTGAATGGGGGATTGCTCCATAATCCAGGGCTTTGCCAGGTACCCGAACAAGATAGGGCTGTTGGTTACTGTTTACACAGCCATAACCTATTACTCACTGGCCAGCAAGTTCCCCAAGCTTTGTGAAAGGTTATGAACACAAAGTGGTAAATCTGTTTATTTTTCTACTGATGCTGCCCAACCTGAGTAGAATCACAGATCGATACAGCATGGAGATACGTTCTTCAGCCCAACTCATTCATGCTGACCAAAATACCTAAGACCTAAGTTAATCCCATTATATCCAGCATTTTCTGTTTTTATTTTACATTGTCCACTTATTGTTCTGGGTGGCACAGTGGTGTTTGTAGGATAATTGGCTTCTGTAAATTCTCCCCTAGTGGGTAGGACGTAGAGCTAATGTATGGGTGTCATAGAGTCCTAGAATCATAGAGTCATACAGCGTGGAAACAAGTCCTTCAGCCCAACTTGCCCACACCAACCAACATATCCCATCTACACTAGTCCCTCCTGCCTGCATTCGGCCCATATTTCTCTAAACCTGTCATATCCATGTACCTGTCTAATTGTTTCTTACAGTAAATGTTGTAAGAGTCTTTGTCTCAACTACCTCCTCTGGCAGCCTGAGCCTTCCCACAGCCAAACCCCTCCCACAGCCTGGTTCCTCCCATAACTGTGCTCATCCCACTGCCTGACTGACTGAATGACAGACCCAAAGACTGACCTGAACCCACTGTCTGGCCCCATTCAATGCTGCCGCCCCTACAGTCTGGATGTGCCCACATCCTGCCCATACAGCAGTCTCTCACCCCTTACAGCTGTTTAGTACTAATTGTATCTACTCCAGAAGCTTCACAATGGGAGGTTGTGCTTTATGACACACTAACAACAACTAACGCACAAGCATACTTCGCACATCTGAGGAGTAATAATGCCCCTCCCCAAACACAGACACATAGACACCCAGACACATAGACACCCAGACATACACACCGCACACACATGTTGATGCAATCATAAAGAAATCATATCAACACACACGTGTATGTTTACATCTTCTTAGGCCCTCTTCGGTCATGGCTGACCATGGGTGTCTCCAGGGTTGGAGGACGCTAGTGCGTGACTTTGTTAAACGAGGGGAGACTGGTTCACAGACAGCCACCACATGGTCCTTGACAGACCTGGGTCAGGATCCAGTGGCATGGAGTCCAAGATGACCGGAGACCCTTTTCTGCTGCAGCCTTCATCCGCCTTCCCAGCCATTGTGACGCTCCACTAAGGTCAGCCATCATCCTCTGCCTGTTCCACCGTTGAGGTCTTGGTTGGATTGCTCTTTGTCAGAGTCCTCCCCCTTAACCTTACTGCCATGGGTGGCCCTACCAGGAGCATAGCTCCAGACGGCATCGCTTTCAGGATCTCAGGACCACACAAGCTCCTCCACCACGACAAGGTGACAATCCATGGTTTACATACAAATAGAATAGAAACCCTTCAGGTCACAAACCATGTGTAGGAAGGAACTGTAGATGCTGGTTTAAACTGAAGATAGACACAAAAAGCTGGAGTAACTCAGCGGGAGAGACAGCATCTCTGGATCATCCCATTCCTTCTCTCCAGAGATGCTGCCTGTCTCGCTGAGTTACTCCAGCTTTTTGTGTATATCTTCAGGTCACAAACCAATCTGACTTTGAAATATATCACCAGTCCAACCTTGGTCAAACTAACTCCTGGAACCTCTCTGCAACACTTGGGGCATCTTCACCAGAAGACTGTAGAAGTTGATGAAAATGGCACATCATTCTCCTATGGGAGAAATTAGGGTTAGGCAGTAAATATTAACTCTGACAATCTAATTATGTAGGACATAGAACATAGAAGAGTACAGCACAAGAATAGGCCCTTCGGCCCACAATGTCTGTGCAGAACATGAAAGCCATATCAAGAGTCAAGAAAGCCAAGAATATTTTATTCTCATTAATGCCAGAACAGAACAATGCAATCCTTACTTGCAGCAGCTGCACAACATTCCACCTTGACATGGAAATATTTATTCATTTTCAGACGCACCATTGAATGGGTCTTCCATGAATAAGTGAATCCATACGACCAAGTCGTCGTGAATCCCATATATCCTAATCTTCCGGGACAGCCTACCATAAGGGACTTTATCAAAAGCTTTACTAAAATCCATGTACACAACATCCACCACCCTACCTTCATTAATCTCCTTCATCACCAAAAAAATAAAAAAATAAGACACAACCTGCCACATTCAAAGCCTTGCTGGCTATCCTTCATCAGCCATCCTCTTCCAAATGGGAGTATATCCTATCCCGAAGAATTCTCTCCAATAGTTTCCTCGCCACTGAAGTGAGGCTCACTGGCCTGTAGTTCTCTGGATTTTCTCTATTTCCCTTCTTAAACAATGAAACAACATTGGCTCCTCTCCAGTCCTCCGGGACCTCACCTGTGGCTAGAAAAGAAGCACAGATCCTCGTCAAGGCTTCCACAATCTCCTCTCTTGCCTTCCTCAATAACCTGGGATAGATCCCATCGGGCCCTGGGGACTTAGCCCCCTTAAGTTCTTTAGCTTCAGCACCACCACTTTCTCGATCTCAAACTGCCCTAGCATATTTGTATTCTCCACACTGATCTCACTGTCCTCCAGGTCCTTTTCCTCAGTAATACAGATGCAAACCATTTGTGTGCATGAGATTCGACATCAGTCTGTTTTGTGCCTCTTTTGTGCCATCTATTGCTATGTTTGTGTGGCTGTATATGCAGTTTTATGCTGGTGGGTGTTTTTATATTAGTATGTTTGGGTGTTAATGTGTTAAGGGTCTGTCCCACTTACGCGACCTGCACCTGTGATAGATCGCCGAAATTTGAAAATTCAGCTGCGACCAGAAAGACGCAACGACTCTTTGGAGACCTCTCACAACCATAGGAGACCTCTCACGATCATTTTGGTGACCTATCACGGGTGCCAGCAGTCGGCAGTAAAGTGTATGTGTGAGAGAGATGTTTGTTTCGGTGGCTGTGAGTCTGATTGTGTTTCAGTGTGTGTGTGTGTGTGTGTGTGTGTGTGTGTGTGTGTGTGTGTGTGTGTGTGTGTGTGTGTGTGTGTGTGTGTGTGTGTGTGTGTGTGTGTGTGTGTGTGTGTGTGTGTGTGTGTGTGTGTGTGTGTGTGTGTGTGTGTGTGTGTGTGTGTGTGTGTGTCCGTGTCTGTCGTGTCTATTTCTATTTGTGTGTAGTGTGTGTTTGTTCCTAGACTGATGATTGCGGATCATTGACTGGCAGTTGCCCCTTTGAGATGTTTACTGAAAAGCAAATCCGGCAAAGTTTGTCTGGCTGACAAAAGCTTCAGGCTGGCCTTTGAGCTGTTTGTCGTTTAATCTCTCAGGAGAGTTCTGATTGATGCTTTGGTGGTAAGAGTTGACAGCATGCCTGGAATCACATATTTTCCCTGAGAGATGTTATTGCATGTTCCTCTGTGGAACAGCCAACTTCAGTAAACCCCTGTCATCTCTCAGGAGAACAGTCTTGCTCACTTTGATAAAGACACCCTGATACTTCAACATGTAATTATTCTGCAGTTGGATAGTTGAGCTAGAACCAATTCAAGTAGATCCAAATTACGTTTGAGGACCTTAGCCGCTGCATCCTGAGTAGGCCATGTCACTGCTGGAATGCCAGTGAGTTGCACTTGCATTAACTGTTCAAGGATGCAAGTCACGTCAAGTCAAATGTATTCGTAAATGTAAAAGTGCAATGAAATGAACTTGCCAGCAGCGGTACAATAAAAAAAAAACACACAATACACAATAAAAATTTAACACAAACATCCACCACAGCATTCATCAGCTGGAGCACCACAGACTGCTGCGGGCTAGCGAACGGAGCTCTCCTTTCCGGCGACCCCCGGCGAGGGCTCGCCCGCTCCGCGACGATAGAGTCTATGCCGCACCCTCTGCTGAAGCCCCGGGCGCGTCTCCGGGAATCGGAATCCTTTGTTAGGCCACGAGGGAGGCGACATGGAAAAAGCGATTTCCCCCTTACCCCCCCCACACCACCCCCCCACACAAGACACACCAAGAAACATTAAAAACACAAAATGGGACATACTAAAAAAACAAAAAAAGGTGAAAAAACGAAGACGCTGCTGGCAGGGCAGCCGGCTTGCAGCGCCCACACCGACCGAGTTCAATCATTTCACTCTAACAGCAAGGAATTTACTAGGTATAAAAAAAACAAAGTGCTGGAGGAATAGCAGGCCAGGCAGCATCTGTGGAGGGAAATTGGCAGACAAGATTTCAATTTGGCACCCTTTTGCAGACTGCTGGAGTTGAGGGAGAAAGCTGATAAAGACAGGAGAGTGAAAGTGGTGGGGCAAGAACTGGCAAGTGATAGGTGGGCTTAGGTGAAGAGAGGTGATTCAGGTTCACGACCTGATGCAGGCAGGTGGAGATAGTAACAAAAGCTAGAGATGAAATGGAGATAAAAGAGAAGGGAGCAGAGGGGGTAATAGGGAAAATGGGGGGCAGAATGGGAGAGGTGGGTGGGAGACTAATGGATGGAGGAGGGTAACGGAACAGAGAAGATGAAATATTTCAGCATTTGCAGCCCCTTGTATTTCCATTCACTAGATGCGTTGCTCACAACTATAAATGCGCTCACAGCAATATCTCTAGATGTTACTTTGGGGGTTAATCCCTAAGACATCCTTCAAAATGAGCTTCGGGTTTGCAAGTCAATCCTTTTCCTTGAGAGACCAATGTTCATTGAGTCACTCACAACACTGAGTGAGTGACTCAAGACTCCTGCCACCACTGCTCACCATATACCGCATCTGTCCCAAAGCTTTCAAAACTTCCCCTGAATAAGTCATAAGCTGACTTTGTACCTTCCTGAGGGGAGATGGCTGAACGCTCATCAAGCGTATCTTTCCCCAGAATGGAGCAGTCTGCAGCTGCGGCCATTAGCACCTGGATTGGCTTTCTGTCAATCAGCGCGGTGACCTTAAAGCCCAGTCATCTCAGTTTGCAGCAGGATGCTGTCCGCGATAAATCCCCTTTTTTCTGCTATGTTTGTAATAGTGCGCAGATCCCTTTCCAATGATTTCTTATCAGGAACTGTTGATTTTACATTTGAGACTATACTCCTGTTTCATTAAACAAGCTGCTGCCACACATCCTCCTGATGTGAGTAGCTCTTAGACACTTTGTACCCCAGGAATATACCGCAGGTGATGCACCACCCATCCTTACAGCAACCACAGGAGATGCAACACCTGCCCTTATACCTTCACCCTCGACTCCATCCAGGGACCCCGACAATCCTTTCAGGTGAGGCAGAGGTTAACATGTACCTCCTTTAATCTCATCTACTGCATTCGCTGTTCCCGATGTGATCTTCTGTACATCGGCAGGACCAAACGTAAACTCGCCGATTGTTTCGCTGAACACAGGATCTCCCTGTTGCCAACTATTTTAATTCCCCATTCTCATAATGGCCTCTCTGTCCTCGGCCTCCTCAATTGCCTGAGTGAAGCCACATGCAAAGTGGAGGAACAGCACCTCATATTACAACCTAGGAATAAACATTGGATTCTCTTATTTTTAGTAACCTCTACCGACACTCAATGGCCCTCACCTGATTGTCTCCAGCTCTTCCCCCCTACTTTCAGTCTTGAAGATGGGTCCTGACCCAAAACGTCACTCATCCTTTTTCTCCAGAGATGCCTCCTGACCCGTTGAGTTACTCCAGCACTTTGTGTCTTTCTTTAACAGTGCAATTGTGTGGGGAATGATTGTCAGTACATATGTTACAGGGACTTGCATCTGTGGTCACATGATGCTTCCACAGGTGCTCGAACAAAGCTTCAGGAGTTTTCTTTGACAGTAGGCTAATGTTACTTCTGTAGTTGTCACCAGAAGTCCCTTGGCATTTTAGTTGCCATCTGCATGGAAGTTGAACGCCTGCCCGGCAAATCAAACAATGATCCTTTGTTCCTGACAACTTTTAACTGGATGTCTTGGACTACCCACCGTCCTGCCTCGAAGTACACAATCTAGAAAATCTCAAACATCATTGAGGGTGAAGATGCAGTAACCCATGCTTGTGATTGAGTGTGCTGAATTTGTAGCTCTCCGCCAACTCAGGTGGTGGTGGCGGTGAACATTCAGCCTCAACCATCTCCATGAGAGAGATACCTTCAGCTTCACACAGAGCTCTCATTAGTGAATGTGTCCACACTTTGGAGCCCTTCTTCTGTAGGTAATATTTCTACCTGATGTTCCCTCTCTGCAGCAGTTCAACATCACTACGCTTACAGCACTCTCTGATATTATTGGTCTTGAGACATATCTCTATTTTCCTTTTTTTTAATTTTGTAAATTTTTCTGACCTTTTGGTGGAATGTGGTTGTTACCCAGGTTCGATCCAGACCGGTATGCTCTCAGTCAGTAGTTTGCACGTTCTCCTGGTAACTGCGTGGGTTCTTCCCCAACAGCTCCAGTTTTCTCCCACATCCCAAAGGGATGCTGAATAGGCGTAAATTACCTGTAGTGCAGGTAAATGGCAAATAAATCTAAACTGCGTTGATGAACATATGAGAGAGAAGAATGTAATGGGACAGGCTGAATGTTCTCCTTCTGTATTTAGTTTTGTTTAGTTTAGAGATACAGCGCGGAAACAGGCGCTTCGGCCCACCTAGTCCACGCCGACCAGCGATCCCCGCACACTTACACTATCCTACACACACTAGGGACAATTTACAGTTTCACCAAGCCAATTAACCTACAAATCTGTACGTCTTTGGAGTGCAGGTGGAACCTGGAGATCCCGGAGAAAACTCACTCAGGTCACGGGGAGAACGTACAAACTCCGTAGAGACAAGCACCTGTAGTCAGGATTGAACCCGGGTCTCTGGTGCAGTAAGGCAGCAACTCTACCGGTGTGCCACCTTGTCATAGTAAGAAACTAATTGGAATTCTTCCTAAGATGGTCTGTCGATACTGCTACCAAGAATGTCCATTCTAAACATGACAGCAAATGTCTCTCTGCACATGGTCATATATGGCCACATGATGATATCATTCAAACATCTGACTTAAGGGCCTGTCCCACTTACACAATTTTTTCAGCGACTGCCGGCACCCATCATAGTCGCAGCAGGATGCCGAAAATTTTCAACGTGTTGAAAATCCAGCGGCGACCAGGAAAAGGTACAACTCTTTGGGCGACTACTCACGACCATACAGGCGTCACCCCAGCGATCCCCACACATTAACACTATCCTACACCCACTAGTGACAATTTTTTTTTTACATTTACCGTACCAATTAACCTACAAACCTGTACGTCTTTGGAGTGTGGGAGGAAACCGAAGATCTCGGAGAAAACTCACGCAAGTCACGGGGAGAACGTACAAACTCTGTGCAGACAGCACCCGTAGTCGGGATCAAACCCAGGTCTCCGGCGCTGCATTCACTGTAAGGCAGCAACTCTACCGCTGCGCCACCGTAACCGCCCTGCCTGCATACCGCCTCCTCACATCCATCCAGGGATTTCAGCCATCCTCCCAGGTGAGACAGAGGTTCACATGCACTTCCTCTCATGTCATCCATTGCATTTCATGCTCCCAATATGGCCTCCTTTACATTAGCAAGAGTAGGCGATTGTTTCGCTAAACACTTTAGTTTAGTTTAGTTTAGTTTAGTTTAGTTTAGTTTAGTTCAGTTTAGTTTAGTTTAGTTTAGTTTAGAGGTACAATGTAGAAACAGGCCATTCGGCCTACCAGGTCCGTGCTGACCAGCAAACATCTATATACTAGTTCTATCCTACACACTAGGGACAATTTACAGAAGCCAACAAAACCTCCTACTTGATCTCAAACACCCCCTGCATATTAGTAATCTCCACCCCGATCTCACTGTGCTCCACGTCCTTCTTCTTTGTTAATACATATGCAAATAGCTCGTTTAGTACCTTGCCTATATTCTGTGACTCCAAGCATAAAGTCCCTCCTTTATCTTTGAACGTGATCAATGAATTATGAAACACTATTGGTGTTACGTGGGCCAAATCGATTATAACATGATATTGATCAGCAACTAGAGAACCACTTAAAAATGTATTTGTAATTGGTAAGCAAAAGGAATGCTGTCTTGGAAGAAAATGTTTTTGGGTAGCTCCCCCCCAATAGTCCGAAGAAGGGGCTTGATTCGAAACGTCACCCATTCCTTCTCTCCAGAGATGCTGCATGTCCTGCTGAGTTACTACGCCATTTTGTGTCTATCTTCGGTTTAAACCAGCATCTGCAGCTCCTTCCTACACAATCAGACACTCTTGCCTCTGAAGAAGACAGCTGATATTCCATTCTTGGATAGCCATTCTTCCTGCCGCACTTGTAGCAGAGTCTGGGTTTCCCACATCAACCGCGTCAGTAATACTGGAACTCACAGAACTGGAGCTATCCTTGAGAATGAGGGACTGCCTCAAAAGGGGAAGAAGGAGGAGGTGAGATTGGGAACGTTTAAAGGAAATGTGCAGGGCATGTTTTGTACACAGAGAGCAATAGGTTCCTCGAACACTCTGCAAGGGGAAGTGTTACATGCAGATATGAAAGCAAGTTTTTAAATAAGCATTCAGACAGACATGTGGATGTTCAGAAAATTAGGCGGACAGACCATTTATAGGCAAATGGGATTAGTTTAAATATGGTTGTCATGGGACTGTACTTGATCAGATTCATACTCCCTGGATGGATCAACTTTCCACTCATTCTCATTATGTGGGACCATAGGAAATTAAAACCTTTCTCCTTCATTCCGATGGCAAGCAATGTGAATGTTTCCTATCAATTCCAATATTATCTCTTGGAATTGATCCCAATGAATGGAACCGCATCCATTGAGCAGGAATCCTGGTGCTGCAGTCTCCGGCCAACTGTGAGCCCATAACTCTGTTATGAATGCACTTAATATCACATCACCTTAATTTACAGAAAGGGAAAGCAATCTAAGGAAACAACAGTGGCAGTGAAACAGCTGGCTTTGGTCACCCCTAGCCATTTGATTTGGCTGAGCTCAGGAGCAAAATGGATATAATTGGTGTCACGTTACCATGCCAACCAAGGAACAAGAGTGAAGGGGGCGGGGATAACTGCAGGACCAGCTTTGGGGAAATTGACTTCGGAACCAACACAATTGTAGACAGTCCAGTGTAAAATAACTCCAAGTTATTTACATTCAAAACCTCTGTAATCTTTACAGCTATTCCATTCAATCTGAGATACAAAATCTGAGAATAGAAACATTATAACTAGCTGGCAAATTGCTTCCATGAACTGACCTTCTTTTGAAATTGATTTCTCTATGACTTTGAAATAAGCTATCAAATGACAAGACAGCAACTGGACAGAGGCAGGGAACTTGACTCTTCCAAGTTACATCGAAAGAAACTCCAGTCACTGAGCATTTATCTTGCATTTACACTGAGAGACAACATGTGCTTATTAATAATGTAATGCTCTTGTCAATATTTAAACCAACATGCTGACAGTCTGTGTTTTGCCAGTGAGATAACCTGCTATAAGTTCCATGAAGATGTCGACTCGGCAGGATGGGAACACCTGGCCTAATGCAACACCAACAGGTGAGCAGCCATTGCTTGGCCTGAGCCATAGCCAGTGGGCTGGGCTGTCGGTCCCAGGACCCAGCATTAAATGAACTGGTGGGAGGAATCCGAAGATCTTGGAGAAAACCCACGCTGCCGTGGGGAGAACGTACAAACTCCGTACGGACAGCACCAGTAGCCAAGATCAAACCTAGGTCTCTGGCGCTGTAAAACAGCTACTCTACCACTGCACCACTGTGCCGCTATTTGGACCCCAAGATCCTTCTGTACATCAATGCTGTTAAGGGCCATGCGATTAATTGAGGAGTCGTGGGTGAGGGATCCATTTATGACATTCTTATTCTAAAAAGAATAATTCGTTTTGAAGCGCCCTCTTTGTGCATAGCTTGCAAGTATTCCTACCGAGTCAGCTATGAGTAGGCCCAATTCTCTCTTCCAAAGTAACTGCCCAACATTTGTGGAAGTTGGGAAATGAATGGAAATGAAAAGATTGCAGATGCTGGAAATCTGAAATAGGGTCACAAACATTTGGAAACACTCAGCAGGTCAGGCAGCATCTGTGGAGAGAGAAATGGAGAAAACATTTTAGGTAAAAGACCTAGGTCCACTAATTGCACATGTAAGGAGCTTAATAATTGTTTCTGGCACAGATCCAGAGTTCCACTTTATTCATCATCATCACCAACTGGAGAGAGAAATAGAGAAACGCTTTTTACAGCTATTGCTCCCTGTGTTTTATTACAGACTTCAATTTAATTAAATGAATTTAAATTTCCAGCTGCCAGGGTAGGATTTGAATTTATCTTTTCCAGGCTGCCGGATAAACTTCCATTAACACAATCACCACAGAAGTCTGCCCAGAATAAAGGCTGAAATAATGCTCTGCTAATACAAATAGGTGTATGTATGTTGTGCTTTCCCCCCCAAAAAAAGATTTGCAGTCCGTGACTGTGAAAGGGAAGGGGTTCCCCTCCTGCTTTTGCATGAGATGGTGCAATGTATATGAGGATGGGGGAGGGGGAGGAGGGGGAAGGGGCATGAGGGGGTGAGGGGGGAAGGGGGGGAGGGGGGGGGAGTTCGGTGGTAATGGAGATGTTGTAAAGTGAGAGGAATATTCGGAGGTAAGGGTGAGAACTGGGAGGTGCTGTGGCTTTGAACTGATTGCTCCTGCTGTCAAACATTCATAATGATAACATTGAATACCCCATCCCCACTTCCACAAGAGAAGAATGGCCAGGGTGCCCTCTGTTTCCAGGTAGAAATAATTGGATGACCAATAACTAGGAGAATTGGTGCACTGATGTTGAGGTTAAAAATTTTACTCTCTTCCTGTAAGAATAGGAAAGGGTGGGAGAAATGGTCCTGCCACTGCCACAGTCCTGGTGACTGTGTTGGAGGCAAGTCATCAGCTAAAGATAAAGATCAATGTGCCAAGAACCATCAGTATCAATGGTGGCATTATCAGCAAATAAGTCATGGTGATCTGTTTATATTAATAGCCCTTTGACCACTTTATATTAATGATCTTCTGTCTCCACACTTAGTCCTAAAGTGGGATGTCAACCTAAAATATTGACCACCCATTTCCCACACAAATGCTGCCTGACCAGTTGAGTTCCCCCAGCAGTCTGTTTTTTCCAACTAAATGCAGCCTCTTCTATCTCCATGGAGATAGATGAGCTGGGAAAATGGAGCAAAATCCAAAGGGGAACTGGGGTATGGGATATATTTGTGTGCAGCAGTTGGCAGGTTCAGTGTAGGTCCAACTGCTGTGTTTGGCCGCCTGGCTCACTCGTGTCTCGCCACTTCCAGATTTAGTCCTCGATCCAGAATCTTGAGCATTAATCATTCCCAGTGCTGAGCAGAGGGAGTGTTGCATGGTCAATGAAACAGTAAACCAGTGCCCACGCAGGTAATCATGGTTTGGAGAGCAGGCAGCAGATTCTGCTGGGTTTCTGAGATAAGATTAACCCCCAGCCAGTGAGAGACATGAGAGACTGCAAATGCTGAAATCTTAAACAATAAACAAAATGCTGGGGGAACTCAGTAGGTCAGTCAGCATCTGTGGATGGAAATGGACAGATGACATTTTGAGTCAGCAACCTTCATCGGACTGATCTGCTAAAAGATAATTGAACAGGTACATGGATAGGAAAGGTTTAGAAGGGGATGGGCCACACGCAAGTAAGACTGGTGTCGATGGGGCATCTTGGTCAGCATGGGGAAGTTGTAATGTGATTCCAGTTTCCATGCCGTATGATGGAGTAGAGGAGAGAAAGCTGGGGAGAGGGGAGGGGGTGGGGTGGGACAAGAATTGACGTGATAGATGGATCCGGGAAAGGATGGGTAATTGGCAGATGGGTGGAGGTAGTAACCAAGGCTGGAGGTGAAGTGGAGATAGGGTGCGATGTGGAATCGGATAAGGAAATAACATGGGGAATGAAATGTAGAACCAGAGGGAGGGGCAGTAGGTAGAAGGGAATGGGGGGGGGGGGGTTTAAGGGGGGAAAAGTAAAAGGGGATCCAGTGAAGGAAGAGGTGGACGATGTTTGGATGGAGGATGGGAAAGGAACGGGCTGATGGAGGCTGGGGGAGTGGCAAGAAAGGCGTGTGTGGGGAGTTGGAGGGAGCTGGGCGGATGGGATGTGACGGAGCGGATTACCTGAAATTGGAGGATTTGGTTTCATGCTGTGGGTTATAGACTACCCAGATGGAATATGAGACGCTCCCTCTTATGTGTGGAGGAGGTGGAGGACAGAATGGGAAGGGGAATTAAAATGGCTGGCAACTGAGATCTGCTTTTTTTTTAAACCCTCAGCAAACTTAACCAGAACAAAAGATGTGTGGGGCACAGAAGATGGCACGTGCAGCCAGGGATGGTAGTGGAGGCTGTTACATAGAGGCACTTAAGAGGTTTTTGGATAGTCAGATGCATATGCAGGGAATGGAGGGATATGGATCATGTTCAGGCAGAGAAGATTAGTTTATCTTGGCATCATGTTCGCCTTAGGCATTGTGGGCCAAAGGGCCTGTTGCTATGCTCGACTTCTACATTTTAACACATTATCACATCAGCACCGAGTGCAATGAGAAGCCCACATCCAGGTGTTGCCGACTGGCACATTCCAGGCTGCAGGAGTATGTGCTGAGGAACACACTGAAGCTCAGTGCAGCCACTGTACAGGCTCTGTGGGTAAGGACCACTGTCTCGGGTCTTGTCACTGAGGATGAGTCCTGTATAGTTGCCCCTAAAACACATCACGTGTGTATTGTTTAAAGAGGAGGTAAGAGTGGTGTACAATAGATGTATTGGATTGATGGAAGAATTAATGCCATTGTATCAATTGAATCGATCGGATTTCCAAATGAATTTCATGTATATATTTTTTATCAATAGTTTATTTCAGAAAGGAAACAGACATTGGTGGCTGCAGCAGACCGTAGCGTACATTGAAAGACAGAAACTTCTGTATTTACCATATTGTATTGGTCTCTGCAATTCAGGATTATCTTAAAACATTATCTATCCGTGTTCCTCGGAGATGCTGCCCGACCTGCTGAGCTACTCCAGCAGTTTGTGTCTTTTTTTTTAAAGAGTAAAATGTCTCATTCCATGAGTTTTAAAGACACTCTCTAAATGCAAGTCTTTCTTTACTGTTTATTCTAATAAAACCTACATGCGAATGTGTACAGACTACCATATGACTAGAAATAAACCTCCAGATGTCCCAGCTGTCAGAATCGATCGCATCACGATGAACAAGTATGATAGTTACTGGATGCTTTGATCTTATTAAAGCCGACAGCAGCTAAAACAAAAGCTGAGGCTTCGAGCAGAGCAGCAAGTCCCCGGAGTGCAGAGGCTTTGCTGAAATACAACGAATGAGACAGAGGGAGATGTTTGGCCGGTTACTGGGAGGCCAATCGACTCCCAGCCACTGCAGCAGCCTTCCAGGGGTCCTGTAGGATTATGTGTCTGACAAGAGGCATAAAGTGAGGTGAGGGGTAGCTGTGGTGATCTGACGGTGGCCTGTGCCTGCTCACCAGGTCACCACTGCCGATGGCAGTGAGAAGAATTTCCGAACTTCTCTTCCTACTTTCTCGGAAGAAATAACGGAAGCTGGAGCAGACCATTGAGCCCATCAACCTTTACTACCCAGTCAGACTATGAGAGGTCATCACCCTCAGAGAGTCATGGAGCTATGCAGCATGGTAGCAGACCCTTCGGTCCAACGCGTCCACAACAACAAAGTTGCCTAAAGGGCCTGTCCCACTTTCACGACCTAATTCATGACCGCTGCCGAGTTTGCCCTTGACTCATACTCACAGCATGGTCGTAGGAGGTCGTAGGTAGGTCGTAGGTACTCGTGGCATCAAGTAGGTCGGGGCGTTTTTCTAGCCTGATGAAAAATGTCCACGAGTAAAAAAGGTCATGAATTAGGTCGTGAAAGTGGGACAGGCCCTTAACCGAGCTCGTCCCAATTAGGGGCAGCACAGCAGTGCAGTAGAAGAGCTGATGCCTCACAGCTCCAGAGACCCGGGTTCAGTCCTGACTTTGCGTGCTGCCTGTGTGGAGTTTATACGTTCTCTGTGCTCTGGCTTCCTCCCACATCCCAAACACGTGCAGACTGATAGGTTTAATTGGCCACTGTAAATTGTTCCTTGTATGTAGCTGAGTGGAGAATCTGGGGAAAGATGATGAGAATGTGGACAGAATAAAATGGGATTAGTATAGGATTATGTCAACGGGTGATTGATGGTCAGTATAAACGCAGGGGACCAAGGGGTCTATCTCCATATTGTTTGCCTCGATTACTATGTGTAACTGTAGCACAAGAGCCTCAAACACTATAAACTCTCTGGGTGAAAAAGTCTTGGTTTTTTTTAGGTGAGAAAAAACTTTTTCACCCAGAGAGTTGTGAATTTATGGAATTCCCTGCCACGGAGGGCAGTGGAGGCCAAGTCACTGGATGGATTTAAGATAGAGCTCTAGGGGCTTGTGGAGTCAAGGGATATGGGGAGAAGGCAGGCACGGGTTATTGATAGGGAACGATCAGCCATGATCACAATGAATGGCGGTGCTGGCTCGAAAGGCTGAATGGCCTCCTCCTGCACCTATTTTTGTATGTTTCTAAATGAGGGTTTGCATCATGGACAATTAACAGACATTTAGCCGACTGTATATATATTTGCTGTGTGTACACAAATCAGCAAGTGATAGAAGTGAGGAATGGCCTCTCTGAGGAAGCAGAGACTCACAAATGTGTTAAAGAGTCAGTGGGAGTCAGTGATCAAGGAAACATTGCTAATGCAGTTATGCCAGGCCCGGGAGAGTCTTCTCCATTCATGTTCATGTGTAGGAAGCTGTGAGCTAGCTCATGGACGGTCCCACTGACACAGTCAGCAAGGACACACAGGTCACTCAATGCCACCAGATCTCCTTGTGGCGCTAGTAGTTTTAGGAAGTACCATGAAAATGAGGTATACACCCGAGTGTCTTCACGCAAAATCATCAAACATCAGGAGGCAGGAAAGCAAAAGACTGGAGTTTGCACTAAACATTTCACACCATTGGGTGAACCTGAATGTTTTACCTTCTTAACCACCTTCTAAAGCACATCAATGTAAGAAATACTATGGCTGGGACCCGGTAAGCTCACACAAACAGCAAGAGAAATTAACCGGTGTTCTTGTGATGAAGGTCAATTAGAGCCATAACTTCACGGAGAACACACCAGTGCTTCTTTGAGTGGGATCATTGGGATATCCAGTTTACTCACCTTGTAGAAAAGTGAAGAACTCTCCATGGCTGTAATGAGGTATTGGCCAAAGTTCTGTGGTCATATCGCTGCAGTGAGATACATTTTGACTCCAAGTTGATCACTGGCAGTTGAATTACAGCTATTTCAAGAAATGATCCACACACGGCCCCACAGGCAGATTCTCGTGCTATGTTCAATATAAGCCTAGCAGTTATACGATAAAACATTATTCATCCCCGGAGAGAAATTGGTCTGCCGACAGTCACAACACACAAGGTACACAAACACTTGAAATTAAAAGTGAAAACCATAAAGAAAGGATGCCATGTGCACAATGTCTTCACCTGAACCAACGAACAAACATACAAACAAACAAACACAGATTTCTATACCCCGTGACTCCCATCCCCCCACTCGTAACAAGGGCAGAGTCCCCCTTGTCCTCACCTTCCACCCTACCAGCCGTCACGTACAACAAATAATCCTCCGTCATTTTTGCCACCTCCAACGTGACCCCACCCCTTGCCACATCTTCCCATCTCCTCCCCTGCTGGCTTTCCGCAGAGACCGCTCCCTCCGTAACTCTCTGGTCAATTCGTCCCTTCCCAACCGAACCACCCCTTCTCCAGGCACTTTCCCTTGCAACTGCAAGAAATGCTACACTTGTCGCTTTCCCTCCCCCCTTGACTCCATTCAAGGACCCAAGCAATCTTTCCAGGTGCAGCAGAGGTTCACCTGCACCTCCTCCAACCTCATCTATTGCATCCGCTGCTCTAGGTGTCAGCTGCTCTACATCGGTGAGACCAAGCGTAGGCTTGGCGATCGCCTCGCCCAACACCTCCGCTTGGTTTGCAATAACCAACCTGATCTGCCAGTGGCTCAGCACTTCAACTCCCCCTCTCATTCTGAATCCAACCTTTCTGTCCTGGGCCTGCTCCATGGCCAGAGTGAGGACCACCATAAATTGGAGGAGCAGCACCTCATATTTTGCTTGGGCAGTTTGCACCCCAGCGGTATGAACATTAACTTCTCTCATTTCAGGTAGTCCTTACTTTCTCCTCCCCTTCTCAGCTCTCCCTCTGCCCACTGGCTCCACTTCTTCCTTTCTTCTGCCAGACATCATCTGTATATTAAATGTACAACAGTCGTTTCACATTACCGTAGTCAAGGAAACAGCAGCGTACCAATAGTCCGATTATTGTAGCGGTATAGCAAAGACATCTCTGCTGTCCGTTTTTGGTGTTTCACATATTTGTTCTTCCCCCCTCCCCTCCCCTCCCCCCCCCCCCCCCCCCTTCCCTCCCCTTCCCTCCCAACTCCAGTCCCATCCCGACTCCCTGGGAAACTGAAGGGAGCGACAATCAACTGCCACGGATACAAATAATGTCATACACAAGAAAGGGCAGATGCTGGTTGACAAAAAGTGAACACACAGTGCTGGAGTAACACAAAGACGCAGCAGAATTTTGGAAACATCATCCCGTCACCCAATCCTTCTCTCCAGAGATGCTGCCTGTCCCGCTGAGTTAAAGAGTGCCCACGGTAGACTCACGAGTCACTACGGTAAACTCACGGGCTACTACGTTCTTACCACGAGTTATAAAGTTTTAAATTTTTACTTCAAGAGTAAATTTGACTCGTGGAAATCTTTCATCATATTCAAAGATTTTCACAAGTTAACAAGTTTCCCGAGTACCTGCCGTTAGCGTTACGAGCTCCGACGTTCCCGCTACATTAATTCTACGTGATCACTCGTGGGTTGTCTCGCACCGTGAGACAGGCCTATTAGTAAGACACAACCTGCCTCATACAGAGCCATTTTGATAGTCCCTAATTAACCCATTCCCTTCCAAATGGAATTAAATCCTGTCCCGAAGAATCCTCTCCAATAGTTGCCTGCCATTGATGTGAGGCTTATTGTCCTATAATTCCCTGGATTCCATGGAGAGGCAAGAGAGTAGATTGAGGGAGCCATGACCTCACTTGTGGCTAGAGAAGACACAAAGATTTTTGTCAAGGCTCCCTCAATCTACACTCTTGCTCTCTCAATAACCAGGGATAAATTCCATTAGAGACTTGGGATTTATCCACCTTAATGCTCTTCAGGAGCCCCGACACCTCCACCTTTTTAATCTTAAACTACTCTTGCATATTAACATTCACACACTGTCCTCCATGTCTTTCTCCTTAGTGACAACAGATGCAAATTACATGCTAAGTACCTTATAACCATATAACCATATAACAATTACAGCACGGAAACAGGCCATCTCGGCCCTACAAGTCCGTGCCGAACAATTTTTTTCCCTTAGTCCCACCTGCCTGCACTCATACCATAACCCTCCATTCCCTTCTCATCCATATGCCTATCCAATTTATTCTTAAATGATACCAACGAACCTGCCGCCACCACTTCCACTGGAAGCTCATTCCACACCGCTACCACCTCACCTACATCCCCAGACTCCAAGCACAAATTCCCATCTTTATCATTGAGCAGTCCTACCTTCTCCCTTGTTACCATTTTGTTTTTAATGTAGGTATACAAACTATTGGAATTTTCTTTACTCAAATTCGCCAAAGCCATTTCTTGGCCCATTTTGACCTCTCAAAGATACTGCTTGAGTTATTTTCTCCTTTCTTTATATTCCTCAAAGACCCTGTCAGGTTCCATCCTCTTAAACCTTGCATGTGCTTCCTTTTTCTTTGTGACCAAATTTACAAACTCTTTAGACACAACATGCCGGAGTCTTCTTCTTGCGTATGGTGTGCACAGCCTAAAGTTGTAGGTAAATGTTCTATTTGATTTTGTTTGTGCACGTTGGGTTGATTGCATTATTCAAAACAGGATGGACCACGTGAAGGTTGCAATCTCCCACCCAAATGCTGGAGTAACTCAGCAGGACTGGCAGCATCTCTGGAGAGAAGGAATGGGTGATGTTTATGGTCAATACTTTTTGGTCGTGACACGAAACATCTCCCATTCCTTCTCTCCAGAGATGTTGCCTGTCATGTTGAATTACTCCAGCATTTTGTGTAAATCAGTATCTGCAGTTCCTTTTTATACTTTACAACCTCTTTGGTCATCCAAGATGCCTTTACCTTGCCATTCTTAACTTCGATCCACTGGCCTTTAAATCTCCCACTTGTCAGATGTGGTTTTCGCCTTCCAAGCTCCTGCTTAATAAAGTTGTAGTTTGTCCTCCTCCAATTTAGTACCTTCCTGCAAGGTCCAACCTTCTCGCTATTCAAAGCAATCTTAAAACTTATGGAGTTGTGGTCACTAACCTCAAATGCTCGTCCACTGAAACACCAGTCACTTGGCACAGAATCAGAGAGCAGGCATAAATAGTTGGTACAGTGCTGGCTCGAAGGGCCGAATGGCCTACTCCTGCACCTTTGACTATATGGAAGACCTCCTTCGACCTCCTTCGACTATGTTGAAGACCAGCTTCGACTAGCTACGACTAACTTCTGGAAAATTGGACACCGAATAGTGGAGAGTGAAGACGACCTCCTTCGATCTCCTTCGACCTCCCTTCGACTATGATGAAGACTATCTACGACTACCTTCGAATACCCTCGATTACCTACGACTAACATGCCAACCTACTACGACCTACTACGACTAAACCTGCGAGTAAAAAAAGTATTGATCTTTTCCATGGCGACATTTCTTTATTCGCGGGCATTTTTTAACATATTGAAAAAAACGCCGCGACTTAGCTGAGGCCTCGAGTACGCGGAGACCACTCTCGAGCATGAAGGAGAGTTACGAAGACCTCCTACGACCTCGTGTCGACCATGCTGCGAGTATGAGTCGAGGGCAAACTCGCTAGAACTCGCGGATTAGGTCGCCCAAGCGGGAAAGGCCCTTTAGTCGTAGCTAGTCGTAGCTAGTTGAAACTAGTCTTTAACATAGTCGAAGGAGGTCGAAGGAGGTCTTCCACATAGTCGAAGGAGGTCTTCAACCTGTCATTTTTGTAAACTCTTCTAAACTCGCCAATTAGGTAGCCCAAGTGGGACAGCCCCTTTAGGCTTTACTGGAACCTCTCACTATTGCTGCCTCTGGTTTTTTGTGCGTCAGAACCTACTCTTCTATCTCCTTGAGACCATTTGTAGTACTCCCAGCAATATGATTGTTCCTTCTTTGTTCAACCAATTAGCCTCAAATGATGATCCTTCTTTTCCTTAGGGTGGAAATGTCAAAGGTTAAGGACATAGCTTGAAGGTCTGAGGAGGAAAGTTTAAAGGAGATGTGCAAAGCAAGTTTTTTACACAGTAAGCATTGGGTACCTGGAACGTGCTGCCAAGGATATGCTAGAAGCAGATACAATGACGCTGCTTAAGAGACTTTCAGTTAGGCACATGGATATGCAGAGAAGGTGGGATGTGGATCATATGCAGGCAGTGATTCGTTTAACTTTTGTGCTGTACTGTTCTAGGTTCCCTGTTCTAATATCATGTCTTCTCACGGCAATGATTGATTTTACAGTCTATATTAACACTTCCTTCCTTCCCACCCCACATTCACTACTTCTTAACCCCCTCTCTATCTTGTATGAAAAGTCTGTGGGCAGAAATTACCAGCTGCCAGTTTTTCTCCTCTTCAATCCATGTTTCAGTTATTGCAATGATATCATACTTCAGGATGGTTTTCAGTGCCCTTGGCTCATCTGCTTTATTGACTATGCTTCTTGCATTAAAATATATTTCACTGAACACAGCCAGGATCCTTTCCTCCATTTGCAAACCTGCACGTGTTCTGTTTTCTCAGCTCTTTCAACAGAATAAAGGGGAGGCCATTTAAGACTGAGGTGAGAAAAAACTTTTTCACCCAGGGAGTTGTGACTTTGTGGAATTCCCTGCCACAGAGGGCAGTGGAGGCCAAATCACTGGATGGATTTAAGAGAGAGTTAGATAGAGCTCTAGGGGCTAGTGGAATCAAGGGATATGGGGAGAAGACAGGCACAGGTTATTGATTGGGGACGATCAGCCATGATCGCAATGAATGGCGGTGCTGGCTTGAAGGGCTGAATGACCTCCTCCTGCACCTATTTTCTATGTTTCTATGTTTCAATTGTCCGTCTTGCATTTCTTGCTTTCCTCCTTTCTGAATCCAGTCTCAACCATGTCACCCAACAGCAGGATCAAATCCAGCTCACTTTGATTCTCTCACAATTAATAAAAATTGTCCTCAGGCCTTTTTTCCTGTCTCACTTTAATTTGTTTTGCGAGAAATTGGATCACACACTGCTTCCATTCGCAGCCCTGTGCGATCCAATTTATCTTAAGTGACTCTAATTAATAAAAGTTTTGGAGTGAAATTGTGAATTTGTGAATTTGCACCATGCGACTTGCTGGGACCCAGGGTTGGATGATTGACCTCAATGCAGCATCAGATATGCATGCAATGACATTTCATATTCCTTTGATCTCTTACCCACAATCTGTCAGATCTTTAACCATTCCCAACAAAATTAGATCCCCTTGATGGGAAGACATCAGCTGAACAAAGAATCAAAAAAACAAAGGAGCACAATCAGCTGAGGTGGCCAATATGATCTGAATTAAAGGGTCTCCATTCTGTTTGCTGATCAGTATTTCAGTGGCCAAATAATTGTACAGTCGGATTTTTCTTGCGCTTTCATTGAATGTGACCATTTTGTTTTATGCACCTCAGTGAATCACGCTGATATTCCCTGAGAGTAGATATTATGGTAAAGGCATAAAGTGTGCTTGCCTTCATTGTCAGGCCATTCATTATAAGAGTCAGGAAGTCATGATGCAGCTTTATAGGACTGGTTAGAATGCATTTGGAATATTGTGGTCAGGTCAGCGAACAGAATCTGGCATGGAATTTCTGAGTAGTCCGTAAGAATGGAACTAATTAATGTATTGAGCTAAAAGGGCTTTACAAAGCACACAGAACATCATCATTTATGAAACAACATCTTTGTAGTTTGGCGGCAGATTATGACGAATGCTGCTGGCTATTTGGCGACTCCTTGTGGAAGCTAAGTGCATATATGGGACTGACGCTACACAACGTTCATCTTGCCAGTTTATTGCTCCTTGATTCAAACCATTCTGCTTATTGATTATGGAAAGGGTTTCTAATGGTTCAACAACAAACCTTGCCCCAAATGATCTGATTAAAGACCGATGTCACACATGTGTTGTGAGAAGGAGCACAGTTTGGTGCTTTTATAACTGTTGGCAGATCAATTTCCCTCCTGGGATAAATAAAGTTCTATTGTATGGTATCGTACAGTATCGTATAGTATCGTTCTGTATAGTATCGTATCGTAAGATCACAGATATAACTATTCCCCCAAAAAGAATGGTCATCTCACGAAGTGACTGAATGGGAGTTAATGTGACGCTTTACTCTATACATTATAACCATATAACCATATAACAATTACAGCACGGAAACAGGCCATCTCGACCCTTCTAGCCCGTGACGAACACGTATTCTCCCCTAGTCCCATATACCTGCACTCAGACCATAACCCTCCATTCCTTTCCCGTCCATATAACTATCCAATTTATTTTTAAATGATAAAAACGAACCTGCCTCCACCACCTTCACTGGAAGCTCATTCCACACAGCTACCACTCTCTGAGTAAAGAAGTTCCCCCTCATGTTACCCCTAAACTTCTGTCCCTTAATTCTCAAGTCATGTCCCCTTGTTTGAATCTTCCCTACTCTCAGTGGGAAAAGCTTATCCACGTCAACTCTGTCTATCCCTCTCATCATTTTAAAGACCTCTATCAAGTCCCCCCTTAACCTTCTGCGCTCCAAAGTATAAAGCCCCAACTTGTTCAACCTTTCTCTGTAACTTAGTTGCTGAAACCCAGGCAACATTATAGTAAATCTCCTCTGTACTCTCTCTATTTTGTTGACATCCTTCCTATAATTAGGCGAACAAAATTGTACACCATACTCCACCATTAGTCAGTTCAATAATTGAGATAATTCCTTCAAGTACAGGTACACCACTGATTTTCCGGCAACTGATGGTCCGCCACCTCTTTTAGTCTGGACAACATTACGAGCGTGCACTTGAAATTGCCGTGACCACCGGACTAATTCACTGAGCGGCCATATTGCGTGTGCCATGCGCTCTTTCAGCACATGTGCCTCCATCCCGACAGAATTAATTGTTTACATCTGAAGTTGTTGGAGGTGATCTCTTGGATCGATTGTTAATTTATTTTGCTTACATTTAACCCCAGCCATGGCTTCTAAGCAAGGTTCAAGTGATAGTCGTGGTGCCAAGCAGGAGCACACGTCCATATTGCTACAAGCCAAGGTAGAACTGTTGCAACAACTCTACCATGGTGTTCTGTGTGAAAACTGTACAATGCAATTGGTATTGGTTCTTCAACTGCTTACAATATAAAGAAACAAAGAAGCAAAATAACACATTTTTTTGCAGTGATTCCAATATGCAAATGAGCGTTAGCAAAACTAAGAACAATGGTATGAGTATTGAGCATGATCAAATGATGATGGAATAGTTTCTACAACGTCCGTGTGATGGAGTGGACCTGTCCTACAGCATGATAATAGAACAGGTTAAGTTGTTCCATAAGGAACTTAAACTAGAACATGAGTGTGACGATAGTGAAGGGTGGCTTCAAGGGTTTAAGAGACGTCATGGAATTTCCATGCATAAAGTGTGTGATGAAAAACCGTCTGCAAATGACGAAGGACCTGCTGAGTATGTGAACGTACTTGATAAGCTTGTAGATGACAAGCGCCTCAGTCCCGAGCAAATGTATAATGAGGATTAAACTGCATTAAGCTGTCAATGCACACCGCAAAGGACATTAACAGCGGAGGATGAAGGGACCACAGGATTGCTATAATCTATGGATAGAGTCCTGATAAAAACAATGAAAGTGATGAAGACGACAGTGAAGGAGATAAAACACGTGTGGGAAAGTTGGGCTGAAGGGGCTGTTTCTACACCGTATGATTCTATGACTCCATAAATCAGATGGAGCTGAAAGACTTTCAATGGACGTTAATTGAGTTGACTGGTGAATTAATCAGCGGGCTAGGGCAACGTATCTTTGTGATGGAACATGACCTAATGACTCTTCATTTGCTCTATACAAAATTACACTGGGATTAATCAAAGCACATAAAACAATCACTTAGATGAATGTTTCAAAACATAGCCAAGAAAAATGTGTGTCAGAGCAGTAGGCCTACATCTGATAATTCTGTGGCTTCAACATCTAGAAGGATGTGTGATGATCCTATAGAAGTGTGTAAGATCACGATGAGAATAGATAGGGTAAATGCGCAGTCTCTTACCCAGAGTAGAAGAATCAAGAAGCAGGGGACATGGGTTTAAGGAGAAGGGAAGGATTTAATAGGAACCTGAGGGGTACCTTTTCACACTGACCGTGGCAGATATATGGAACGAGTTGTTGAGGCAAGTGCTATAGCAGCATTTTAGAAGACATTTGGACACGTACATGGATAGGAAAGGATGGGAGAGAAATGCAGGCAGGTGGGACTACTATAGATGGGGCAACTCCCTGAATCTGGAGGTATCCGTTTTCAAACTTCTGTATCAGTCTCAACTCCTCTGCTGTTTTCCATAACACTCAATTGCCCGATTTTTCAATATTTCTCTACCTTCATCTAAAGTGTGTCTAGTGATCTACCATCTTGCCTTGAATCCCAGGCTTTTACCTTTTACTTTCTACCCCAGCTTAGTTATGGAACTGTGTCAAACGTTGCCACATTTAATGAAACATTGACTCTTCATAGAGTCATAACAGGTCTGCCAACATTGGGTGAGAGTTGGGAGTGAGAGATTGCGAGAGACCAAGCCCGAGGGAGCATAGTGGGGGGGGGGGGGGGGGGGGGGGGGGGGGGGGGGGGGGGGGGGGGGGGGGGGGGGGGGGGGGGGGGGGGGGGGGGGGGGGGGGGGGGGGGGGGGGGATGGGAGGAGAATTGTGCAATATGGTGCATACTGCAGCGAGTCTTTTAACTTACTTCTACAGTGCCCTAAAACATGATTTTAATACATCAAATTTCAAAAAGTTCCTACCCTTGGAGGGGGGGACCCCCTTCTTCCACACCCTCTCTCCACTAATCACTGGCCTTGGGGGTACCCGGTGAGGGAGTGGAGCAATCGAGTGGAGAGAGGGTGTGGAAGAAGGGGGTCCCCCCCTCCAAGGGTAGGAACTTTTTGAAATTTGATGTATTAAAATCATGTTTTAGTGCACTTTAGAAGTATGATTTCAATGTTTTTGTATGAAGTATTTTTAAGAGGTAACTTTTTAAGGGGTAACTTTATCCACACAAAGGGTGATGGGTGTATGGAACAAGCTGCCAGAGGAGGTAGTTGAGGCAGGGAGCATCCCAACATTTTAGAAAAAGTTAGACTGATACATGGATATGACAGGTTTGGAAGTATGGATCAAAAGCAGGTAGCGTAGCTGGGACATGTTGGCGGGTGTGGGCAAGTTGCACCGAAGGGCCTGTTTTCACACTGTATCACTCTATGACTACATTATACCTCCACCATGCATGAATGCTTCAAAATCAAGTGATCGAGTTTTATTGCCATATACTCAAGCATAAAAACATAGAAAATAGGTGCAGGAATAGGCCATCGGCCCTTCGAGCCAGCACTGCCATTCAATAGGATCATGGCTATTCATCTAAAATCAGTACCTCTTTCCTGCTTTTTTCCCCATATCCTTTGATGTTGTTAGCCCCAAGAACTAAATCTAACTCTCTCTTGAAAACATCCAGTGAATTGGCCTGCACTGCCTTCTGTGGCAGAGAATTCCACAGATTCACAACTCTCTGCATGAAGAAAGTTTGTCCTCCATCTCAGTCCTAACTGCCCCCCCCCCCCCCTTTATTCTTAAACTGTGACCCATGGTTCTGAGCGCCCCCAACATCGGGAACATTTTTCCTGCAGTTACAGTAAGTGAAAATCTAGTAGGCAAGCAGGATGCTTTCACCAACCACCCCCATTTAAAGTCCATTATCTTCCACCGTTTCTACCCAGTGCTTGGTACTTTACTTCCAGCAGCCACTGGTTGTCCTCCAGGATGCACTCTCTCTCCTCTCAACCCCCCTCTCTCTCTCCCCTCTATCTCTCCCCTCCATCTCTCTTTCCCCTCTCCCTCTCTCTCTCCTCTCACCGCTGTCTCTTCCCTGTCTCCCCCTCTCACTCTCTCCCCTTCCCTCTCTCTTCTCTCACCCCCCTCTCTCTCCCCCCCTCTCTCTCCCCCCCTCTCTCTCTCCTCTCTTCCCCTCTCTCCCCCCTCTTTCTTCCCCCTCTCTCTCGTCCCCTCTCCTCCTCACCCTCCTTCCCCTCTCTCCCTCTTCCCCCTCTCTCTTTTACCACCCCCTCTCTTTCCCCTAACTCTCTCTCCCCTCTCTTCCCCCTAACTCTCTCTCCCCTCTCTTCCCCCCCTCTCTTTCTTCTCTCTCTGCCCCTCTTCTCTCCCTCCCCCTCTCTCTCCTCTCTCTCCCCCTCGCTTCCCCCTCTCTCTCCCCCTCTCTCTCTTTCTCCCTCCCTCTCTATCTCCCCCTCTCCCTCTCCACACTCTCCCCTCTCTCTCTCCCCTCTCTCTGTCTCTCCTCTCACCTCTCTTCCCCCCTCTCTCTCTCTCATCTCTCTTTCCTCCTCTCTCCTCTCTCCCTCCCCCATATCTCCCTCCCACCTCACTCCCCCTTGCTCTCTCTCCCCTCTTTCACCTCTGTCTCTCTCCTCTTTCTCTTTGCCCCCCCATCTCTCTCTTTCCCCGTTTCTCTCTTCCCTCCTCTCTCCCTCTTCCCCCTCTCTTTTACCACCCCTCTCTCTTCCCCCTCTCTCCCATTCTCTCCAACCCTCTCCTCCCTCTCCACCCCCTCTCTCTCTTCCCACCCCCACCTCACTCTCCCCCACCTCTTTCCCCCTCTCCCTCTTCTCTCTCCATTCACCCCCCCCCCCTGTCTCTCCCCTCTCTCTCCTCTCCCCCCCCCCCCTTCTCTCTCTCCCCCCTGTCTCCCTGTCTCCTTCCCCTCTCTCTCTCTCCACCTCCCTTTGAGAGTCTGTCCCTTCGGCACAGAGACTCTCGCGGCAGCGGCATTTCCGACGCTTCCGACGGCCCGGGACACTCGCACTGTACGGAGATGCTCCATGGCCGAAGCTGCAGCGAGCAACTCGCTAGCCGCGCAAATACTCGTCAGCCCCGCAAACTCACCAGCCCCGGCTCCCCGCATCTGTATCCACCCGCTGCTTCCATCCCTCCCTCAGCCCCGGCTCTCCAACACCCGCGGACCATGCAGTTTATCCGAGTTTTGACATTTTTGTTGATCACAGAATTTCTCACCACAGAGCGTGAGAAATTTCTGATCATCGTGAGGGCGTGAGAGTTTGCTTGAGGGCGTGATTCTCACGCTCAAAGCGTGAGAGTTGGCAGCCCTGGTCATATAGTCATATAATGTGGAAACATGCCCTTCGGCCAACTTGCCCACGTCGTACAACATGCCCCATCTACACTAATCCCACCTGTCAGCGTTTAGCCCATGGTTCCTAACACCCACAATTTATCCCTCAAGTCCCTATTAAATCTTTCCCTCCTCACCTTAAACCTGTCCTCTGGTTTTCAAATCGCCTCTGGGCAGCAGATTTTGTGCGTTTAGCCGATCTATGCCTCTCATGATCTTGTACACCTTTAGTTTAGTTTAGTTAGTTTAGAGATACAGCGTGGAAACAGGCCTTTCGCCCCATCGGGTCCGCACCGACCAGCGATCCCCATATATCCTACACCCACTAGGGACAATTGTTACATTTACCAAGCCAATTAACCTACATATCTGTACGTCTTTGGAGTGTGGGAGGAAACCGAAGATCTCAGAGAAAACCCACGCAGGTCACGGAGAGAACGTACAAACTCTGTACAGACTGCACCCATAGTCAGGATCAAACCCAGGTCAGTCGGGATTGAACGCAGGTCAGTCGGGATCAATGAGGTCATCCCTCATTCTCCTGCGCTCTTTGGAATAGAGCCCTAGCCTGCTCAACCTCTCCCTATAGCTTAGGCCCTCGAGTACTGGCAACATCCTCATCTTTCTTCTCTGCACTCTTTCCAGCCTGACAAGATCTTTCCTATAACATGGTGCCTGAAATTTATTCTAAATGTATTCTAAATGTGGCCTCACTAACGTCTGATATATAACTGGAACATGACCTCTTCAAGAAACTAAGTACTGAACCTACACTCCTGGATGCCTCTGCTCTACAACACTCCCCAGAGCCCTGTGTAGGTCCTGTCCATGTTAGACTTCCCAAAGTGCAATACCTCACATTTCTCTGCATTAAATTCCATCATGCATTCCGCAACCCACCTGGCCAACTGATCAAAATCCGGCTGCAATTTTAGACAACTACACTATCTACAATATCACGCAATTTAGATTAACCTGTAAATTTGCTAGTCATGCCATCCAAGTACCTTCTCATCCAAATCATTGATACAGATGACAAACAGCGATGGGCCCAGCACCGAACCCTGAGGCACACCACTAGTCACAGGCCTACTGTCTGAAAAGCAACCTTCCACCATCACCCTCTGCTTCCTTATGTTGGCCAGTACGGGTGTCGTGGATATTATTAGTACAGTTGTCAGTTATTGTGGGAAGAAGGCAGGGAAATGGGTTTGAGAGAGAAAGATAAATCAGCCATGAATGAATGGTGGAGTAGACTTGATGGGGCTAATTCGGTTCCTATAACTTATGACCTTATTTAGGGTACATCCTAAAAATAAGTTCAAATTTCTCCATGCCAAACAGGAGAACTTAATTTAATTAATTGCTTAATCTGTGCCTTAAAAATGCTCCATCCAGCAGATCAAGAGAGATATAGCGGAGAGATGATCATGCTTCTCTTCAGAAGCTTTAGCTTTCTTCTCACTTCACTTTAAGAATGGGTACTTTGCAAACAGGAATCGGGGATGAGCTGCTCAGACACTATTTTGAGGGTTGGTCCGTTAATTGCCCACTGTAAATTGCCCATCATGTGCAGGCGAGTGGTAAAATCTAGGGGAGTTGATGAGAAGGTGGAGAGAATAGTAGTATAGGTAAATAGTCAGTTGATGGTCAATGTGGATTCAATGGGCCGAAGGGCCTGGGGCCAGGGTGAGTGACTCCATGACCTCTCTGTAGTACCGTTACAAAATCCTTACCTGCTCGTCACAGTCCTTTTCAGCCACAAGATTTCCCAAAGGCTGCGAATGGTCAAAGAGCTGGAAAGGCCATTTTGGGTTGAGGACAAATTTCTTCACCCAGGGAATGGTGAACCTGTAGAATTTCCCGCCATAGCTGATGGATGAGGATAAATCATTTAATGTATTCAAGAAGCATATAGTGTTGAAAACAATCTGCTGGAGGGACTCAAAAGGACAGACAGCATCTGTAGAGGGAAAAGGACAGCAGTGTTTGGTCAAGACCCTTCCTTTAGATTGCTTCAAATAACCCAGTCCAGATGAAGCATTCCAACCTGAAACGTCATCTGTCCTTTCTTTCTACAGATGCTGTCTGACTCGCTGAGTTACTCCAGCAGTTTGTTGTGTAGCTGTGGATTCCAGCATTCTACAGTTTCTTGTGTGTTCCCTCACATCGAGTGCCAGCGGCCAAAGAGATCAGGGGAGTGAAGAGGTATCATGAACAGGGTACTGAATTTGGATGGTCAGCTATGATCATATTAAATAGCAGGACAGGGGTAAAGGGCTGAGTGGCCTATTACTGTTTTTTTATGTTCTATGTTTTCTGAGCTTTTTTTTATGATCCTAAATAGCGCCCGTGACAAAGGCCTCTTGCTGTCGAAACCACTTCATTAGCAGACAATTTCTTAATCCAGATTTAATAAAATGCTTTATCTGCCATCTTCAAATTGCATTACGGAGTAACCCGATTATCACCGATTCTGTCCCTTCCAACAGCAGGTTGGATGTTAGCCTTTGTATTATCAGAGCCTGATCAGTATTCAGTGAGAGTGCTCCACACAGCAGCCTCCCAGTGGTGATTTAGAGTGCATGCCAGCTCTCGGTAACAAGGGCGTTTGGCAGCAGAGGTCAGGACATTTTAAGAAGAGATGAACTAGGAAAAGGAAGCGCAGCAGGGCCTGAGATAGCTCCATAGAAGCAGAATAGACAGCAGGTATCATTTTGTTATTGCAATTGGTAGAGTTACAGATACTGAATGCAGTTGACATGTCTCCTAAGCCTGCTTTCATTTCTGTTATAGACACAAGATGCTGGAGTAACTCAGCAGCATCTCTGGAGAAAAGGAATAAGTGACTTTTGGGGTCAGAACCCTTCTTCAGACTGAAATATGGAGAGGGCCAGTGCATAACAGGGCCAGCCACAGAATATCATTTCTGTCATGCTCAGTCCTCTTTGAGTCTGGTTTGTCTTATAATCATGTTGCTCAATTGCCTGCCCTTGATTCAGGTCACATTTATCTCTCTGTGGAGTTCTTCCTGCATACAAATACTTTTCTTACAGGTGTGCCTTCACTTTGAAGGGACTTAATTTGCGTACAGTGACATGGAACGGAGGTAGTGGAACGTTCTCCTCACCAAGTTACTCCTAACAACAAATGAACCTTCTCAATGACCGGCCTGCCCTTCAGTCATCAGCAGTGAGTGGTGTTACCATCAGTGATCATCCACCATCAAGATATTGGGTGTCGTCATTGACCACTCAGCTGGACCAGCCATATAAATGTACTAACTGCAAACGGCAGCTAGCTTCCAGACTGCATATTCTATGACAAGAGATTCATCTTCTGACATACCAAAGCATTCTTCCACACCAGAGCACAGCTTTTTCTTCTAATCCTAAATAGCGCTCGTGACAAAAGCCTCTTGCTGTCAAAATCACATCATTAGCAGACAATTTCTTAATCCAGATTAAGATGGACGAGAGGGGATCTTATTGAAATATATAAGATTATTACGTGATTGGACACGCTAGAGGCAGGAAACATGGTCCCGATGTTGGGGAAGTCCAGAACCAGGGGCCACAGTTTAAGGAGTAGGCCATTTAGAACGGAGAAGAGGAAAAACATTTTCATCCAGAGAGTTGTGAATCTGGTGAATTCACTGCCTCAGAAAGCAGTGGAGGCCAATTTGTTGGATGCTTTCAAGAGAGTTAAGGGCCTGTCCCACTTGGCTGTCTTTCGCGTGCCATTTACGCGACCTGCTAGCATGTGGGTAGCGTGTGGGTAGCGCGGCACGGGCGCATGGAATGGTGTGGAGTGGCGTGGAGGAGTGTGGACTTCGTCCTGCACAAAATCTTCGCGCGCCACCGGCCTGTCGTGTTACTGACGGCCAAAGTGGGACAGGCCCAAGACCCTAGGTGGAGCCTAGGTAGACGCAACGTCTCACCTCCAACAGCAGCAGAAGCAGGTAAACGATCGTCAAATTCGGCCTGGGGCTCACGGCCGTTGCTGATCCGGATCCACCCCCATTCCTACTCCCAGAGCGGGGCTAAGAAGATTGAAGATAGACACAAAATGCAGGAGTAACTCAGCGGGATCGGCATCATTTCTGGAGAGAAGCAATGCATGACGTTTCGGGTCAAGACCCTTCTTTCAGACTGAAGAAGAGACTGAAGAAGCATCATCCATTCCTTCTCTCCAGAGATGCTGCCGGTCCCGCTGAGTTACTCCTGCATTTTGTGTCTATCGGCTGTGCGGGCGCATGATGACGCGCGCGACTCTCGCGGGACCGTCGCGCGTCAGTCACTGCCGACCTGTCGCATAAGTGACGGCCCAAGTGGGACAGGCCCTTAAGATAGAGCTCTTAAAGATAGCGGAGTCACGGGATATGGGGAGAAGGCAGGAACGGGGTACTGATTGTGGATGATCAGCCATGATCACAGTGAATGGCGGAGCTGGTTCGAAGGGCCGAATGGCCTACACCTGCACCTATTGTCTACAGTATTCAGAGTTCATAAAGTGGTTTCCAATGTACTGGTAAAACCAAACGTATATTAGGTGGCTGCTTTGCTGTGCACCTGTTTTTGTTCAGCATGGGCAACCAGGAGCTTTACTGAAGACTGCCACTTTATTTCTCCTTCTTACTACCACTTTGTCCTTTTCTTTTGTGCCTTACAATTATTCAATGGTACTTTATTACCACATTTCCCTGGATACAGAGAATTTATTTGTTTTGCATACAATTCACTAAAATCATACTAGACATAAGCACAATCATAAGTACAAACATGCGACCGTTGTAGTGTAAAAACAGTACACTTCACCGATGCAGTACACAAAGAGCCACCATGTTTCCGACGTCATCATGTACCCTTCAAGTTCTTCAAGAGAACATGGGAGAGGACAAAGCTTGATCTCTTCTGAGGAAATTGGGAAAGGCATGCCACTGAAGTGTCCGTGGTTGAACCTTTTGAAACCAGCGACCACTGTTCTATTAACTTTTAAAAGCTATGGATCAAGATAGGGCAGGCCCACGAGTTTAAATTCTGAATTTGGGGGCACAGCACACTTTGGTGGTATTAGATAGGAACTTGCTCAAATCGATTGGAAGAAGTTGTTTGGCCAAGGAACATCCAGAAAGAAGGCACAAAATGGCCGAGATGGCCTGTTTCCGTGCTGTAATTGTTATATGGTTATATGGTTAAATGCTAGAGTAACTCAGCTGGTCAGGCAGCATCTCAGGAGAAAATGAATAGCTGATATTTCAGGTCAAGACCCTTCTTCAAACTGAGAGTCAGGGGAGACGGAAACTAGAGATATGAAGAGGTACAAAGAACAACGGAATGAAAGGTATGCAAAAGGACAAATCAAAGCCAGCAAAGATGATCAAGGAAAGGTGGAGCCCACAATGCTCCATTGTTGCCTAATAACGAGTGAGACTAATGAGTGAAACTAAGCAGGAAGACAGTGAAACTGTAAGACGCCTAGGGTGGGGGAGGGACAGAGAGAGAGGAAATGCAAGGGTTACTTGAAGTTAGAGAAACCTCGATTCATACTGCTGGGTTGGAAGCTGCCTAAGCGAAATACGAGGTGCTGTTCCTCCAATTTGCGCTTGGCCTCACTCTGACAGTGCAGAAAGCCCAGGACAGCAAGGTCAGTGTGGGAATGGGAAGGGGAGTTAAAATGTTTGGCCATGAGGAGATTGCGTAGGCCAAGGCAGACTGAATGAAGGTGTTCAGAACTCTACTGCTAGTCCACCGTGCCTCACCACCAAAGGCCACGTCTGATCCGTGGGTTCAGCGTCTATGGGGCCTCCAGTGATACCCTGGCTGCTGCTGGGCCTCCAGTGGCCATTCCACTGACACAACGACCGGCGAACATGCCGTCCCCTCACCTCCTCCATGCGCTGGGGATGACTCTCGCAGCTGACATTGGATCCGCCAGAGTGCAAGTGAACCCACAGCCCACTCACCAGCACCAATCCTCTTCTCCATCCGCCACCATCTTGAAGACCCCGGTACTGTTGCAATGCGGCCCAATGCAAGCTTGAGAAAGGTGGCGTTTACTCATACAGCACAGAAACACACCTTTCTGCACCCTCACACCCATGTCAAGAATTGCTGTTGCATTTTGTTGGGCAGTGAGATAGTATCACAAGTGACCAGATCTCATCCCCCATGGTGAGGCTCTGCTGCCATCTACAGATAGATGATGGGCACTGCCCCACACTCTGACTTTCATTTAGTTTAGAGATACAGCATTGAAGCAGGCCCTTCAGCCCACCGAGTTCATGCTGATCAGCGATCACCTGTACACCAGTTCTCTCCTACACACCAAGGACAATCTTCACAGAAGCCAATGAACCTACAAACCTGCACGTCTTTGGAATGTGGGCAAACCGGATAAAACCCTCACGGTCACAGGGAGAACATACAAACACCTTAGGTACAGCACCCATAGTCAGGATTGAACCCGGGTCTCTGGCGCTGTAAGGCAGCAACTCTTCCCCCCACTTTATCCACATAATTAACTATTTCAATTGGAATGTTAATATTCCAGTAAGATAGGACTAAGATCAATAGAAGCTTAAGCTTTCTTGACTCCAGCTTTGAATATCTAAACTGCAAAGTTACAGTATTCCTCTACCTTTCTCAGGACATTACTTGGCTCTCACGGTTACAGTATACCTCTCAGTTACTGTAGGATCAGTATCAGAGTCTTCACCTATTCATGTCCTCCAGAGATACTGCCTGACCTGCTCTGTTATTCCAACACTGAGTTCTATGCAAGATTCCACCTCCTTCAGTTCCTTGCGTCTCCAGGTTTTCTGTGGGTTGGGAGGGATCTCCAAGTGATAATGTTCCCACGTGCCTGCTGCCCTTGCCTCGCCTCTTGTAGAATAGAACATAGAATCGGACAGGGCATACTGATAATTTATCTAAATCAACATGTAGAGGAACCAACGAGAGAGCAGGCTATTTTAGACTGGGTATTGAGTAATGAGGAAGGGTTAGTTAGCAGTCTTGTTGTACGTGCCCCCTTGGGCAAGAGTGACCATAATATGGTTGAGTTCTTCATTAGGATGGAGAGTGACATTGTTAATTCAGAAACAATGGTTCTGAACTTAAAGAAAGGTAACTTTGAGGGTATGAGACGTGAATTGGCCAAGATTGACTGGCAATTAATTCTAAAAGGGTTGACGGTGGATATGCAATGGAAGACATTTAAAGACTGCATGGATGAACTACAAAAATTGTTCATCCCAGTTTGGCAAAAGAATAAATCAGGGAAGGTAGTGCAACCGTGGATAACAAGGGAAATCAGGGATAGTATCAAAGCGAAGGATGATGCGTACAAATTAGCCAGAAAAAGCAGCATACCGGAGGACTGGGAGAAATTCAGAGACCAGCAGAGGAGGACAAAGGGCTTAATTAGGAAAGGAAAAATAGATTATGAAAGAAAACTGGCAGGGAACATAAAAACTGACTGCAAAAGTTTTTATAGATATGTGAAAAGAAAGAGATTAGTTAAAACAAATGTAGGTCCCTTGCAGTCAGAAACAGGTGAGTTGATCATGGGGAACAAGGATATGGCGGACCAATTGAATAACTACTTTGGTTCCGTCTTCACTAAGGAAGACATAAATAATCTGCCGGAAATAGCAGGGGACCGCGGGTCAAAGGAGTTGGAGGAATTGAGTGAAATCCAGGTTAGCCGGGAAGTGGTGTTGGGTAAATTGAATGGATTAAAGGCCGATAAATCCCCAGGGCCAGATAGGCTGCATCCCAGAGTACTTAAGGAAGTAGCTCCAGAAATAGTGGATGCATTAGTAATAATCTTTCAAAACTCTTTAGATTCTGGAGTAGTTCCTGAGGATTGGTGGGTAGCAAACGTAACCCCACTTTTTAAGAAGGGAGGGAGAGAGAAAACGGGGAATTACAGACCATTAGTCTAACATCGGTAGTGGGGAAACTGCTAGAGTCAGTTATTAAAGATGGGATAGCAGCACATTTGGAAAGTGGTGAAATCATTGGACAAAGTCAGCATGGATTTACAAAAGGTAAATCATGTCTGACGAATCTTATAGAATTTTTCGAGGATGTAACTAGTAGCGTGGATAGGGGAGAACCAGTGGATGTGGTGTATCTGGACTTCCAGAAGGCTTTCGACAAGGTCCCACATAAGAGATTAGTTTACAAACTTAAAGCACACGGCATTGGGGGTTCAGTATTGATGTGGATAGAGAACTGGCTGGCAAACAGGAAGCAAAGAGTAGGAGTAAACGGGTCCTTTTCACAATGGCAGGCAGTGACTAGTGGGGTACCGCAAGGCTCAGTGCTGGGACCCCAGCTATTTACAATATATATTAATGATCTGGATGAGGGAATTGAAGGCAATATCTCAAAGTTTGCGGATGACACTAAGTTGGGGGGCAGTGTTAGCTGTGAGGAGGATGCTAGGAGACTGCAAGGTGACTTGGATAGGCTGGGTGAGTGGGCAAATGTTTGGCAGATGCAGTATAATGTGGATAAATGTGAGGTTATCCATTTTGGTGGCAAAAACAGGAAAGCAGACTATTATCTAAATGGTGGCCGACTAGGAAAAGGGGAGATGCAGCGAGACCTGGGTGTCATGGTACACCAGTCATTGAAAGTGGGCATGCAGGTGCAGCAGGCAGTGAAGAAAGCGAATGGTATGTTAGCTTTCATAGCAAAAGGATTTGAGTATAGGAGCAGGGAGGTTCTACTGCAGTTGTACAGGGTCTTGGTGAGACCACACCTGGAGTATTGCGTACAGTTTTGGTCTCCAAATCTGAGGAAGGACATTATTGCCATAGAGGGAGTGCAGAGAAGGTTCACCAGACTGATTCCTGGGATGTCAGGACTGTCTTATGAAGAAAGACTGGATAGACTTGGTTTATACTCTCTAGAATTTAGGAGATTGAGAGGGGATCTTATAGAAACTTACAAAATTCTTAAGGGGTTGGACAGGCTAGATGCAGGAAGATTGCTCCCGATGTTGGGGAAGTCCAGGACAAGGGGTCACAGCTTAAGGATAAGGGGGAAATCCTTTAAAACCAAGATGAGAAGAACTTTTTTCACACAGAGAGTGGTGAATCTCTGGAACTCCCTGCCACAGAGGGTAGTCGAGGCCAGTTCATTGGCTATATTTAAGAGGGAGTTAGATGTGGCCCTTGTGGCTAAGGGGATCAGAGGGTATGGAGAGAAGGCAGGTACGGGATACTGAGTTGGATGATCAGCCATGATCATATTGAATGGCGGTGCAGGCTCGAAGGGCCGAATGGCCTACTCCTGCACCTAATTTCTATGTTTCTATGTTTCTATAAGAAATGTCCACCACCGCCCTTTGGCCTTCAATGTCCACCACTTACACCTTGGGTAAAGAGTGTATCACTCTCTGGCTGTAATCTTTACGTCTCGCTCTATCTTCGAGTGAGAAATTCACGCTACCGAGTGAGAACAGTTGGGTTTAAAAATTTCATCGATTTACGCTCATCATTCCTGTGCAGATCATGCACAAAACCTTTTTTTCTGCAGTAGACTGTATTAGTGCTCATTTGCAGGTGAAGTCACACCAATTTGGAAATTGGCCTGGTACTGTTCACCATAGGGTCAAAGTGTGATACAGCATTGGAAACAAGCACTTCAGCCCACGACATCCATGCTGGCCATTCAGTGCCCATCTATTCTAATCCCATGAACCAGTATTTTGTCTGTAGTTTTCCATGTCTTGGAGATTCCAAAGCTCTTAAATGTTATGAGAAGCTTCACCCTCCCCTCAGGCATGTGATCCAAATTTCAACCACCTAATTACCTTTTAAACAACTATTCCTCACATTAAACCGATACCCTATGGCTGTATACAGCTCTGATATGATAAAACGTTTCTTATTATCTACCCCAGTGGTTCCCAACCTTTTTTAGCTCATGGCCCCCTTGGGCTCTTTAATTTTTCTGTGGCCCCCTGACATTATTAGCGGAAAAAAAGTGGCCCCCTTCATTGAACATGTGGCCCCCTAAATCCCCAAATTTTTCTGTGGCCCCCTCTGAAATTTGCCATGGGAGCCATATGGCCCCAGGTTCAGAATCACTGATATTCTACCCTATCAATATCCCTCAAGATTTTCTTCACCTCCATCAGCCTCAACTCCAGAGAAAACAAACCCAACCTATCCAGTCTTTCCCCATAACTATGACAGTCGTGCCACGCAACATCGTAGTGTATGACCTCTCCAATACAATCACATCCTTCCTGTCGTGAACATCGACATTTAAGCTAGAGCCAAAAAAGCAGGACCTCGAGGGTAGTGAGCTACAAAATACTCTTGGTGCCACATGCCAGTAAGGGTAGAAATAAATAACCAAAAGGTTGATGGGGAGGGGTACATGGACTTCAGTAAGACCTTTGATAAGGTTCCATATGGTAGACTGCTCTGAAAGGTTAGATCACATGGGATCCAGGGAGAGTTAGCGAACTGGATACATAATGTGTAGAAAGGAAGTGTAGATTCTGGTTTATACTGAAGATAGACACAAAGTACTGGAGTAACTCAGTGGGTCAGGCTGCATCCCTGGAGTAAAAAGGATGGGTGATGTTTCTGGTCCAGGGATACGGAATTAGCTTCATGGAAGGAAACAGAAGGTAGTGTTGGAAGGTTGCTTTTCAGATTGGTGGCCTGTGACTAGTGGTGTGCCTCAGTGACCAGTGCTGGGCCCCATTGCTATTTGTGATTATATATGTGACATAATGTCATGCAAGGTGATCCCATTTATCACTTCTCCAATCCAATCACAGGCCTACTCCATTCTTCACTCTTCAAATGACTTGTTGATGAAAGACTGGAAACTGCACCAATCCATGATGGGTTCTAGTTCCTCAGATACAGTATACTCTTTCTGTACCCCAGACTCTCCTGGAATATCCCTGCATGTCCCATCCCCCTATATCCTCATCCACTGTGAATGGCCGTGTTTACTCAGAACTACAGGCATTTCCCACCCATTCTCCATCAGCTGGAGCTCCAAGTTGTATGGCCAGCATACCAACTGCTGCAGTGGGAACACGACTTTCACTGGTAATAACCTCATCTAAAGGCAAAATCATGGCCAGGACCAGTCACGTCATAAACGATTTAAAGGCATATCACACACAAAAAGATTATATATTCAAACTTTATTAATGGTATCATATTCCATTTTATGGTTATCTACTTCAATATAAAGAAAATATTACTATTGACATGTTTCATTTTTAATTGGGACAAAGTGCAAAGTTTATTTTAGATAATACCTCTGTACATTCAATAAAAGAGCAAATAGTTCTGACTCACTGCAAATACACAAGGAGCTGGAAGCAAGTATTAAATCTTAATACAAGATGGAGCAAGAGTATAAAATTTGCAATACTGTAAAGCTGAAGGTATTGTAGTTGCAAGAATGAGTTGAGTGTAAAGCATTAGGGACGGTTGCGAGTTCATGGGTCACAAGCACCTTTTCCTGCATTTCCTCACCCCGTCCCACATGGACAATCTTAATTATCCCCAGCGAGACAATTCTGCCAAGAGTACAGCCTGGAGAATTGGCAAAATGACTCAAGTGATAGAAAGGCCTACAAGTTGTCTGCCTGCCATAATGTATACCTCCCTAAATCCTGAAACTGCAGAGAGATTAAAAGGCTCTTTGGGCAGATGTACTCAATGGGAAGCTCAAATATATACTGCTTCTGGGGCTATGTTTGAGTGATCTGCAGTTAAGAGAGGATTTATTTCCCCACCCCTAATCCCCATTGAGATGGCAGCAGTGAGCTTCTTTCCTGGAGCAGTGTCTACAATATACATGCCTCCACGGTATCATTAGGTAGAGATGCTCAGCGTTTTGACTGTGACCCAATGACCAAGGAAATCGGACTTATTTTCACTTCAGAATGAAGCATGACGGAGGGGAATTTGGAGGTGGTGACGTTCCCAAAAACCTTCAAGGTTTCACAAGAATGTGGGAGGGGTTGTCAAAATCACAGGGGTAAACTGCTGGTTTGTATCCTTGGATGGTAGGCACCAGCATTGGTGATGGGGGAGTGAATATGGGATGCTGATCAAATGGTTCCTTTCCCTTGAATGACATTGACTTTCACTCTAAACCAAATTAATAACCATCTGAATAATCCAGGAAAACGCCAATCCAGTTGAATACTTGGCCACGTAGCCCATGGTGTTGCAGGTGGCCTTGATGCAATCCAGTCTTAAAATCACTGGCGAGTTTCAGGTATGAAGACATACCATTCCTTTGCAGTGGACAGGATGTACGCCCAGTCCTTTCCACAACTCCTTTGTCAGCCCAGTCATATCCCCCCCCCAGTAAAACCCCAGGCATCTGGACTACCAGGAACCATCATTAATCCACTTCTGCTCTGGGTAGTAACATCCTTTAGATAGACACACCTCACTTTCTCATCCCTTCTCAGATGTCAGCTTCATGGCAACTAAGGAACAGAAAAACAATTGCATTTTGAGCCAGGTTAGAATTCCCAAAACATATTGGGACAATAAACTAAAAGTGCATTGCACTCAGATGCCAGCACATCTTGGCTTTGCCCAGGAGTTAGAGTTCATGCCACCACCAACATCTGAACTTTGCAGGTTCTTCAAGAATGCAGAGTGCCTTTGAATTAGTTGGGAAGAGTGCTGCCCGGTTGTCTGTTATTGATCCCAGCAGTGAAGTCCTCCTGGCTATTACCACTAAGAATGCGCCACCTGGTCATTACCACAGCCAGTCTTTGCATCTCGTTACATGTGAAGTGTCTGCATCAGGACGGCCCACAGAAATGTCCGAGACCAAGTTCAGCTCAGTCAATGGCAACAAAAATGAAAAGCTTGTGCGAATCCCATTACATCTCACTCTGTAGCCTAAGATAGACACAAAAAGCTTGAGTAACTCAGCGAGTGGGCCAGACAGCATCTCTGGAGAAAAGGAAAAGGTGACGTTTTGGGTTGAGACCCTTCTTCAGTAGCCTCATCTAGTCCCTGTACAACTGGAACAAAACATCTTTATTCTTAAGCTCCAAACCTTCACAATAAAACGGTAACATGCCATTTTTCCGCATTAATAACTTGTCAGAACAGCCTGCTCATTCATTCACGAGAACACCTAGATCCCTCCAAACTTCAGTCACTGGCAGTCTCTCTCCATTTAGATAATAGTCTATCTTTTGATTCCTCTTAGCCTGCATGACCTGCCCTTCCTCACATTTGCCAGATTTTCACCCTTTTTACTCCATCCACAGGATCACAATGTTCTCATAACAACAAGCTCTTGGAATCATTGACAGACAGACTTGGAGATTATATATTTCAATGCCTCCTCTGTGCCTTTGACTGGGGCAGAAATGGCAACACAAATGTTCCTGAAGGAGTATTGATGCCAGATAGAGACAAGAACAAAAAGGCTGCAATATTACTCTAGAAAATAATCATCTCTTCTCTTGACTGTGTAACGTACGATTATCAAATGAGCCTTTATGGCGTGATGCTGGAAGTGTACCATAAACCCCAAAATTCAAACAATAAATAGGAAGGAAAACTTGCAAAAAAATATTCCAACAAGGGCAAAGGATATAACGGAGGGAATTTTAATTATCTAATTATTCAGTGTAAAATAGTTACCTACTTATTAGAACACAGCAGGACATTCAACTCATCAAATCCATGCCAGCTCTAACAGAACTATACAATCAGTATAAATCCACCTCTGCTTGATGAAGGGTCCCGACCCGAAACATCACCTATACATTTTCTCCAGAAATGCTGTCTGACCCACTAAGTTACTCCAGCTTTTAGTGTCTATTTTCGGTGTAAACCAGTATCTGCAGATCCTTCTTACACACATCTGTTTATTACTCTGTAGCCAGAGAGATTTTAATCTCTCACATGTCCATCAACTAGGTTGGTGTCCAGACCACTATTAGACAGGAACACGTCGGTTTGCATCCAGAGAGGTAATATATTTCCAGCTTCCTTTAAACTCTCAGGGTCACTGGATAATTTATTGTAATGAGCAACATGTAAAAAAAGTGAAATAAATGTGCTTGGGTAATAATAGGAGTGACATTCAATAGACTGGAGAATCCACTAGACCAGCATGACCAAAGTCCAAAGAGGGCCAGTTTAATTGGAAATTTACTGTAGCTTAACTCTTCCTTCTAGTTATTAACCCTACACTGAAGAAACAGTTTACCTTCTCGAAACCCCACAAAGGCAAATGCAAACACCTCTACATCCCTCTTAACCTTCTGTTCTGTAACCTCTACCAATATTCCAGTGAATCACTGCATTCTTTCTAAATTGGGGCCAAGATTTGACTCGTTCTCCCCAATAGATATCCAACCATTTTGTTTAAAGAGAGCATGCACAAGGGTGACCCAAGTCACAGAAAACTCAACTTGCAGAAACCCGACAAAGCAAAGTCTACCATAAATGCTTTGTTAACCCCCTCCAGTACATGCTCCACGAGTTTAATAGTGGATAGTGTTAGCGTGAACAGAGAAGATATGAAGAAATTAAATTGGAAGCATTTGTAAAGCAATATGATACAGGTAGCAATAGAAAACAGACAATAGTGCAATGTAGTACTGAGAGAAAATAAATTAGTGCATCAGGAAGGGGAGCCGGAACTATGACGTGATGGGTTTCTATCTTGGTTCTGGGGGAAAGAGTCCATAATGGTCCATTGCTGGCTGTGCGTTAGGTGGCAACCAGTTATACAGACAATGTAACTCAGCAGGACGACAGTTAAACTAGTACAATGACTAGGGTGGGGAGGGACAAAGAGAGGGGTGATACAAGGGTTACTTGAAGTTAGAGAAATCAATATTCGTTCACTGGGTTGTAAGTTGCCCAAGTGAAATATGAGGTGCTGTTCCTCCAATGCATTTTGGCCTTACTCAATGACAATGGAGGAGGCCAAGGATAGAAAGGTCAGTATGGGAATGGAAGTTAAAGTGTTTGGCAATCAGGAAATCACGTAGGACAAAGGTGTTCAGTGAAACGATATACAAGAGTCCACACCTTGAACAACAGATACAGTAGACGAGGTTGGAGCAGGTGCAAGTGAACAGAGGTTCCCACCTGAAAGGACTGTCAGAAAGAGTCCCTGGACAGAGTGCTTCAGCAGTTTGCTCTGGATTCCATTAACTGCAGACTCTAGTCTTCAGAATAAAACACAGTCCAGGATCCCGAGTGGATAATACAACCCCTTTTTTTTTTTTTAGAACAAATAAATCTTCATGTTTCGTACAGGCAAGTTAAACATAATTATAAAGTGAAGACTCACCTGCAGTGCCCAGGGGAAAGGATCCGATTGGCGTGGCTTGGAGGAGCAGTGGCACTGCTTTGTGATGGGAGTGCTGAAATGCAAGCATCATGGGTCAGTGTACACACCCCAGTGAATAACATCGTCTTTTAATGCATGGAGAGAAATAATTGTTGAGAAGGTGACAACAGCTGATGACAGAAGGGGCAAGGGACAGAGCATGATTACATTTATACAGGTGTTCTAGCATGCAAATGCCATAATGCTTTCCATTTGTCATAAGCGGGGAGCCACTAGGTGTGGTTCAGAGAAAGGGACCATATTTCAGTCAGAAGGGCCAGAACCTCAAGATAATAATCCAGATACTCCGAAAGGACTGATGTGCTGGCTTTGGATTGTGGTTTTAAATATGAGAAAGCGTGCAATGGGACATGGCTGGTGAAGGGAGGTACCCGAGAATTAAGCTTCCACCATCAGAATTGGACACACACTATATGTGCGCACTGGTCTCTGCACACTAGCGGGTTGGGTTGGGGCAAGGACACATGTCACTTTGCTGGAAAACTGCTGCAGAGTACTTGGATGGGCTTCATAACAGAACAAGGCTGATGGAAAGGTACAAAGAACTTGGTGTACTTAAATACTGTTTGGTATCAAGGAATCTGGCACTAATTTGTTCTGAGGCTTTATATAGAAGCTCTTTCTTGCAACATGAAATGGGTGGCTACCTTTTCTCCCCACGTGAGACCAGTGTGCACTCACTATCCAAGTGTTAAAAGAACACAACCTCCCAAACTACACACCACCTCCTCTACCTCACCCACAGCAGTTTACATTGGCCTCAACACAAGGAGGGAGTGTAAGCAAGTCACCCTCAACCCAAAAGGGCTTCAAGGGGAAATTGATTATTTATCCCTTAAATGAGGGATTGTCAGGATCACCATCAACAACCAATAGATTGGAAAGAGGAAATAAATGAACAATGCATACTATCAATTCAATCAGAAATTGTAAAATTTACTCACATTCTTCAAAGATCTTCCGAATCTTGGGCTCTGGGGGGAGCAGAGAGGTGTGGTGAGATGCCTCTGATGTTTGAACACCTTTTTCACACCCTTCATAAAAGATAAGTGGAGTTTAGTTGTGTATTATCGGCTCATATTTGTTGCCCGACACAGTCCTCCCTGATTGAACAGATATTCTCTTGTCAGGTGCTCACGCCTGGAAACTCCCCAAATGAGTTCTAAAGAACATCAGCATTGTCAGAGTGTACAAGCTTACAATTACACATGATAACAAGACCTTGCCTGCTTCTTGGGAGTGCAAAGGATTCAATTGCAATGTTTGGACAAGGAACTTGAGTTCCCTTGGTGTCCTGCCCAATGTTGTATTGAGCAGCAGTGAGCTTTTGAACTTAAGGTTTCACATCAGGCCTCAGGCCAGTGTTTCGTATGCATCAGAGGTGGCTGACAGGGAAACTAAGATAGGCTAAGGGAAGGTCAAGGAAAGGGGTTTGTGAGCAATGGTTGACTATAAATCATAATTTTAATGTACAGGAGAGTAAAGCTCTTTCAATTTCCACTGACAGACTGGGCAGTTCTTAGTAAAATTGACATTCACCCTTCAAAGATGATGTATTAAGTCACTTATGAACCAATTGCAGCTGATCCTGGGCAACCGGGACCGTTGGAGACAGTGGAGGAGGGTCAGGGCGGTGAGTACTTAAATCGGGCGCGGGGCTTGTTTTCACAGAGGCCCGGGACCGTTGGAGACAGTGGAGGGGGGTCAGGGCGGTGAGTACTTAAATCGGGCGCGGGGCTTGTTTTCACAGAGGCCCGGGACCGTTGGAGACAGTGGAGGAGGGTCAGGGCTTTTACCAAAACCCGTAACGTTCCACACTCCATAGGGAGGGTTCTGGTGGAAGCCGCTGATTGGCGGAAGCAGACTAGATGAAGCAGCTGATTGGGTGCAACCTCAGGTTAGCATTTCTGCTTTCTGGTTAAAGGTACAGTGCTTTAGTAAAGGTACAGTGAGCTAAGGGTACAGTGAGCCAAGAGTACAGTGGGCTAAAGGTACAGTGCTTTAGTAAAGGTACAGTGGGCTAAAGGTACAGTGCTTTTTGTTTATATAATAAAGGTGCAGTTTAAAGGGCAAGAGGGAGCAGCTGTTTGTGTCAGATACCTGCTGATTTCTCCAAGCAGTTTCTATTGTATTATACTGGTATCGGATCCAGGGTAAGGCGAGAGAATGACAGTCAGAGCAGTGTACTGTTCTGGATGTCAGATGTGGGAGGTCATGGTGTCGGATGGCCCTCCAGACGTCCACATCTGCACCAGGTGCAGAGAGATGGGGCTCCTAAGGGACCGTATTAGGTTCCTGGAGCAGCAGCTCGATGACCTCTGTCTGGTCAGGGAGAGTGACGAGGTCATCGAGGGGTTATAGGGACGTGGTGGTCACTCCAAAACCACGGGAGAGAGACATGTGGGTCACGCTAAGGAAGGGCAAGGGGCAGAGGCAGGAACGAGGGAGTACTCCAATGTCGGTACACCTTGCAAATAAGTACTCCTGTTTGAGTACGGATGGGGGTGACAACCTACCCGGGGGTAGCAACAGTGGACGGGCCTCCAGCACAGAGACCGGCCCTGTTGCTACGAGAGGTAGGGAAAAAAAGAAGAGGGCAATTGTAATTGGGGACTCTATTGTTAGGGGGTCGGATAGGCTTTTCTGTGGACGCAGTCGGGACACCAGGACGGTGGTCTGCCTCCCTGGTGCCAAGGTCTCGGACGTGTCTCAACGTATCCAAGATATCCTGAAATCAGAGGGAGAGGAGCCTGAGGTCGTGGTACATATTGGTACAAATGACATAGGGAAAAAAAGTGAAGAGGTCCTGAAGGGAGGATTTAGGGAGTTGGGAGGAGAGTTAAGGAAAAGGACCAAAAAGGTAACAATCTCAGGATTACTGCCTGTACCACACGACAGTGAGAGTAGGAATGGAGCGAGGTGGAGGATAAATGCGTGGCTGAAAGACTGGTGCAGAGGGCAGGGATTCAAGTTTCTGGATCATTGGGACTTCTTTTGGGGAAGGTGGGACCTGTACAGAAAGGATGGGTTGCACTTGAACCCGAGGGGGACCAATATCCTGGCGGGGAAATTTGCAAAGGTCACTGGGGAGACTTTAAACTAGAATGGTTGGGGCGAGGGACTCAAATAGAGAAAGCTAGTAGACAGAATGGGAGGCAGGAAGCAGAAAAGGGAAGCACTAGGACACAAGAGGAGAAAGAAAAAAAAGGAAATAAACAGAGAAGAAGAGACGGGGGGTTTCTTAAATGTGCATATTTTAATATGCTAGGAGCATTGTAAGAAAGGTGGATGAGCTTAGAGTCTGGATAGACACCTGGAAGTATGATGTTGTGGCAATCAGTGAAACATGGTTGCAGGAGGGCTGTGATTGGAAACTAAATATTCCAGGATTTCGTTGCTTCAGGTGTGATAGAATTGGAGGGGCAAGAGGTGGAGGTGTTGCATTGCTAGTCAGGGAAGATATTACAGCAGTGCTTTGGCAGGATAGATTGGAGGGCTCATCTAGGGAGGCTATTTGGGTGGAACTGAGAAGTGGGAAAGGTGTAGCAACACTTATAGGGGTGTATTATGGACCGCCAAATGGGGAACGAGAATTGGAAGAGCAAATATGTAAGGAGATAGCAGATATTAGTAGTAAGCACAAGGTAGTGATTGTGGGAGATTTCAACTTTCCACACATAGACTGGGAAACACATTCTGTAAATGGGCTGGATGGTTTGGAGTTTGTAAAATGTGTGCAGGATAGTTTTTTGCAGCAATACATAGAGGTACCTACTAGAGGAGGGGCAGTGCTGGACCTCCTGTTAGGAAATGAGACGGGACAGGTGGCGGAGGTATGCGTTGGGGAGCACTTCGGGTCCAGTGATCACAATACCATTAGTTTCAATATAATTATGGAGAAGGTCAGAACTGGACCTAGGGTTGAGATTTTTGATTGGAGAAAGGCTAACTTTGATGAGATGCGAGATGATTTAAAAGGAGTGGTCTGGGACATTTTGTTTTATGGGAAAGATGTAGAAGAGAAATGGTGGACCTTTAAAGGGGAAATTTTAAGAGTACAGAATCTTTATGTTCCTGTTCGGTTGAAAGGAAACAGTAAAAATTGGAAAGAGCCCTGGTTTTCAAGGGAAATTGGACATCTTGTTCGGAAAAAGAGGGAGATCTACAATAATTATAGGCAGCATGAAGTAAATGAGGTGCTTGTGGAGTATAAGGAATGTAAAAAGAATCTTAAGAAAGAAATTAGAAAAGCTAAAAGAAGATATGAGGTTGCTTTGGCAAGTAAGGTGAAAGTAAATCCAAAGGGTTTCTACAGCTATATTAATAGCAAAAGGATAACGAGGGATAAAATTGGTCCATTGGAGAAAGAGTGGGCAGCTATCTGCAGAGCCAAAAGAGATGGGGGAGATATTGAACAATTTCTTTTCTTCGGTATTCACCAAGGAGAAGGATATTGAGTTATGTGAGGTAAGGGAAACGAGTAGAGTAGTTATGGATACTATGAGTTTCAAAGGAAAAGAAGTACTGACACTTTTGAAAAATATAAAAGTGGATAAGTCTCCAGGTCCTGACAGGATATTCCCTAGGACATTGAGGGAAGTTAGTGTAAAAATAGCCGGGGCTATGACAGAAATATTTCAAATGTCATTAGAAACGGGAATAGTCCCCGAGGATTGGCGTACTGCGCATGTTGTTCCATTGTTTAAAAAGGGTTCTAAGAGTAAACCTAGCAATTATAGACCTGTTAGTTTGACTTCAGTGGTGGGCAAATTAATGGAAAAGATACTTAAAGATAATATATATAAGCATCTGGATAAACAGGGTCTGATTAGGAACAGTCAACATGGATTTGTGCCTGGAAGGTCATGTTTGACTAATCTTCTTGAATTTTTTGAAGAGGTTACTAGGGAAATTGACGAGGGTAAAGCAGTGGATGTTGTCTATATGGACTTTAGTAAGGCCTTTGACAAGGTTCCTCATGGAAGGTTGGCTAAGAAGGTTAAACTGTTGGGTATAAATGCAGGAATAGCAAGATGGATTCAGCAGTGGCTGAATGGGAGAAGCCAGAGGGTAATGGTGGATGGCTGTTTGTCGGGTTGGAGGCAGGTGACTAGTGGGGTGCCTCAGGGATCTGTGTTGGGTCCTTTGTTGTTTGTCATGTACATCAATGATCTGGATGAAGGGGTGGTAAATTGGATTAGTAAGTATGCAGATGATACCAAGATAGGGGGTGTTGTGGATAATGAAGAGGACTTCCAAAGTCTACAGAGTGATTTAGGCCATTTGGAAAAATGGGCTGAAAGATGGCAGATGGAGTTTAATGCTGATAAATGTGAGGTGTTACACCTTGGCAGGACAAATCAAAATAGGACGTACATGATAAATGGTAGGGAATTGAAGAATACAGTTGAACAGAGGGATCTGGGAATAACCGTGCATAGTTCCTTGAAGGTGGAATCTCATATAGATAGGGTGGTAAAGAAAGCTTTTGGTATGCTAGCCTTTATAAATCAGAGCATTGAGTATAGAAGCTGGGATGTAATGTTAAAATTGTACAAGGCATTGGTGAGACCAAATCTGGAGTATGGTGTACAATTTTGGTCGCCCAATTATAGGAAGGATGTCAACAAAATAGAGAGAGTACAGAGGAGATTTACTAGAATGTTGCCTGGGTTTCAACAACTAAGTTACAAAGAAAGGTTGAATAAGTTAGGTCTTTATTCTCTGGAGCGCAGAAGGTTAAGGGGGGACATGATAGAGGTCTTTAAATGATGAGAGGGATAGACAGAGTTGATGTGATCAAGCTTTTGAGAAAAGGGAAGATTCAAACAAGAGGACATGACTTCAGAATTTATGGACAGAAGTTTAGGGGTAACATGAGGGGGAACCTTTACTCAGAGAGTGGTAGCGGTGTGTTTGGTATCATTTAAAAATAAATTGGATAGGCATATGGATGAGAAGGGAATGGAGGGTTATGGTATGAGTGCAGGCAGGTGGGACTAAGGGAAAAAAGTTGTTCGGCACGGACTTGTAGGGCCGAGATGGCCTGTTTCCGTGCTGTAATTGTTATATGGTTATATGGTAATCCACTCCAATAAATGGGGCATCCATCCACAGCAGTGTTTACAAACACAAAGCCAAAGACCTAGGTTGGCCAACCCTGCCAACTCACTGAAATTCCCAAGGCTAATTCTTTGAACACCAACAAGTGAACCAATGCCCGAAAGCAGTGCCAAAGCACCTCATGAACATTTTTGCTTATTAATCACGAAGGGGATCAGACAAAGGAAACACACCATTGGTCAATCACACCTTGAGACCCAGGTTCACTCTGTTTGTATGTTCCCCATAACCACATGGTCTTCCTTCTGGTGTTCTAGATTCCACCCACATCCAATGTGAAATTAGTTGGCCACTGTAAATTACCACTCCCACATCCAATGCAAGGTTGGCCAGTGTAAAATTAAAAGCCTTCTGAAAATTCAGGTAAGAACAGTGTACATTATGTTGCGAGATATCAACGCGTCAGCCACTGGCTGTTAGTTGGATGTTATTCACCTTCAAAGAGGACCTTTTAGTTAAGGATGATTACTTGACTGAGGAAACAACTGTGCAGAAGAACCCATGTGTGCTACAACATGGAAATCACTGACCTCTCCTACCTTGGTTCTTCAGTTTGCGCTTCATTGCTCGACGGAGGCACTCCTTCACCTGAGAGGAAAGGTCTGCTGCAGCCTTGCTAGCACGTGCCAGCATGGAATGCAAGTCGGACTTCAACCGTGGGATGTCAGGGACTTGGGAAGCTGTGCTGAAACAAAGGGATTCCTGGCAGGAAACAGAACAAAAGCAGTTTACATTTCCGGAACACCTTTCACCTCACGATTTCCCAAATTGTTTTACAACAATTTTAATGTAATCACTGTTCTAATATCGTAATCAAAGCAACCACTGCAAGATCCCACAAAAAGCTGAGATGCAATAACTATCATGTTCTACCTAAACTATGGAGCCTCGACAATGCTGAACTCCCCCCCGACTTCATGTATACACAAGGCTCTGGAGAGAGGCTTCATTAGTATTATCCAATCCCTTGTGGGCGTGGGTGGGGGCAGCATACCATTTCCATGAGCTTTTATGTATAAAAGCATGTTTATTCAACTGGAGAACTATTTTTCATTTTGGTCTCTACCATACAGAGATTGACTAAGTATGAGGATGGCTGGCCTTTGATAACAGTTCTGACCAACATTTGTTCCACACTTCTTGAATTTAAGGATACATGCAAATGAGCTCCCAATATAGTCAAATTAAAGTCCAATGTATGCACATTCACTTCCCCAAAAGGCTAAACTAGTCTCCCCTCTCTCTCTGTTTCTCTCATCACGTAATTAATTGTTGTTATCAGTTTTATGTGCTTTTAATGATTGCCATTACAATACCGTGGAGCTACGGTTAACACACAAGTTATTTTTATGCATTTTCCAACCTATGCACAATAATTAACTCATGGACACCTGTAGAAAAATGGTGCCCGTTTGTTATTCAGGGGCAACCTGCAGATGACCTTGGTGAAAAATATAAGATATTGAATGCAATGTTTTTGTAGAGTGAGAAAGACATTTCATTTAGCTGTAGAATCTAGAGCCAGGGCCTTTGGATCAAAATGAGGAGAGTTCTTCACCCAGATCTCTCCATCCTCAAGGGTAATGAATGCTCAAGTCACTGGAAAAGTTACCCCTAGAGTTTTCGGCATAATGTAGATCAGTGGATATGGGAATCACCTGGGTGGTCAGCAGATGAGATAGAGTTTCAACAGTTTGCTGTATTGTTCAATATTCACTATGTCATTTTACATATCATGTAACATAGCTCGTCTTCCATTGCAATCCCAACGAAGTGATAGAGTAAAGGCTTCCAAAAAATGCTACAATTAAATTCAACACGGCAAGGTTTATGAAGAGCTAGTAATTTTACCTGCACCAATTTGAAATTATCACTCTTGCTAGCCAAGATTTCCAGCTGGAGTTTCTTCTCTCGGAGCTCCATGCATTTCTGTTCCAGTTGGGCTCGGATGGTTTTGGCCTGGCTCAAGGCTGCTTGCTGCTCCCCGCCAATTATCTCAATCACCACTCGCAGAGTCTCTTCAATTGATTCAGTCATTGCTGAAAAATGGTTGGTGATTTCCAATTTCACTTTCTCAGAAGTTCTCTGAAGAGAAATAAGAAAGTGTTCGGCTAAAACACAGCAAGAGGCAGAGCGAGGGACTTGGACCAGAAGTCTGATCACGTTTCATATAGCTCAGTAACTAACCTCACGAGGGTGCATTGTTCCCCGGTGGACTTGCAACATCTAACTCACACACCCAGACGACCATCCACACGGCACTCTTATTGAGTGCCACCCAACACCCACTGTTACCTCCCAGTACCATGGGAATGGAGCTGGACATACATTACCAGGTTTCTGCCCCTCCCAGAATATGCTTCACTATGAGTAAATAGACATTTGAAGTTAGACATACAACAAATGCTGAAGAGAGAGGCACGTTTTCACTACCAAACTAGAATTAAGCAGCAGACCCAAGATAAAAAAACTCACCACAATGCAGTCCATGTCTTGCTGAAGCAACCCAATCTCAAGCAAGGTCTCGTGCAACTGCTTCCCCATTTCCAAGTCAGCCTTCTTCAGTTCTTTCTAGGAATCAAGAAAGCAAATAGTAACGATATAGTGGCAATAATTTAGTCTACGGTTATCACCCCAAGAGGCATAAGAATGGACCAGGACCAGAAGTTGGGTTGCATTTCAATGTTTTATAAAACTCAGTAATTGTTTCAAAATTATAGCCTCAGGAAAGTGCCACCTTCTCAGTAACTTCACCATCTCATTCTCATACCCTGCACTAAGTGAACCCAGCCATCAATATCCCAACACTCACACCAATCTCAATCTACTGTCTCACCCTACCCTCAGCAGTGGCCACCCACAATATAACATAGAACAGTACAGCACTGGATGTACTCATCAATCAGCAGACAATGTTTGTGCCCAAGTTAAACTGAACTCATCTGCCAGTACAAACATATCCCTCTAATCCCTGCACTTCCATGTGCCTATCCAAAATCCTCTGAAACACCACTATTGTATCTGCTTCCTCCATCACCACCTAGCAGTGCGTTCCAGGCCCTCACAGTTGTGTACAACAACTTGCCCCAGACATCTCCATTAAACATTCCCCCTCTTACTATATAGCTTATTGCTTCTAGCATTAGAGATTTCTGTCCTCTCATAATTTAAAATTCCATCCAAGCTCCCCCTGTTGCTGAAACCCTCTAATCCAGGCAGCATTCTGGTAAAGCTCCTCTGTACTTTCTCCAGCACTTCCACATCTCTCCTGTAACTGGGCAACCAGAACTGCACTACTATGAATAAGCCAGTTCTGAATCCATACGACCAAGTTGTTGTACTCGTACTTCTGGATCTGCCTTCCATGAGGGGCCTTATCAAAAGCTTTACTAAAATCCATGTAAACTACCCCCACTACCACCATCATGCTCCCAGGCAACTTCTACCATTGCACTTATTTCACCTCAGGCAACCTCTGCCACCTCCTCATTCAGCAATCCAGAGCATCTCCCTTCACAAGCAACCCCAATGTCTCCAAAGATAGCCACAAAATGCTGGAGTAACTCAGCAGGTTAGGCAGCATCCCTGGAGAAAATGGATCGGGTGATGTTTTGGGTCAGGGGCCGTCTTCGGGACTCACTTCCCGATATGAGCCAACGCTCCTTAACCCAGCATCCTTTATCCTTTCCTTCGGTTGACTCCTCACTGGGTGACCTCCAGTTTAAATTCCAATTTGGAATATTTTGGAGGACCAAGACCCTACCCCCTCATTCCAGATGACCATCCTCCACCTCTCTCTAAGTGAAATTTCCCTGCAACCTGCCAAAGATAACAGGAGATAACCTCCTCCTTGGTGAAGACCTCACACAGCTCATGTAAACTCCTCACCCCAGGAGCCCCTATGTCAAAGTGAACCACCCCTCGTCCCAGGCTTCACCTTCAGACTCTCTGCCTCCTCGTCCAGCGACACCACCCGGTGGGTGCGGTGCTCGGCGGCCAGACATAGGCCGCAGATGAAGGCTTTGTCGGTGCGACAGAAGAGTTCCAGGTGCTTGCGGTGCGGCCCGCATTTGCGGCTGCCAACGTCGGCTGCAGGCGGCGCCAGCGGGTGGTCGCGGAAGGCGGGGCTGAGGCGGTGCGGCCGCAGGTGCCACTTGCAGTAGGAGGCGAGGCAGAGGAGGCAGGATCGGGCGGCTGGCTGCCGCGCCACCGTGCACACATCACAGAACGTCAGGCCCGGCGACACCTCCTCCACGGCCTCGGGCTGCGGCTCGGCCAAGAGGTCCAGCGCGATGCCGCACAGCACGGGATTGGGACGCAGTGCGGGCCGCGGGTTGAAGGCCTGGCGGCACTGAGGGCAGCTGTAGGCCCCCGAGCCCGCCTGCCGCTCCCACAGCTCCTCGATGCACTCCAGGCAGAAGCTGTGGCCGCACGGAATGGTGGCGGGCTGGCGGAACACCTCCAGGCAGATGGAGCACAGCAGCTTGTCAGCAGACACCCGCATCTGCACCGGGCTGGCGCCCTGCACCGAGGCCATGACAGCAGGCTGGAGCTCAGCCGCCGGATCTCCTTATAAAGCGGCCGGGGCGGATCAGATCAGCGAGCAAACCCTCCCACCGGCTGAGCACGCACAGCATGCTTCCTGTTATGGATAAGTGGAAGTTTGTAAGAGTCATTGGAGACAAGCTGATTTTTTTTCCATCTGTCTCCTGAAGAAGTAGATGGGTTAATGTGCCTTCTTGGCTGTGGCTGGTCCACGACAGATAGTAATATTAATGCCAAACAACGTGGCATGTTGAGTCGTCACCATTCGTGATTCGGATAGTTCTACCTCCAGTCGTGTCGTTGGCGAATTTGCAGATGGCAAAGGAGCTGCACTTATCCATACAAGCATAGGTGTAAAGAGAGTAGAGCAGAGGGCTAAGAAAGCAGACTTGAGGTGCATCTGGGTTGACAGTGAGCAGAACATGTAACTGATTCGCACTGATTGAGTGCTAATCAAAGATGTTGCTAATGAGGGTCTAGGATCCAGGGAGGTATAGAGGCCCAGGTCTTGAAACTTGGCAATAAGTTTGGAAAGGATGATTGTGAACCCCAAACTATAGTCCATAAATAGCAGCCTGACATATGTATTCCTATTATCCAGATGATCAGAGCAGAGTGGAGAGCCATTGAGATAGCATCTGCTGTTGACCTGTGTGATGACAATAGGTACATTCATCCAGTTCCAGCATGAGGCAGGATTTGACTTCTTTGGATCCTGACCTAAAACATAGCCTATCAATGTTCTCCAAAGATGCTGACTGACTCGCTGAGTTATTTAAGCACTTTGTGTCTGATTTTGAAAACCAGTATCTGCAGCTCCTTTTTAAGCAGGTGGGAACGTCAGACCAAAGTGAGGGGTTGGAAATGTCTTTGCATACAACAGCTAGTTGTCAGCTCAGATATTTGGTACTGGGCCATGTGCATTTCCCAGATGCTTTATGTGGATTTGGTGTAGAGGTGCGTGTAATGGTATAAGAAGGAAGGGCAGGTGGAAGAGATCAGGAAGGGTAGTGGAATCCAGGAGCCATTGCTGTATGCGATCTTTCATGTTGAAAAGGATGGACTAATTGCAGTGCCAAATTCAGCAGAGTACAAAGTGGAACTGGACTACAGCAGCTTTGTCTTCTAAATTTTGCACTACCAACGGTCCATCGGTGGTGCACTCTTGCTGTCAGATTTTTTATTAAAGTTGCAGTAGACATTTGCAGCTTGAACGATCAGTCTTTTGCTTCTTCAGAGCCCAACTTGTGAGAGGTGACATACCTCCCATTAGAATGATCAGCCATGACCATATTGAATGGCAGTGCTGGCTCAAAGGGCCGAATGGCCTACCCCTGCACCTGTTTTCTATATTTCCAAGTTCAAGAATGCTCAAGAAAATTGGAGCTGCTGCCCATCAAACCTGCCCAACCATTCAGTCTGATCATGATTGTTGTTTGCTTGCCTCTCTTCTGTGCCACTTTTCCATACCCCTCTATTCCCGAACCTAGTATTCCCCAGTAAAGTGTTAATTCAGCTCCACTTTAATACATACTAGACCAAGTGCAGACCCGTTGGGTCTGTTCCCCCAACGTGCGGTTGTGGGGGGGGAGGCGGCATGCAGCGTCACACACACTAACTACCCCCCCCCCCCCCCCGCACTCACGCTAATTACCCCCCATGATATTATATTAATATTATTAATTTGCTCCTTTTACCCCATAACCACCCTATCTACTGACGCATAGCCCCCAACTTGCAGTCACATCTAGAGGGGGGGGGGGGGGGTAGAGAGTGAGGGCAGAGAGAGAAGGGGCAGAGACACAGAGAGAGGGGCAAGAGGGAGAGGGGGTGGCGAGGAGGAGAAGAGGGAGGGTGGGTGAGAGGGGAAAGGTGGGGGTGGAAGGGAGGATAGATAGATATGCCATTTATTGTCACTATACATGTGCAATGAGATTAAAAGCATCTCGTACTCAGTGCATACATATAATTTAGTACAAAAAACAAGAAACAGAAAACAAAACAAGGGGGGGGGGATAGGTGCACAATTCTGCGGCGCTATATACATATCTATAAAGGCAAAATGGTGAAGGATAAATAGGTAGTATTCTTAGGCAGATTTTTAAAGTTATATTAAAATATTAAAAATATATTTAAAATTACAATTACAATACACATTACAGTTCCAAATTTCAGTACGTGGATAGAGTAGATGGAAGTCCGGGTGTTGGGCTGTGAAGTCAGTGCATGTGTGAGTTAAGAGTAGTTATGACTTTCGGAAAACAACTGTTCCTGAGTCTATTTGTCCTAGTTTTGATGCACCTATAGCGCCTTCCAGAGGGCAGCAGGTCGAACAGTCCAAACGCAGGATGGGAGCTGTCCTTGATGATATTCTTTGCCCTGCTAAGGCAACGGGATGTATAAATATCCATCAGGGAGGGGAGAGGGCAACCAATGATCTTCTGTGCTGTCCTAGTTACCCTCTGAAGCCTCTCCCTGTCTGCCATGGTGCAGCTGCCGTACCATGCTGTAATGCAGTATGTCAGCAGGCTTTCGATGGACGAGCGGTAGAAGGTCAGCAGCAGGTTAGAGTCCAGGTTGTGCTTCCTGAGAACCCTCAGGAAGTGCAGCCGCTGCTGAGCCTTCTTGATAACCGCTGTCGTGTTGTCTGTCCAGGAGATGTCAGCAGAGATAAGGACGCCGAGAAACCGGAAGGTGTTGACCCTCTCCACACACTCGCCGTTGATATGTAGGGGCCAGGGGAGCCGTTGGCGAGAGGAGGACTTACCTGCAGCTGTAAGTATAAATACAGCGCGGGGTTTGCTTCTACAGAGGCCCGGGGAGCCGTTGGCGAGAGGAGGACTTACCTGCAGCTGTAAGTATAAATACAGCGCGGGGTTTGCTTCTACAGAGGCCCGGGGAGCCGTTGGCGAGAGGAGGACTTACCTGCAGCTGTAAGTATAAATACAGCGCGGGGTTTGTTTCTACAGAGGCCCGGGGAGCCGTTGGCGAGAGGAGGACTTACCTGCAGCTGTAAGTATAAATACAGCGCGGGGTTTGCTTCTACAGAGGCCCGGGGAGCCGTTGGCGAGAGGAGGACTTACCTGCAGCTGTAAGTGTAAATACAGCGCGGGGTTTGCTTCTACAGAGGCCCGGGGAGCCGTTGGCGAGAGGAGGACTTACCTGCAGCTGTAAGTATAAATACAGCGCGGGGTTTGCTTCTACAGAGGCCCGGGGAGCCGTTGGCGAGAGGAGGACTTACCTGCAGCTGTAAGTATAAATACAGCGCGGGGTTTGCTTCTACAGAGGCCCGGGGAGCCGTTGGCGAGAGGAGGACTTACCTGCAGCTGTAAGTGTAAATACAGCGCGGGGTTTGCTTCTACAGAGGCCCGGGGAGCCGTTGGCCAGAGGAGGACTTACCTGCAGCTGTGAGTTACCCAAATCTGTAACGTTCCATCTCACCTCCAGAGAAGGATTCTGGTGGAAGCCTCTGATTGGTGGAAGCCTCTGATTGGTGGACGAGGATCAGAGGAAGCAGCTGATTGGCTTGTATTGTATTTGTATTGTAATTGTAAGGCTTTATTGTATTTGGATAAGGGGGAGAAATGAGGGCCAGGGCAGTTTACTGTTCTGGATGTCAGATGTGGGAGGTCATGGAGTCTGAGTGCTCTCCAGACGTCCACATCTGCGCCAGGTGCGTCGAGATGGGGCTTCTAAGGGACCGCGTTAGGAACCTGGAGCAGCAACTCGATGACCTCTGTCTGCTCAGGGAGAGCGAGGAGGTCATAGAAAGGAGTTACAGGGAGGTGGTCACTCCAAGACCACGGGAGACAGAAAACTGGGTCACAGTTAGGAAGGGCAATGGGCAGAGGCAGGGACTGGTGAGTACCCCGGTGGCTGTACACCTTGAAAATAGGTACTCATGTTTGAGTAAGGGTGGGGGAGACAGCCTACCTGGGGGTAGCGACAGCGGCCAGGCCTCTGGCACAAAGACCGGTCCGGTTGCTCAGAAGTGTAAGGAAAAGAAGGGGAGGGCAATTGTAATAGGGGACTCTATAGTCAGGGGGTCGGATAGGCGATTCTGTGGACGCAGACAGGAGTCCCGGATGGTAGTTTGCCTCCCTGGTGCCAGGGTCAGGGATGTGTCTGACCGTGTCCAAGAAATCCTGAAATGGGAGGGAGAGGAGCCTGAGGTTGTGGTGCATATAGGTACCAACGACATAGGTAAAAAAAGAGAAGAGGTCCTGAAAGAAGAATTTAGGGAGTTAGGTAGAGAGTTAAGGAGAAGGACTGGAAAGGTAACAATCTCAGGATTACTGCCTGTGCCACGCGACAGTGAGAGTAGGAATGGAGCGAGGTGGAGGATAAATGCGTGGATGAGGGACTGGTGCAGTGGGTATGGATTCAAGTTTCTGGATCATTGGGACCTCTTTTGGGGAAGGTGCGACCTGTACAGAAAGGACGGGTTGCACTTGAACTCAAGGGGGACCAATATCCTGGCGGGGAGATTTGCAAAGGCTACTGGGGAGACTTTAAACTAGTATGGTTGGGGGGAGGGACTCAAATTGGGAAAGCTAGCAGTCAGTGTGTGAAGCAGGGGGCAGAGAATGGTAGCACTCTGACCCAAAATGTAGGGGAGAGAGAAGAAAAAGAAAAAAATCAGAGAATAAGAGAGGGTGGGTTTCTTAAATGTGTATATTTTAATGCTAGGAGCATTGTAAGAAAAGTGGATGAACTTAGAGCCTGGATTGACACCTGGAAGTATGATGTTGTGGCGATCAGTGAAACATGGTTGCAGGAGGGCTGTGATTGGAAACTAAATATTCCAGGATTTCGTTGCTTCAGGTGTGATAGAATTGGAGGGGCAAGAGGTGGAGGTGTTGCATTGCTTATCAGGGAAGATATTACAGCAGTGCTTTGGCAGGATAGATTAGAGGGCTCGTCTAGGGAGGCTATTTGGGTGGAACTGAGAAATGGGAAAGGGGTAGCAACACTTATAGGGGTGTATTATAGACCGCCAAATGGGGAGCGAGAATTGGAAGAGCAAATATGTAAGGAGATTGCAGATATTAGTAGTAAGCACAAGGTAGTGATTGTGGGAGATTTCAATTTTCCACACATAGACTGGGAAACACATTCTGTAAATGGGCTGGATGGGTTGGAGTTTGTAAAATGTGTGCAGGATAGTTTTTTGCAACAATACATAGAAGTGCCTACTAGAGAAGGGGCGGTACTGGACCTCCTGTTAGGAAATGAGATGGGTCAGGTGGCAGAGGTATGCGTTGGGGAACAGTTCGGGTCCAGTGATCACAATACCATTAGTTTCAATATAATTATGGAGAGGGACAAAACTGGACCTAGGGTTGAGATTTTTGATTGGAGAAAGGCTAACTTTGAGGAGATGCGAAAGGATTTAAAAGGAGTAAATTGGGACAGTTTGTTTTATGGGAAAGATGTGGAAGAGAAATGGAGTACATTTAAAGGTGAAATTTTAAGAGTACAGAATCTTTATGTCCCTGTTCGGTTGAAAGGAAATCGTAAAAATTGTAAAGAGCCATGGTTTTCAAGGGAAATTGGACACTTGGTTCGGAAAAAGAGGGATATCTACAATAGTTATAGGCAGCATGGAGTAAATGAGGTGCTTGAGGAGTATAAAGAATGTAAAAAGAATCTTAAGAAAGAAATTAGAAAAGCTAAAAGAAGATATGAGGTTGCTTTGGCAAGTAAGGTAAAAGTAAATCCGAAGGGTTTCTACCGCTATATTAATAGCAAAAGGATAACGAGGGATAAAATTGGTCCATTAGAGAGTCAGAGTGGCCAACTATCTGCAGAGCCAAAAGAGATGGGGGAGATATTGAACAGTTTCTTTTCTTCGGTATTCACCAAGGAGAAGGATATTGAATTATGTGAGGTAAGGGAAACAAGTAGAGTAGCTATGGAAACTATGAGGATCAAAGAAGAGGAAGTACTGACACTTTTGAGAAATATAAAAGTGGATAAGTCTCCAGGTCCGGACAGGATATTCCCTAGGACATTGAGGGAAGTTAGTGTAGAAATAGCAGGGGCTATGGCAGAAATATTTCAAATGTCATTAGAAACGGGAATAGTGCCGGAGGATTGGCGTACTGCGCATGTTGTTCCATTGTTTAAAAAGGGGTCTAAGAGTAAACCTAGCAATTATAGACCTATTAGTTTGACGTCAGTGGTGGGCAAATTAATGGAAAGAATACTTAGAGATAATATATATAAGCATCTGGATAAACAGGGTCTGATTAGGAACAGTCAACATGGATTTGTGCCTGGAAGGTCATGTTTAACTAATCTTCTTGAATTTTTTGAAGATGTTACTCGGGAAATTGATGAGGGTAAAGCAGTGGATGTTGTGTATATGGACTTCAGTAAGGCCTTTGACAAGGTTCCTCATGGAAGGTTGGTTAAGAAGGTTCAATGGTTGGGTATTAATGGTGGAGTAGCAAGATGGATTCAACAGTGGCTGAATGGGAGATGCCAGAGAGTAATGGTGGATGGTTGTTTGTCAGGTTGGAGGCCAGTGACGAGTGGGGTGCCACAGGGATCTGTGTTGGGTCCACTGTTGTTTGTCATGTACATCAATGATCTGGACGATGGTGTGGTAAATTGGATTAGTAAGTATGCAGATGATACTAAGATAGGTGGGGTTGCGGGTAATGAAGAAGAGTTTCAAAGTCTACAGAGAGATTTATGCCAGTTGGAAGAGTGGGCTGAAAGATGGCAGATGGAGTTTAATGCTGATAAGTGTGAGGTGCTACATCTTGGCAGGACAAATCAAAATAGGACGTACATGGTAAATGGTAGGGAATTGAAGAATGTAGGTGAACAGAGGGATCTGGGAATAACTGTGCACAGTTCCATGAAAGTGGAATCTCATGTAGATAGGGTGGTAAAGAAAGCTTTTGGTGTGCTGGCCTTTATAAATCAGAGCATTGAGTATAGAAGTTGGGATGTAATGTTAAAATTGTACAAGGCATTGGTGAGGCCAATTCTGGAGTATGGTGTACAATTTTGGTCGCCTAATTATAGGAAGGATGTCAACAAAATAGAGAGAGTACAGAGGAGATTTACTAGAATGTTGCCTGGGTTTCAGCAACTAAGTTACAGAGAAAGGTTGAACAAGTTAGGGCTTTATTCTTTGGAGCGCAGAAGGTTAAGGGGGGACTTGATAGAGGTTTTTAAAATGATGAGAGGGATAGACAGAGTTGACGTGGAAAAGCTTTTCCCACTGAGAGTAGGGAAGATTCAAACAAGGGGACATGACTTGAGAATTAAGGGACTGAAGTTTAGGGGTAACATGAGGGGGAACTTCTTTACTCAGAGAGTGGTAGCTGTGTGGAATGAGCTTCCAGTGAAGGTGGTGGAGGCAGGTTCGTTTTTATCATTTAAAAATAAATTGGATAGTTATATGGATGGGAAAGGAATGGAGGGTTATGGTCTGAGCGCAGGTATATGGGACTAGGGGAGATTATGTGTTCGGCACGGACTAGAGGGGTCGAGATGGCCTGTTTCCGTGCTGTAATTGTTATATAGGGGGACTAAGTCGGTGCTGTGCCTCCTGAAGTCGACAGGAGAGAGAGAGGGTGAGAGTGAGGTGAGGGGAGGTGGGGAGCAGGGAGGGTGGAGGGAAGAGGGTAGGGGTGTGTGGAGGGGAGGGGAGGAGTGGGAGGAGAGGCGGGGGGGGGAGAGGGGGGGAGAGGGGGGGGGAGAGAGGAGGGGGGGGAGAGGAGAGGGGAGAGGGGAGGGGGGGGGGGGGGGGGGGGGAGGGAGAGGGGGGGAGAGAGGGAGGGGGAGAGAGGGGGAGAGGGAGGGAGAGAGAGAAAGAGAGAGGAGGGGAGAGAGAGAGAGTGCCTTTTTAATTCAACCCAAACAACCATTTGCAGGCAGTGCTTTTTTACTTCAAATTAACTATATTTTCATTTTCAAACCAAATTAAGGGTACTCACAGTGCTGTAGACATTTGTTCATTGTCATTCAGAGCTCAGAGTGACAGAGACTAATTGACAGAGCTCCAGCTTGCAGAGACTAATTGAGGCACACAACTTCCTGGTTTTATAGCCCGTTCCCCTGCCTCCAGCGGGGGCAGCAGAGAGAATGGGGAATTTTGTAAAAACATTAATATCTCTGTTATCGACAGGAAAAATCCTCGGCACACATACGGCGGATGACACATCTGAGCAAAGTGGTCAAAAATGACGGCCGTAGGTGGCGGCGTTCTCTCGGAACAGACTTTTAGTAATATAGATATATATAGAAGATATCTGAGGACACTGGGAAGTTAGAGTTGACATTGCAGGAGCCCTCACAGAGATTTATGAGTCATTGTTAAATAAGAAGGAACTGCAGATGGTTTCTTTACTCAGAGAGTGGTAGCGGTGTGGAATGAGCTTCCAGTGGAAGTGGTGGAGGCAGGTTCGATGGTATCATTTAAAAATAAATTGGATAGGCATATGGATGAGAAGGGAATGAAGGGTTATGGTATGAGTGCAGGCAGGTGGGACTAAGGGAAATAATTGTTCGGCACGGACTTGTAGGGCCGAGATGGGCTGTTTCCGTGCTGTAATTGTTGTATGGTTATATGGTTTGGTCATGTCATATCCATGTTCTCCAGGGATGCTGCCTGACCCACTGAGTTACTACAGCATTTTAGACAATAGACAGTAGGCCATTCGGCCCTTCGAGCCAGCACTGCCATTCAATGTGATCATGGCTGATCATCCCCAATCAGTACCCCGTTCCTGCCTTCTCCCCATATCCCCTGACTCCGCTATTTTTAAGAGCCCCATCTAGCCCTGTTGAAAGCATCCAGAGAACCTGCCTCCACCGCCCCCTGAGGCAGAGAATTCCACAGACTCACCACTCACTGTGAGAAAAAGTGTTTCCTCGTCTCCGTTTTAAATGGCTTACTCCTTAAACTGTTGCCCCTGGCTCTGGACTCCCCCAACATCGGGAACATGTTTCCTGCCTCTAGCGTGTCCAAACCCTTAACAATCTTATATGTGTCTTTCTGTGGTTTATGGAGCCATCTGCTGTGGAAATGTTGAATAACAGTTCAACATAACAATATTGATTAGTAGGACTGGATGTTACAATCCCTAAGGTTTTTCACTACAATTGACATTTGGTATTCTTGGGGATGACCACTAGGTGATCTTTCTACCAATCACACATCTTCAGTTGTGTACCTCAATGTCACTGGGTGTTTCAGCCTTTTATCACAAGACACCCTCAGTCGAGGCAGGCCCACCGCAGGGTGATCAGCCCTGGGTGTGTGTCTTATGGTTAGCCTCTAGATGGTCACGTGGCAGTCCAGACAGCATCTTTTCTCTACAGCCACAGCCATTGACTTCTCCATTCGGCTTTTTTCCTTCCATCTTCCTCTCTACCGCTGACTGTGGCTGGTTGGGCTCTGGACTCGTGTCCGTTGGTGGGACAGTACTTGGTTGAGCTTCGCCTGGGGTGCTGATACGCTGTGGACTGTGGTGGTTAACCTGCCACTGGGCTTCACTCGACTGATTTGGCCTACCTCTTAAAAAGTAATGGTCAAGGCGAGGCCCCACACCAAGCTCTCCCAGGCACTTTTCCCTGCCCTGGTGGATCTTGAGACCCTTCTCTGATGTTATCTTTTCCCAGCCACAGATGCAGCTTCGTAGCTTATGTCCTGCCGGTGCTGCTGCTTTGTCAATTGCTGTGCTAGTTGTCTTATTCATAGTCAATTCCTTCCGTAGCAATATACAGTACATGTAATATAATAGGTAGATCAACCTTGATTGAATGGCGGAGTATACTTGATGGGCCGAATGGTCTAATTCCACTCATATCACGAATGAACTTATGAATAACATAACATCAGTCCAAATTGATTCGTAGGTCATTCATTCTAGGGGTTGTGCTGGGATTCAGAACACCTTGCAGATACATTGTTATAGTCAAATGCCTCTTGTGCTGTCTACTGAGGTAATAACCACTGACATTTTCTTCCCAGCCTTCCCACTTACTTTGAAAATCAAAATAAAATTGTGGAATCTGGTCTGAAATAGAACATAGAAATAGTATCAGACAGGAATGGGCCCTTTAGCCCACAATGTTTGTGCCGAACATGATGCCGAGCTTAATAGTCAATAGTCAGATTTATTCGTCACATAGACAATAAAGTGCAGTGAAATGAACTTGCCAGCAGCGGCACAATAAAAAAGAACACACAATACACAATAAACATTTAACACAAACATCCACCACAGCATTCATCACTGTGGTGGAAGGCACAAAGTTCAGTCAGTCCTCCTCCATTTTCCCCCATGGTTGGGACCACAAACCTCCGCAGTTGCCGCTGCGGACGTCCAGATGTACAGGCAAGGTAAGTCCCGAATCGGTGCTTCCCTACTGGAGATCGCGGCTTCAAGATGTTGTAGGACGCGGGCCGGCGGTTGGAGCTCTACTCCAGGGATCCCCGGCAAGGGATCCCCCTCCGGATGGTGAGTCCCCGCCACGCCCGCGGTTAGAACCACCGCAGCTTCAGGCTGCCGCGGGCCAGCAATCGGAGCACTCCCTTCTGGCGACCCCCGGCGAGAGCTCGCCCGCTCCACGATGAAAAGTCCACGCTGTGCCCTCTGCTGAAGCTCCGGGCCCGACTCCGGGGAAAGGCCACACCAATCCTTGGTGTTAAGCCGCGAGGAAGGCGACATGGAAAAAGTTGCCTCTCTGTGGAGGAGGCGACCAAAAGCAGTTCCCTCTTACCCCTCACCACCCCCACATGAGACGCACCAAGAGACATTAAAACAAACATTTGGACACTAAAAAAACAAAAAAAGTGGAAACACGCTGCTGGCAGGGCAGCCGTCTCGCACCGCCCCCACCGACTAACTGATCTCACCTGCCTGTACACAATCCATATCTCTCTATTCACTGCACTTCCATGTGTCTATCTAAATGCCACTATCGTATCTTCCTCCACCATCATTCCTGGCAGTACATTCCAGGCCCCACCACTCTGCGTAAAGAAATTGCCCTGCAAATTTCCCCCTCTCACCTTACAGCTATGCTTCTTGTTGGACATTTCCACCCTAGGAAAGGTTTCTGACTGTCTTACCTGATCTATGTCTCTCAGACACAAAAAGCTGGAGTAACTCAGCGGGTCAGGCAGCATTTCTGGAGAAAAGGAATAGGTGACGTTTTGAGCTGTCTGATCTTCAGATTTTCTCATTATTTTAGATACTAATATTAAGCATCCACAACTCCTCAAAACAATCCAAATTCTCCCTGTTGCTGAACTCCTCTAATCCAGGCAGCATTCTGGTAAACCTCATCTGCATCCACTCCAACTCATCCACATCTTTCCTGTAATGAGGCGACCAGAACTGCATGCAATACTCCAAATGTGGCCTAATAAAAGCCGTACAGCTACATCATGACTTCCTGACTCTTATATTCAATGCCCCTATTAATTAAGTCAAGTGTATCATATGCCTTCATCATCACCCTATCTACTTTTCATGGGGCGACTTGATGCAAGAGTTAACCGGAGTTTAACATCGTGGGAACCTCGTGCGATAACAGTGCGGCATTCGTGGACCACCGTAGCGCTAACGGCAGGTCATCGTGTAACTTGGTCACTCGGGAGAAAATTCAAGAAAGTTTGAATTTCTCCAAGATTGACTTGTACACTTGTGGTTGAGTATTGCAACATTATATGAACGTAGTGGCCAGTGCGATATCCGTAATAACTCTTGCGGGTACCGTGGGAACTCCTGCGAACGGTGAACCCGAATTATCTTATGTGGGATTGAATTTAAAAAATAAATAAAAATAAAGATTTGCATCCGCATATGGACATCAACTTATTCATGAGTTATGTTAATGAGATTCAAGAAAATAACTATAATCTTTAAAAGGGACTTTAAAAGGGACTTTACTAAAAGGTTACGCATTTTTATGGTCCGTGAGAAATTTTTCACATGTACTTCTTTGAGAGATACAGGTCGGAGTCCTCGGGTCCAGGGGTCCGGAACGCTACCAATCAATGTTGTACAGAGACCCGTGTAAGGAGTGAACTGTACATGCTGGTTTAAACCGAAGACAGACACAAAAAGCTGGAGTAACTCAGCGAGTCAAGCAGCATCTCTGGAGAAAAAAAGCTGATGTTTCGGGACGAGACACATCTTCAGACTCAATTCCGATTAGGCTGTCTGAAGAAGGGTTCCGGTGTTGGGGGAGTCCAGAACCAGGGTCCCAGTTTTACAGTCTACCGTGGGAACTCTTTAACTCAGTAAAGTAAAGTAGCCTTTATTGTCATATCAGCGCACAGGCAGCAGTTGACTGTTGCTCTATTCAGTTTCCCAGGGGGTCGGGACGGGACTGGAGTTGGGAGAGAAAGGTGGGGGAGTCGAGGGAGAGGAGGGGGAGACAGATGGGGGTGTCTTCATTTACTGACGGCGGGTGTCTGTCACTGAAACAGGCAGGTGAGATTTCACATCCACCTTGTGTGTGCCTCTCTCTCTCTCTCCCTCCCTCTTACACAGGCTGAGAGACTCTGCCTCTGTGAGTGTATGTCTCTTTCTCCCCCTCTCCCACACACAGTAAGACCGAGGTACTGTGCTCAGTCCATCTGTGTCTCCCACATACACAGTAAAATATGTCTCCAAATGAGCCAATTCAACCAAGGGAGGATATATATAGTGTGTGAAAAAAAAAGTTACATCATTTGTGTCACGTGTAGTTCACGATGTTCATTCAAGATTTAACGGGAATGCTCGGGAAACGGACAAGTCACTCGCACAAATAGCAGAAATGCGAGTACCGTGGGAACTCTTTATCTACTGCCGTTATATCGTGCGAGACTCGTGCTGGACCACGACCTCTTCACTCTGGTGACATCTTGCGTCAACTCGCCCGTGAAAAGGCCGCTTTAGTGAGCTACGAACTTGGCCTCCAAATCCCTCTGCACATCAATGTTAGGGTTCCTACCATTAACTATAACCCTTACATTCAACCTCCCAAAGTGCAACACCTCACAATTGCTTGTGTTAAACTCCATCTGCCAGTGCCAGTCATTGAAATCACTCAGCCATGCAGACTCCCTAAGGAAACATACCACACATGATCAACCTGTACACTGAAGAAGGAACTTTCCTCATGGTTCAGGTTATTAATGGGAACCCATCTGGGCACAAATAAAGTTAACTGCAGCCTGGACTCGAAGGAAGCAAGCAGTGCTGGCAAAGCCATGTCTGATATAAGACACCCATTTTTTAGAGACAACTGGATAAAGCCATCGTCCCATGCTGCACATTGGGAGACACACCACTAATCCGCTATGGCCACATTCCTGTGGTGAAGAAGATGAGTCAAAGTGATGGAATTTGAACTCTCATCTCTGCATCAGTAGTGCAGAACCCTGGCTGTTAGTCCAGTAACTAAACCACTGTGATGTATTTCCAGTCCAATGAGTTGGGGTTCACACCCAATGAAAATGAGAAATTGATCAGTGCATGAGATCCTTAGTTATAGGTGCAGAATTAGGTCATTCAGCCCATCAAGTCTACTCCACCATTCAATCATGGCTGATCTATCTTTCCCACTTAACCCTATTCTCCTGCCTTTTCCCCATAACCACTGACACCCTTACTAATCAATAATCTGTCAATCTCCATCTTAAACATATCCATTGCCTTGGACTCTGCAGCCTTCTGTGGCAATGAATTCCACAGGTTCACCACCCCCTGACTAAAGTGCAGCCTTGAAGGATAGTTAAAGCAATGTGGTTAAAATGAAAATGCGGTTAAATTGTGAATGTTCCCACTGGAAAACCGGGTAGTCTCAAAAAACAGCAACTTCTTGTTATGAGGCTTTGTTGGATGCTAGAAGCAGGAACAAGGACAGAAACTGTGGAAGTTAATTCCACAACTGAAAGCAAAAGCTTTATATTTTCTGTAAATCAGGACCCTCATAAAATTGACAGTGGAGAAGGACTATTTAGCTCTTTTATAATAACAGTTTAATAAAAAGTTGTTAGTTTTGAAGAGTAAAAACAGATTTAGGAAAAGAAAGACATTGAGCAGTCAAGTGAAAATCAAAATTGTTGGTAAGAAAATACGGATACATGTCAATGGTTCAATTTGGAACAAGCAAGATCCAAGGCAGTATATCAGCTTTTACTTTAATCATACACGTACATTCCAGTCTTTATTTAGCACCCTATAATAATGAAAGCGGTTATTAAACATGCTTCAAGTTACACTGTCTGGGAGAATTATTTTGTCGTTGTTCAGCCAGTTTGGTGCCAAAGAACAGCTGAAGGTAGCAGGAGCCAGGAAAGGGGAAGCTCTCAACATTACTTTCTTCCTGAATATAAATTCAGGACCCAAGTTCACTTAACTACTTATATCTTGCTAAAAGTTAAAATGACAGCCTTACACCTTGAAAAAGGGTTTCTTCACCACCAAGAGGGAAACCATCAGATAACTCCCGGGTCATGCAGATAAATACTAGACATGGAATTAAGATTTGGTTTGAATCTCATAAGATTAAGTTTTTTGCAGTACTTATTTCAAATGCTTTGTGGATTTTCACGACAGCTGGAATTAACAAACCAGTTACAATTCAAGGTGCTTCAAAGTACAGTTTAAAAGGTTGTACTTCTACTGAAAATGGAACTTGATGATTTATGCCGAAACATTGTCACTGTATGGTGAAATTATGCTGGCATGAAATTGTGATACAAAGTGGGTGATTGATTTGGGATGGTGGATGAATTGGCTTTGACTGGTTTGCACAAAATTACTTAATTTCTAGGATTTTTTTTTACCATGGACTGTTGTTGAACAATAATGAATTGTCAACAAAAGTGAAAATGCCCATAAATATCTTCATCTTTCCTTATAACCTATACAGGGTTAGGATCAAAGCAAATGTCAAATGCAACACCTCTGTCTGGCGGACAAAATATGTAATTATGTTTAGCATCAGTACATTTACAGTTTAGAGGTATTGCATATAGTATATCAAACTCATGGTCAAAATCTCAGGATTCAAGTTGCAGACCGAATCAGATGTGATTGTTCTTAAATGACTGATCCAATATCAGACAATGGCAGCTGACATGATCCTTTCTCTGTTATCATCCACTGCGATTTTGGTCAGCATGGACAAGGAGGCCCAAAAGGCCTGTTTCTGCGCTATACAGCTTTATGACTATCACTGTAAAAAAATGAGAGACTGAGATCAGCTGCTACCTCTGAATCTGATTTCTCTGAAGAAGGGTTCTAACCGAAGGGTCCTGACCATAGCATCGACTGTCCATTCCCACCACTGATGCTCTCCGACCCACCGAGTTCTTCCAAAACTTCCCATTCACTCAGAAATAGCCTCAAACTCTTCTGTGACGCATATCATAATTTCTTTATTATTCATGCTGCCAGTCACATTTCAAAAGTTTACGTTATTTTTCTCCAACTTTAGTTGAAGTCTATTTAAATCAGTTCAGTATAACTTAGCAACAATATTTAACGTTTGACATAAATTAATTTAACAGTAAAATAAAAGACACATCACATTACATATTCACTTTGGTAGCAAAAAAAGGAAGGCAGATTATTATCTAAATGGTGTCAAGTTGGGAAAAGGGGGAAGTACACCGGAATCTGGGGGGTCCTTGTCATCAGTCAATGAAAGTAAGCAGCAGGCAGTGAAGAAAACAAATGGCATGTTGGCCTTCATAACAAGATAGGAGCAACGAGGTCCCTCTGCAGTTGTATAGGGCCCTAGTGAGACCACACCTGGAGTATTGTGTGCTGTTTTGGTCCCCTAATTTGAGAAAGGACATTCTTGCTATTGAGGGAGTGCAGTGTAGGTTCACAAGGTTAATTCCCGGGATGGCGGGACTGTCATATGCTGAGAGAATGGAGCGGCTGGGCTTGTATACTGGAATTTAGAAGGATGAGAGGAAATCTTAATGAAACATATAAGATTATTAAGGGTTTGGACACGCTAGATGAGAGGGGATCTTATTGAAATATAATATTATTAAGGGTTTGGACACGCTAGAGGCAGTAAACATGTTCCCGATGTCGGGGGATCCAGAACCAGGGGCCACAGTTTAAGAATAAGGGGTAAGTCATTTAGAACGGAGGAAACACTTTTTCACCCAGAGAGTTGTGAGTCTGTGGAATTCTCTGCCTCAGAGGGTGGTGGAGGACAGTTCTCTGGATACTTTCAAGAGATAGCTGGATAGGGCTCTTAAAGATAGCGGAGTCAGGGGATATGGGGATAAGGCAGGGATGGGGTACTGATTGTGGATGATCAGTCATGATCACATTGAATGGCGGTGCTGGCTCGATGGATCGAATGCCCTACTCCTGCACCTATTGTCTTGAAATGATTTGAGTTTAAAATTCAATTTTGAAAATGTTAAATTGATACTGAATAAATGGTTTGGGTCCTTGTGTGGTGGCATTAATAATATATTATTTTATTTCTGTTGGGCTTTTAGACATGGTAAGATGTTACACGAGCAAGCGCTGTAAGGCGGCAACTCTACCACTGCGCCACCGTGCCGTCTCCTTAAATATTAACATTAATTGGAGTGTTCAGTTAAGAGATACAGCGGGGAAACACTGAGTCCGCACCGACCAGCGATCCCCGCACAATAACACTATCCCACACACACACATGCACACCAGGGACAATTTAACCAAGCCAATTAACCTACAAACCTGTATGTCTTTAGTGTGAGAGGAAACAGACACAGGTCACGGGGAGAACGTCGAAACTTCGTTCAGACAGCACCTATAGTCAGGGTTGAACCCAAAACCCAGTTCAACCCTGTAAGGCAGCAACTCTACCACTGCTCTATGATACCCATTGTTTGGCTGTTACAGCATTGTTATACAGCATCATTGGTGAGATTGTTACCTTGGAAAAGGAACATTGCAGTGCAGAAACTGGGAATTAGGCCCAACTGGTCACTACTACACTTTCCGAAGTGTTCTACTCTGCTCCAGCTGAATCTATTAATAGTTCCATCAATTCTTTTCTCCCTCATGTACTTATGTAACTTCCTCTTAAGTGCATCCATCTTTCATCACCTTGAGATCCACATTCCCCCTTCTTTTTGTGGCGGCATTCCTAGATGTGGGAATGGCAGACAGCAGTTGGTGAGATTGCCTTTCTCTCGAAACATCCAGCCTAAATTAACATGCATTCTCCCTGAAATAACTTTTGCTAACTCAGCTGGCAGATACTGAGGGATGTTCCCAGGAATACAAAAAATGCAGGATACACAGGCTCTGTAAAAACAGTTTTGAATCGGTGTATGAGACTCATTGTGTTACCGATACCAAAGAATTCCAGTGTCCCCTCAGAGTAGTCAAGATAGACCCCAATCCGTTGCTGCCTCCCTGACTGGAGGATGACCTCCTGTTTATTGTGAAGAGCAGAGAACTTGCTGTTGCTGTACAAGAGGCACCAGGAGAGATCGTTCCGCCCAATCAGGCAGCTCATATTCGACCCTTTCCTCCTAATTCCGCTGTAGGTGATTCCAATTCCCGCCCAGTGTCCATTCACTTCCACCTCCCAGTAGCAGCGGCCTTCCGATATGCCCTGGGCACACAAAACTTGGGGGAAGCCGTTGAATCTCTCATGGTGTTCAGGATAGGGGACACAGTCGGGATCAACATCCGTCACCGTACAGCTGTCCTCCGAGAGGAGAAGATGCTTGTGTGCTGTGTTGGGGTCAAATGTCAAACAAAGGGCATCTGGGGGCACAGAAGAAAACAATTAATGCTCTGATCCTTATAGCGGTCTTGAGGATATTGGGGTACGGTCCAGCCATGCGCAAAAATCTAGTGTTAATGTACTTCCCTGTGTTACACGGCCACTTGAGATTTCTTTGCTTTTTACCGTGTTGTGGCTTTAATTGTTCTAATGTTGAAAGCCTGACCAGACCCAACAGACCCTGTATGAAGGCCAGGAGTAGAAAAAGATTTGAGGTCCTCAGCTGGAGTCACATAAAATGTACCATGCAAATGTAGACCACTCTGGCTGATTGGTCTATGTTTATACTCTTCCCACTCTTCTTTCCAATCCATCAGCTTAATTTTCCAACGAGTCGATTTTCAGTTCCCTACATTACAACAGTGGCTGTAAAGCACTGTTGAACATTCTGATGTCATAATAGGCACCACATGATTGGCAAAAAGGAGCCAGGCTCTTTCCATTAATGTATCTTCATCTTAGCTGGACCTACAGGCAGCAGTTCCGGTGGGCAATGACCCAGGGCCGGCCTTAGAGGGTGCGGGGCCCAATTGGGAACAATTTTGGTGAACCCCAGATTCACAGCCAAGGTATGTCAGCCCAGTTATTTAGTATATATTATGAAATTGTACACTAGGTGCTATGTGAATCTCTCCTGCTCCCTCCCGTTTGACTGTCAGTAGCTCCACTGGCTTACAACCTTTACCGTAGCAGCTAATTACCATTAAACTGCATTATGTGATTGGACACAATGCCCTTGGAGACAGCGGCTGATTGGACGGGAGGAGACCTATTTGTGGATTGGACGGGAATTTTAAGGCAAGCTGGTTGGTGATTGGATGCAACCCCCTTAGAAACAGGGATGGATTAGCCGCCAAATAATATTGTCAAATAGGAAAACAAAAATCACTGGTCGGTGCGAACTCAGTAAACTATCTAGTTGTATCTCCAAACTAAACAGTATAACATGTAGGTACATTCATTTAAAATAAAATTCAGTGATTATTTCACATGATTTCTCACTGTGTAAAGCTCAATATCTGACCAATTTCTGTTTACCACGTTTGGTCTGCTGTGAGCATTTTTCTCTCCCAAAACAGTTCATATCTAGCAAACCGATCAACGAACCAGACAGCAGTTGGACGCAGTCATAGAAACAGAAAAGAGGAGCAGGAGTAGGCCATTCGGCCCTTCAAGCCTGCACCGCCATTCAATATGATCAAGGCTGATCATCCAACTCAGTATCCTGTACCTGCTTTCTCTCCATACCCCCTGATCCCTTTAGCCACAAGGGCCACATCTAACTCCCTCTTAAATATAGCCAATGAACTGGCCTCAACTACATTCTGTGGCAGAGAATTCCAGAGATTCACCACTCTCTGTGTAAAAAATGTTTTTCTCATCTCAGTCCCAAAAGATTTCCCCTAAATTCTTAAACTGCGACCCCTTGTTCTGGACTTCCCCAACATCGGGAACAATCTTCCTGCATCTAGCCTGTCCAACCCCTTAAGAATTTTGTAAGTTTCTATAAGATCCCCCCTCAATCTTCTAAATTCTAGCCAGTACAAGCCGAGTCTATCCAGTCTTTCTTCATATGAAAGTCCTGACATCCCAGGAATCAGTCTGGCGAACCTTCTCTATACTCCCTCTTTGGCAAGAATGTCCTTCCTCAGATTAGGAGCCCAAAACTGTATGCAATACTCCAGGCGTGGTCTCACCAAGACCCTGTACAACTGCAGTAGAACCTTCCTGCTCCTATACTCAAATCCTTTTGCAATGAATGCTAACATACCATTCGCTTTCTTCACTGCCTGCTGCACCTGCGTGCCTACTTTCAATGACTGGTGTACCATGACAACCAGGTCTTGTTGCATCTCCCCTTTTCCTAATCGGCCACCATTCAGATAATAGTATACTTTCCTGTTTTTGCCACCAAAGTGGATAACCTCACATTTATCCACATTATACTGCATCTGCCATGCATTTGCCCACTCACCCAGCCTATCCAAGTCACCTTGCAGCCTCCTAGTTTAGAGGGGTTTAAACAGTTTAGAGGGCTTCAGATGGGGTTAGAAGTGTTTAGAGGGGTTTAGATGTGTTCAGAGGGTCCCAGAGGGGTTTAGAGATGTTATAAGCCCCCCGTGAGAAATTGTATTTCTCTGAAATTGAAGATAGACATAAAGCTGGAGTAACTCAGCATGACAGGCAGCGCAGCGACTCTGGAGAGAAGACCCTTCTTCAGACTGAACTGAACTCTCGTCGGTGAGAGTACTTGTGATTGTCTGAAGAAGGGTCTCGACCAGAAACGCAACCCTCTCCCCAGAGCCCATGCCCGTCCCGCTGAGCCACCTTCAACTTCAGAGCCAAACAAAAAACACAGAGTGCTGGAGGAACTCAGCGGGCAAGGCGGCTGCCTTACCCGCTGGGTTTCTCCAGCATTTTTGTCCACCGCAAAACGTCAATGATTCCGGGAATGCCGAGGCGACAGGGTGAGAGAGAGGGAGTGGGAGAGCTAGAGAGAGACGAGATGGGGAGCGGGAGAGAGAGAAAGAAAGAGGGAGAGAACAAAACACAGAGAGACACAACGTGGGTCGGTAGGTGAATGACTAACCTGCACACCAAGAAGAAGCCCCTTCTCGCGGTCTGGGGCCCTCACTCATACACACAATACACAATACAATACAATTTATTTGTCACTTGAACCTCATAGAGGCTCAAATGAAATGTTGTTTCTGCAGTCATACACACATGAAAAAAAAGACCCAAAACACAACACAATTTACACAGACATCCATCACAGCGCATCTCCTCCTCGCTGTGATGGAAGGCAAAAAAACTTATCTCTCCCCTGCACTCCCCATTCCCCTCCCGATGTCAGAGTCAAAGCCCCCGTCGGGCGATGGCAATTGTCCCGCGGCCATTAAAGCCGCGCCGGGTGATGCAAGGCCACGCTCCGGGTCTTGTTGTTGGAGCCCCCGGCGGAAGCTAGCAAAGTCCCGCAGCCGTTGAAGCCACGCCGGGCGATGATGTAAGGCCCCGCTCCAGGCACTCCTCGACCCCGCTACTCGGGCGGGAGAAGTCGCCGTTGCGGAAGCCTCGAAAAGCGGTCTCCCACCAGGGACCCGCGGGCTCCCGATATTACTGTCTGCCAGACCTGCGGTAAGCCTCCGAATCTCCGGGGGTCGGGTCACAGCAGCGCTCCACCACAGCTCCACCCGCTCCGGACTCGGCCAGCTCCATGATGGTGAGTAGCTCCGCAGCTCCGTGACTGGAGCCCCAGGACGTTCCTGCTGGAGGGCGCTCCACGTTGCAGCCCCAACGACAACGGAGACCCGACAGGGAAAAGGACGGGTTCTCCGTGCAGGGAAAAGATTTTAAAAGTTTCCCCCCCGCCCCCACCCCCCCCCCCCCCACACACACACATACCCCATCAAAAAAATAATAAAAACTACATTAAAACGGGACAAAAAATAACAAAAAGACAAACGGACTGCAGAGGCCGCTGCGCTGTCATGGATCTACATTCCTCAGTAAATGTAATTGTGTTTTAGACAAGTATTAATGACGCCGCGTGAATTTTATTCAAAGGAACACGGCGTCATTAATACTTGTTCAAAACACAATAACATTTACTGAGGAATGTGGATGGATGCGTTGATTACATTGTATAACAACCTGTTAACTACTTGCTGTTAAGAAGTGCTAACAGTACTAGTTAACAAATTGTTTGTGTCTGATGGCTGTACAGCGGTTGTTATACATGTTCGTTTAAAAAAAAAATCTGGATGGCGAATTTAAAAAAAAATCTTTATTTAACAAAGAGAATTCGTATTTCTGTACGAAATACGGAACATTAGTGCGGGGCCCCCCTTAGGCGTGGGCCCAATTGGGAGCAATCGGTCAAATCGGCTTAAGGCCGGCCCTGCAATGACCTATGTGACCAGCTAATTCTCTACAGGTGGGACAGCATCCCAAGGACCATTCTTTGATTTTCCAGTGTGATTATTGCCAACGTCCTTCAATACGCAGTAATAAGAGATGCAAACGTACTGTGTAAATACTCTGCTCTCTTGCAGATGGAGTCTGGTTTTGTTTCCATGACACGTGTGTCTGGTGGGCTGAGGGAGACCGAGACCTCAAGATCTGTGTACAGAACAGAAATCAAATTAGGTTCACATTGCTGAACATGTTCCTTTCCTATATTGAAACTGAGAGTAGGGAATAAAACCCAAAACATTTGCAAGGCAGCTAGAGCATGGGTTGGATATAGATAAAGCTTCCTCCTCACTGACTCATAAACACATTCAGTATAAGTTCGGCACTGCTTAGAAACAGAGTAATGTTCCCTCTATGTTATCCTGACAAACAAACCCAGTGCAGAAATAAAGTTCTCTCTACAACTACCCTGACAAACACTTTTGGGGCAGCGTGACAATAAACTAATCTCAAACTCAAAGTGAAAAAACAGGACTAAACTCGGATAGATACAGAATGAAACTCATCTACTCTGCCCAAAAGCCATTATTAGGACGTACAGTACAGGCTTAACACTGTTACCTTCATGACCAGGTGTCCGGGAAGACGAAGGATGTTGTGTCTGCTGTTTCACTCGAGGCACAGCCAGTGCTGGACTGTATCCTGAAGCTGGAAGGCAACATTATAATTTAAGTTTAGTTTGTGTTTCAATAGCATTATAAAAAAAAACACAAAAACAGTAAGGAACATGACATGGGAGTCTGAGTGTACAACAGAGTTATAGAGTCTTATAGTGTGGAAACAGGCCCTTCAGCCCAACTTGTCCATGCGGCCAACATGTCCTATCTACACTAGTCCCACCTTCCTGCATTTGGCCCATATCCCTCTCAACCTGTCCTGTCAAGTACCCATCTTAATGTTTCTTAAACGTTGCGATAATACCTGCTCCAATTACCTGCTTCAGCAGCTCATTCCATACATCCACCACCTTTTGTGTGAAAAAGTTACTCCTTTTATTAAATATTTCCCCCCTCACCTTAAACCCATGTCCTCTGGTTCCTGATTCCCCTGCTCTCGACAAGAGACTCCGTGCATCTACCCAATCTAGTCTTCTCATGATTTTGTACACCTCTATAAGATCACCCCACATCCTCCTGCTCAACCTTTACCTACAGCTCAGGTCCTCAAGTTCTGGCAAAATCCTCGTAAATCTTCTCTACATCCCAGTAATTTTTTTTTTAAATGTGTCAATACTGATTGAACCTTCCTCTGTACAGTTCCGGCTAATACAGACCAGAGTATTGCTGCTCTTCATTGCTCATGCCAGATGCCTGCTCCAACTGTGCCACAAACATCCACAGGACAGATCCAGAGTCGTGACACGTGATGCGCGCATGGTGTGTGGTGACATAGGCAGTGACGCACGGTCGCGCGCGGCGTCCCAGGATTCTGGGATGTACAAAATCTTCGCTCGCCATCTGCGTGACGCGCAAATGACGGCCAAGTGGGACAGGCCCTTAAGAAAACTGCTATAAGTTATCCATCTGTGATAATGGCTCCATTAGCACAGCCTGACCTGCCGGCATTTCACAATTTAATCGTTCACAACTTATCTCCCTCCCTCTCTCCCTTAATCCATGGATTTGATGACCTCTACACCTTATTTCCATGGCAACCCCAGCCTCGCCCCATCTGCAATATTCCCCATTGACTCATTCATCACTCTGCAACTCTGTTCTTTCTCTCCTTCCCACTTCTAATGAACAATCTTTGACTTGAAATGTTAACTACTTGTATCACTACAGATGCTGCCCGACCTGCTGAGTGTTTCCAGCAATTTACTTCTAATTTCTAGCTTCTGCAGTTTTTTGATTTTTCAGAGTTTGAAAATGTTGGATATCAGATATGAGGAACCACCAAATTTTAACAAAATTTACTCATTCATTCCTACTCCCTGTTTAAATTGGCATTGGGTTGGCAGACAGAATGGGCTGAAGGGTCCGTACTGTCCTATGTTCCATGTTTACTGCCCATTAGCCAAGCCTTAATTGATGGCTGTATTTTAGCCCCAGTACTGTTCAATGCGAGCTTCACAATTCTTTCCTTTAGCTTTACAATTCGCAATATTCAATACTGTTGTTGCACATTTTCTGCCTTTTCATCTCTGGCCTTTGTCCAACCCTCTGCCTATCAAAAGCCCTCCTCACCTGTATCAACCTAGTACCTGTCAGATTTTGTCCATCCCCTCATCTTTTCCAGCTTTCTTTGCACCCCCCACCCACCGCACAATCATTCTGAAGATGGGCCCTGACCCAAAATGTCACCTATCCATGGTCTCTCGAGATGATACCTGCCCCGGTGAGTTTTTCCAGCACTTTGTGTCGTGTATTACGCAGTTCCTTGTTTTTACATTGTTTAATAACCTCGTATAGAATCTCAACCATGAAACATAGAAACATTGATAGAAACATAGAAAATAGGTGCGGGAAGAGGCCATTCGGCCCTTCAAGCCAGCACCACCATTCATTGTGATCATGGCTGATCATCCACAATCAGTAACCTGTGCCTGCCTTCTTCCCCCCATACCTCTTGATTCCACTAGCCCAAAGAGCTCTATCTAACTCTTTTAAATGCAATGAGTGAATTGGCCTCCACTGCCTTCTGTGGCAGAGATTTTGCACAAATTCACAACTCCCTGGGTGATTTTTATTTTCTCATCTCGGTTTTAAATGGCCTCCCCTTTATTCTTAGACTGTGGCCCTTGGTTCTGGACTCCCCCAACATTGGGAACATTTTTCCTGCATCTAGCTTGTCCAGTCCTTTTATAAGTTTCTATAAGATATCCTCTCATCCTTCTAAATTCCAGTGAATACAAACCCAGTCTTTCCAATCTTGCCTCATATGACAGTCCCCCCATCCCGGGGATTAACCTCGTGAACCTATGCTGCACTGCCTCAATAGCAAAGATGTCCTTCCTCAAATTAGGATTCACCTTAGGTGGCACTGCCCTCCCTGTGCCATGCGGATTGCTGCATTGTGCGACTGACCTTTGGCGCCTTCGTGATCCAGATGTGGATTGAAACAGGTGTGCAGCTGCTGCGTGATATAATGGGACAGTTCACTCATGGCACGTTCCACAGCCAGAAATTTGGCACCATCCTGGTAAGGCAGCAAAGAGCAAGCCTTCATGGGTCTGTCCAAACACTGATGTTCCTGGGAAAATAACATTAATTCGAAGGAGTCATGAGGTGAAATTCCCTATCATATCTATAAATTATATTAAATATGTGTAAATATACCACAAGGAAGCAAACTTATAGAATGAGAGAAAACAATCCAATTCTCCAGAGAAAACAACCCATGCCTGTCCATAATTTTTTTTAAAGAACAAAAACAACTTCTAGATAGGCACGCGAAAGTGCAAGGAATAGAGGGAAGTGGATCATGTACAGGCAGATGAGATGAGTTTAACTTAATATCAACGATCTGTTCCTGTGCTGTACTGTTCAATGTTCTATGAAAACTAGGCATTTGTAATTGTATACCTGGAGAGCACATCCCAAAAATGATTGCAAGTTATTTTTGTTATCAAGTGCCATGACCATTGTTTAGCTCTACAAATCCATTATTCATAAAGTCCGGTACCTTAAAATTTTTGGATATTGTGCATGTAAAGACATTAAAAATACTTTTCCGAGTTTGGAATAAAAGCCTTCCTGTTAGTATTAAAAAAATAATTAAATTAAGAGAAGGACATTATAATTTAAGAGGGTTGTGTATTTTTGAAACATGTAAAGTGATAACCAATGTTAAATATAGATGTGTCTCAGTTTTGGGAGTCAAATTGTGGAACGGGCTTAGTGATGAGTTGAAATTTTGTAGCTCTCTGTTGAGTTTCAAAAAAGCCTTAAAATGTAAAATAATTAAGGATTATAATGTAAAATTATTAAAATGTAAAATAAGTAAGGATTACAATTTAGAATTTAAATTTTTTTTTTTAATTTCCTATGTAATGCTGATATTCTGGGTTATTTTATGGATTGTATAGGATAGGCAAAAATAAGCTTTGTGGCTTCAGCCTATTTCTTTTTCGGTCATTGATTATGTGAACGTTGTGTGAAATGGATACAGTGTTGGTTCATATTCACACAAAAGTTTTGTTCTTTTTAATGTATGACCAAAATAAACCATTCATTTATTCATTCATTAGGTGAAAACAGCAGCCATTTCCCTTGAAGAAAGACTCCATATGCCTTTCTAACCTGCCAGCGATTTGTCTGGGTGATTACCCGACCATTTAATTCCATCATCGACCAGGCAGCAAGGATATTTGTTATGTTAGGGCTCCATTCGCATTAAGAACAGCCCCAACATCATAGAGATTAAATTGCAATCATTTTTCCAAAGAGCCAACCCAGTCATGACAGACCTGAAGAACAGCTTTCTGTGTGGTAGGATTCCAAATAATGTGGTCACAGCCATTATTGTGGACATCAATATCAGAAAAGCAAACATTACCATGATGTATCATTGGCAAAGGGAGCTAGGACTAAATTCTTACATTTATTAATCTACAATAAAGCCATAAAGTCACCTTCACCAAAAGCGAACTCCTATGGACATAGTAATTATCTTAAAACGTCAACTGCGGCAGTGGTCCAGAACATCATGTATTAGGTGCAGCTAATCCGCTGACCACTGCAACCTTGAGATGAAGGGGGAACATCCGGAGGCTGGTTGTACCTTTTATGCTCAATTCAGTCCATCTTGCATAGGGTTTACCTAATCACGGATTGGTTGAAGAAATATAGGCTGAGCATTTTAAGTGGATTAAGAGTTTTTAACTGCCCATGCAAGCAAACATAATATTCATCCTGGGCTGAAAAGGCAGTAGATTCAATGGTTCTAGTCATTTAGATCTGGTATTGCATCAGTTAAAATAAGAGTCACATCCGTTTGTGTTGCAATATTAAATACTTGAACTCGGGCGGAGTGCAACGAGGCGTGGAGCAAAGCTCCCTCCACCTTCCAGCCCTGTCTCAGAGATGAACGTGATGATGCCCTCCTCTAGCCCTTTGTCAGGCATGTCCCCTGTGGCCACCTCACCTATTGATGCACCCTCCTGTGTGCTGATTCAGCCATTCACTATGAGCCAGGCTCACAACCCTTGCTAACCCACATTCTCTGGTCAGTAACATTGTCCATCTTCAGGACAAAGGCATACAATACACTCTGTGCAGCCCAGAACTCAACCAAGTGGATTTCTTACCAGCTTGGTGTTTGGAAATGACGTATAACTGGATTAATTCAGCCTTGTAACAGTAGTGGAGAGACTGGCACAATACTCGAAGATGAGGATATAAAGGTAATGATGAGCCTTCAGCCCTAGGTGGGGTGCCATTATAGGCTACATTGGTTGGCAGATAAGTCAACTACATACACCTATAGGTAATAACATTAGGTGCCCCCTCTACCAACAGGGAACTGCTATAATGGTACCACTGGGTCCAGCTGCCCTTCCCCCTCTTTAAACCACACTACCTCTACACCGCTTCTCACACCCCAGTCCTCAGTCTTTAGTAAACGTTGTTTTGCCCCTTCTGTTATGGATGGATCCCTCACCCATGTCTCCTCTGTTTACTCAGTTCTACTCTTGCTCCTTCTCCTCTCAGAAAGAACAAGGATAGTTCCCCTGGTCCTCAACCTTCAGCCCACCAAGAGTCAAGAGAGTTTATTGTCATGTGTCCCAGATAGGACAATGACATTCTTGCTTGCTGCAGCACAATAGAATAAGTAAGCAAAAATACAGAACAGTTCAGTTCAATATACACATATATAAGCAGATAAAGTGCAATAGGCTGTTACAGTTCAGAGTCTGTTTGTTGGCGAGTTTAATAGCCTGATGGCTGTGGGGAAGAAGCTGTTCCTGAACCTGGATGTAACAGATTTCAGGCTCCTGTACCTTCTGCCCGATGGCAGCAGAGAGATGAGTGTGTGGCCAGGATGGTGTGGATCCTTGATGATGTTGGCTGCCTTTTTGAGGCAGCGACTGCGATAGATCCCTTCGATGGTGGGGAGGTCAGAGCCGATGATGGACTGGGCAGTGTTTACAACTTTCTGCATCCTTTTCCGCTCCTGGACCCTCAGGTTGCCGAACCAAACCACGATGCAACCGGTCAGCATGCCCTCTACTGTGCACCTGTAGAAGTTCGAGAGAGTCTTCTTTGACATACCGACTCTCCGTAGTCTTCTCAGGAAGTAGAGGCAATAATGTGCTTTCTTTATAATTGCATCAGTGTGCTCGGATCAGGAAAGATCTTTGGAAATGTGCACGCCCAGGAATTTGAAGTTCTTGACCCTTTCCACCACTGATGTAAACTGGATTGTGTGTCTCTATCCTACCCCTTCCAAAGTCCACAATCAGTTCCTTGGTTTTGCTTGTGTTGAGAGCCAGATAATTGTGTTGGCACCATTTGGTCAATAGGTCGATCTCACTTCTATATTCTGACTCATCCCCATCAGTGATACATCCCACAACAGTGGTGTCGTCGGCAATCTTGATGATGGAGTTCACACTATGTCCGGCTACATAGTCATGAGTACAGAGTGAGTAAAGCAAAGGGCTGAGCACGCAGCCTTGAGGTGCTCCCGTGCTGATTGTTATCGAGGATTACACATTTCCACCAATTCGGACAGACTGTGGTCTGTGGATGAGGAAGTCGAGGATCCAATTGCAGAGGGATGTGCAGAGACCCAGATCTGAAAGCTTGATAACCAGCTTGGAGGGGATGATTGTATTAAATGCCGAGCTGTAATCAATGAATAACAGCCTGACATATGAGTTTTTGTTGTCCAAGTGGTCCAGAGCGGAGTGGAGAGCCAGTGAGATCGCATCCACCTGCGTCCATCTGTTGTGGCAGTAAGCGAACTTGCAGTGGGTCCAGGTTGGAGTTGATATGCACCACAATCAATCTCTCAAAGCACTTCATCACCACTGACGTTAGTGCCACTGATCGATTGAGGCACGTCACCTTGCTCTTCTTGGGCACCGGTATTATTGATGCCCTTTTAAAGCAGGTGGGAACCTCAGACCTCAGAAGTGAGAGGTTGAAAATGTCCGTAAAAACTCCAGCCAGTTGGTCCCCACAGGTTTTTAAGAACACGACTGGGTCTGCCATCAGGTCCAGGTGCTTTCTGAGGGTTCACCCCTCTGAAGGATCTTCTAACGTCGGCCTCTGTGACGGTGACTGAAATACCATCACAGCGAATGGGGGCTCGGGAAGACGCATCAGTGTTCTCCCTGTCAAAGCGTGTGTAAAACGCATTGAGCTCGTCAGGGAGTGATGCCAGCCTCGGCATTCAATATATAAACCTCCGTCATTTCCGCAACCTCCAACATGATCCCACCACCAGTCGCATCTTCCCATTTCCACCTCTTTTTGCCTTCCACAGAGACTGCTCCCTCCACAATTCTTTGGTCCGCTCATCCCTTTCCATCTAAACCACCTCCTCATCAGGTACTTTCCCCTACAATCGCAGGAGATGCAACACCTGTCCTAAATACCTCCTTCCTCGACTCTACCCAGGAACCCAGCAGTTCTCCCAGGTAAGGCAGAGGTTTACATGCACCTCCTCTATCCTCACCTACTGCATCTGGTGTTCCTGAAGTGAGCTTCTGTACATCGGTAGGACCAAGCATAGACTCGGCGCTCACTTCGCCGAACACTTGCGCTCAGTCCGCCAAAACCTACTGGATCCCCGGTTGCTAAACAATTTAACTCCCATTCCCATTCCTCTTCTGACCTCTCTGTCCTGGACATCCTTCATTGCCAGAGTGAGGCCACATGCAAAACTGGAGGAATAGTATCTCCTATTCCACTATGAGGAGCTTACATCTGGCTCCCACTTCTTGCTTCCAGTTTTTTTAACCCTGCGCCACCTGGAAATCAGTCTGAAGATGGGTCCCGACCCGAAAGATGGGCCCAGACCCATCCTGGCCCGCTGAGTGACTCCAGCACTTTGTATAGAGGCATCTGGATGTGCCGAAGGGCCTTACCTGCAATACAAGGAGATTGTCTTCACTCTTCAGGGCAGCCTCCAGTTGCGTCCTGTTCTGCTGCAGCCCGGCAAGGCTGTTTTGCAATTGCATCAATGATTCCTCCACCTGACTCACCGCACCTCCTTCCTCTTCCTCAAGAAAGCGCAACGCATCCCTCTGCGTCTTCTCAACAACGGCCACCAGCTGGGTGCACTTTTGCTTAACTTGCTGCTTCACCTGTAGTACGGTGCACTGAAAATCACCACAAATACATACATCAGCACCAGTGATAGCACACAATGAAACCTTTAACACAGTCAGCTAAGAGAGATTATGGGGCACCCTTCACAAGCTCATCACCATCTTACATTTATTTCATGACGGGGAGACAAATTGCCATTAGAGAAACTATGATCTTAGCTATCAAAGCCAAAGAGAGCCAATCTCAATTCTGACTGTATCAAATAAAGCTGGGTCATCAGCCAACACCTCTCCCAATCTTTGTCATCCCCAGCGCTGCATCTCTCCTCTGGAATGATCACAAACCAGCAGGAAATTGCTCAACCCACGTCCACCCCTCTATGGTACCAAGGCCAACATAACTTCAGCGATCGAGCTGCAGTGTATAGGTGGCACTCACACTTGTGTACGTTCAGAGTCTGGGCTTCAAGCATCGTTGATTTGTTCCCACAATAACAAGGTTCTTCTACTAGGTGGCACAGTGGTGCAGCTGGTTGAACCATAGCCTTGGAGCGCCACAGGGGTGGGTACAACCCTGACCTTGGGCATTGCCCGTATCAAGTTTGCACATTTACCCTGTAACCAAATGTTTGCACATTTACCCTGTAACCAAATGTTTGCACATTTACCCAGCTGAGTTACTCAAGCACTGTGTATTTATTTTTTAAGAGATAGATAGTAACAAAGGCTGGACGTGATAACAAGGTACATATGGTTGAAATCTGATAAGGAAGCTGGGGAGTGAAATGTAGTAGAACCAGAGGGTGGAGGGGAACAGTCAGAGTGGACGGGGGTGGGGGGTGTGAGGTATGGGGGATGGGGGGGGGGGGGAGTAGAATACGGCACAATTGCTTACTTTAATTGAGTCAACCTTTTGTTTCAATTTTCCGATTTCGTCTGTTGTCTCCTGTATCCGTGCGTCCATTTCCTCTTGACGCCCATGGAGTTCTTTCTGAAACATTAAATATTGAGGTCAGCAATCTTGGGGGAACGGACTGAGTAGCTGTCTTAGGTAGTCAGAATCAACCGCACTGCCTCAACACCACTGCGCCTGGTGCATTGCTGTGGAATCTTTGCCCTTCGCCGATCTTTCCTTACAGTCGAACACAACTGCACTCTTAGCTATGTTTCACCCTATGGAATATCCATGCCCTGGTCTACAAGGATTTGGAGGTACGCCAGAACACTGGTTCACAAATCAGGGTTGGTTGACAAAACTTGGGGGGAAGTTCCCAATAGTAGTATCAACCCTTCAGCAACAATGGTATTGATGGCAAAAGACCAACAGCTCTGCATTCTGCTTGATCTCCAAACCATGAAATATTTTGGTGAGTTTACATAGTTTTTGATAACACAGACTGCTTCGCAGGGCCTGAACTCTGCTGCTGCCGGTGCGGAGTTTGCACGTTATACCTTCTGGGTCCCCCCCCCCCCCCCGAGTGCTCCAGTTCCTATTCAACCTCAAAGATGTGCGGATTGGTAAGTTAATTTGTCACTGCAAGTGTGTAGTCCAGAGGAATAACGCGGGACTTGATGGGAATGTGGGGATAATGAAATAGGAATAGTGTGAATGTAGGCTGGATAGTCAGCACAAACTCAATGGGTCTTACTAGAATGTTGCCTGGGTTTCAGCAACTAAGTTACAGAGAAAGGTTGAACAAGTTAGGGCTTTATTCTTTGGAGCGCAGAAGGTTAAGGGGGGACTTGATAGAGGTTTTTAAAATGATGAGAGGGATAGACAGAGTTGACGTGGAAAAGCTTTTCCCACTGAGAGTAGGGAAGATTCAAACAAGGGGACATGACTTGAGAATTAAGGGACTGAAGTTTAGGGGTAACATGAGGGGGAACTTCTTTACTCAGAGAGTGGTAGCTGTGTGGAATGAGCTTCCAGTGAAGGTGGTGGAGGCAGGTTCGTTTTTATCATTTAAAAATAAATTGGATAGTTATATGGATGGGAAAGGAATGGAGGGTTATGGTCTGAGCGCAGGTATATGGGACTAGGGGAGATTATGTGTTCGGCACGGACTAGAAGGGTCGAAATGGCCTGTTTCCGTGCTGTAATTGTTATATGGTTATTATATGGTTATATGGGTCCTACAGGCTGTTCCAGATTGTGTGGGTGACTCCACCAACTCCTCCATGACCATGCCTTTCTCAGACCCAGCTGTTCAATGGGACTTCTCTCCTTTGGTTTAAACAAAATCAAAACCAAAATTAAGATCAAGATTAAGATCAACATCAAAAGCAAATTAAATATTTTGATTCGGACCTTGATCTAGATGCCTTTAGCTTCATCTTAATACCTGAATCTTGCTACTTTTCTACAAGTTGCCTCCATCTTGACCACTTATTCTTCAGCTCTTCTAAGACTCTGTTACCACATCCCAACTCCCAGTCACACATCACCCCTGGCCTTGTATTGCAACAACTTCTAGTTTGGACACATCCAGCTTTACATGCACTGTGTCACACTGACCTCTTTGTGCACTCAGACTTCACTGCCCCCTCTCTGTAACCATAATCACTGAGGGATTGTACCATTGACTCTGCCCTTGTTTCCCTTCTGTTCTATCCTTTGTAACTGTCCTTCCTTGGCGATTCCACCCATCACCCCACAATACACCCTTCTTCATCTCCCTCTGCTTTTTGGTGAGTATCCTAGTTCTTTAAGTTTTTCCAATAGTTTTAATAAGCCTTCTCTTTTAACAATTTTGATTTAAAATTAGATTCATAGAGTAATATAACATGGAAACAGATGCTTTGGACAAAGATGTCCAACAGCACTTGCCTTCATCCGTGGAGGCATTGAGTACACAAGTTGGGATCCAAGATTCAAGAGAGTTTATTGTCATGTGTCCCAGATTGGACAATGAAATTCTTGCTTTCTTCAGCACAATAGAATATAGTAGGCATGAATACAGAACAGATCAGTGTGTCCATATATCATTATATAAATATATACACACAGGGATAAATAAACAGATAAAGTGCAAATAAACAGATAATGGTCTATTAATGTTCAGAGTTTTGTTTGTTGAGTTTAATAGCCTGATGGCTGTGGGGAAGAAGCTATTGTCATATTACATGTGTACAAGGCATTAGTTAGGCTGCACCTGAAGTATTGTGTGTAGTTCTGGTCACCCTGCTGGAGGAAGCATGTGATAAAGCTAGAGAGGGTGCAGAAAAGATTCATAAGGATGTTGCCAGGACAGGAAGGGCTCGAGTTATAAGGAGAGACTGGTTATGCTTGGGCCGTTTTCCCCGGAGGCTGAAAGGTGAACTTAGAGGTTTATAAAATCATGGATAGGATAAACATACACAGTATTTTCCCCAGAGCAGACTAAAACTAAAACACAGGCTTAGGGTGAGAGGGGAAAAGATTTATAGGGGACGTGGGGGAGCAGCATTTTTACAGAGAGAGTGATGGATATGTGTCTCTGCATGGTGGAGGGAATACAACTACAATGTTTAAAAGACATTTGGACAGATCTTTGGATGTATGAGAGAGGCTTAAAGGGACATGGGCCAAATGAACAAAAATGAAACTAATTTAGGAAGGCAGTTCAGTCAGCAAGAACGAGTTGGGCCGAATGGCCTGATTCCATTCTGATGAATCTACAATTCTATTTCCCTCTATATCTTTCCTATCCCATCCACCATCACTCTCATTCACCTCCTTTCACCAGACGAAAGGCTGATCGATGAGAACTCACATTCAGCATGGAGAGATTTTGTTTCAGTCTTGTTCAGTTCCCCTGCCTCAATTCTTTCTCCATTATGTTAATGTTAAACTGTAATTAATTTTGCTGCCAATTTCCATGCTTTCACATGTTCCGTATGTGCCCATCCCTCTCGTGACATTCCTATCTCCGTGTCAGGTTAGCTCATATCCGCAATAAGCACAGTGACTTCCAAAGCTATCTGGACTACACCTCCTCCCATCCGGCTTCTGCAAAGACTCCATCCTCCTAGTTACTCTGCCTCCATCATATTTGCTGCGATTATGAGAAATTCCACACCAGTGCCTTTAAAATGTCTTTTGTCTTCTCTGTGGCTTTCCCTCGACTAAAGTTGACAATGTATCCAAAATCACCCGCGGAATCACAATTAAAATCTGCCCTTCACCAATGTGTTGGTCGACGCAGACTTGATGGGCCTGTTTCCGTGCTATTCCTCGCTATGACTATGCTGCTCAAGCCTTCTTCTGGTCTGGCACTAAGTTGTGGAATTCCCTCCTTTAACCACTCTAGGTTTACATTCCCCTCTCCTCCTCTATTCACTCTTGGGCCGACCTCATGACCAAGCTTTTGGTCTTTGATCTAACATTGCCAACGTGGCTCAGTAGTGGCTTGTCTGTTCCTCTAAATCAATCTGGACACGTCTGCATTGCAACTGCAATTCTCTCCAACTACACCCCTCTAACCCCGATGTCCACCGTTTCGATTGAAAAACTCTTAGAATTCAGCAGAAGGAAATTGAACTGAGACAGATTTCAAATAACTGCTGTCAATTTTTAAAGAATTCAGTCTATCTGCGTTGAAAATCCCACTCACGTGCCACCAAGTTCACCTTCTCCCAGTCTCCTCTGCTTTACTCTCCTCTGACATGTACTCTTTCAAAGCTTCCCTGTCCTCTATCTTACTGACATCCTGCCCAGCTCTCACTCTTGTGCCCCTGCTCTGACCCATACAGAGTCTTGGACCAGTACTACCTGAATCCAGTGCCTTGTGACCCACAGGACACTCCCATGCTCTCTGACCCACACAGCCTTGGACCATTGCCATCTGAATCCAGTGCAACTCGATGTGTCAATTTCTACAGATGTTATCATGTCTATTGATTCAGCAAAGCCATTGGCACATGGATGATGGACTAGATATTGCCAGCTTTGGGAAAAGCAAACAGGGACCGAGCAGGCCAATGAGATTACCACCTCCGTGCACTGAATACCTCTCACTACTCTTTTGATCAGAATGGTAGACCTCTCTTGTTTGAATTTGCTGAGTGTCTCTGACCAGTTGGCTCTCTACATTCAGCATCTGGGACCTTTTTGGGACCCAGGCTTCCAGAAATGAAACAGGAAGTTTCACTACACTTTTCTCATGATCCAAAGTGTTGGGCTTATGTGTTAGTGTCTTATGGGCAAGAACAGTGACAGATATAAATGTTGCAAGTCTCTACATATGATGATTAGTGGTTCTCCTACAGCAGTGTGTCAGAAGCTGGTTCAGTCTATTTAAGTGCAGGGGCTAGACATCAACTCCCAGCTCTGGGTTCAAAGGTAAGTTATGTTGAGATTTACCACAATTAACACCTCCCTTAAACATATAACCATATAACAATTACAGCACGGAAACAGGCCATCTCGACCCTTCTAGTCCGTGCCGAACAACTTTTTTCCCTTAGTCCCACCTGCCTGCACTCATACCATTACCCTCCATTCCCTTCTCATCCATATGCCTATCCAATTTAATTTTAAATGATACCAACGAACCTGCCTCCACCACTTCCACTGGAAGCTCATTCCACACCGCTACCACTCTCTGAGTAAAGAAGTTCCCCCTCATGTTACCCCTAAACTTCTGTCCCTTAATTCTGGTCATGTCCTCTTGTTTGAATCTTCCCTTTTCTCAAAGGGAAAAGCTGATCCACATCAACTCTGTCTATCCCTCTCATCATTTTAAAGACCTCTATCATGTCCCCCCTTAACCTTCTGCGCTCCAGAGAATAAAGACCTAACTTATTCAACCTTTCTCGGTAACTTAGTTGTTGAAACCCAGGCAACATTCTAGTAAATCTCCTCTGTACTCTCTCTATTTTGTTGACATCCTTCCTATAATTGGGCGACCAAAATTGTACACCATACTCCAGATTTGGTCTCACCAATGCCTTGTACAATTTTAACATTACATCCCAGCTTCTATACTCAATGCTCTGATTTATAAAGGCTAGCATACCAAAAGCTTTCTTTACCACCCTATCTATATGAGTGGAGGTGTCAGCTGATGTATCTCCCTGGCCCTACACTCATCCTTGGAACACCCCGATAAGAGAGACACCGACGTCAGACGTCTATACAGCTCTGCTTTCAATACCATTACCCTAACCAAGCTCATCTCCAAGCTCGTGGAACCTTGTGTCAGCACGCAACTCTGCAATTGGATACTTGACTTCCTGAACAGACCACAGTCAGTGAGGATAGTGACAAATCATCCTCTATGGTAATCCTTAACACTAGTGCTCAGCAAGAAAGCACTCTTAGCCCCCATATTTATTCATAGAAAATAGGTACAGGAGTAGGCCATTTGGCCCTTCCAGCCAGCACCGCCATTCAATACAATCATGGCTGATCATCAAAAATCAGTACCCCATCCTGCTTTTTCCCCAAATCCCTTGATTCCGTTAGTTCTAAGAGCGAAATCTAACGCTTTTTTGAAAATGTCCTGTGAATTGGCCTCCACTGCCTTCTGTGGCAGAGAATTCCACAGACTCACAACTCTCTGGGTGAAAAAGGTTTTCCTCATCTCGGTCCTAAATGGCCTATCCCTTATTCTTAAACTGTGACCCCTGGTTCCAGACTCCCCCAACATGGGGACCATTTTTCCTGAATCTAACCCGTCCAATCCCTTAAGAATTTTATATGTTGCTACAAGATCCCCCCTCATCCTTTTAAACTCCAGTGAATACAAGCCCAGTCGACCCATTCTTTCATCATATATCAGTCCCGCCATCCCGGGAATTAACCTGCTGAACCTCCTCAAATCAGGAGACCAAAACTGCACACAATACTCCAGGTGCGCTCTCACCAGGGCCCTGTACAACTGCAGTAGGGCCTCCTTGCTCCTAAACTCAAATCCTCTTGCAATGAAGGCCAACATGGCATTAGCTTTTTTTACTGCCTGCTGTATCTGCATGCTTTTGTTATACATTCACAACTGTGCAGCCAAATATAAACCAACTCAATTTACATGTTTGTGGACAACACCACCATAGTGGGCTGGATAACAAACAATGATGAAACGAAGTACAGGAAGGAGATTGAGAATCTCGTAACCAAGCTTCAAGGCAACGATCTTTCCCTCAATGTCAGCAAGACAAAGGAGATAGTACTCACCTTCAGGATGCGAAGCAGTACACATGCATTGACAGCGTCAAAGTAGAAATGGTTGAAAGCTTCAAGTTCCTAGGAGTAAATATCACCGGCAACTTGTCCTGGACAAGCCATATGGAAACAATGGCCATGAAAGCACACCAACACCACCACTTCCTTAGAAGACTCAGGCGGTTCAGCAAATCACCAACAACTCTCACCAACAATAGAAATCATTTTATTGGCATTCATCATAGCATGGTTTGGGAACAGCTCTGTACAAGACCCCAAGAAATTGCAGAGGATTGTGGACAAAGCTCAGACCATCACGCAATCCAACCTCACTTCCATTGACTCTATTTACACTTCACCCTGCCTCGGCAAGGTCACCAGCATAATCAAGGACAAGTCTCGCCCCGGATACTTCCAATTCTCCCCTCTCCCATCAAACAAGAGGTACTGAAGTGTGAAAAAGCACACCTCCAGATTCAGGGACAGTTTCTTCCCAGCTGTTATCAGGCAAATGAACCATCCTATCACCAACTGGAGAATGGTCCTGACCTACCATCTACCTCATTAGAGACCTTCAGACTATCTTTAATCGGACATTATCTTGCACTATACATTATTCCCTTCATCCTGTATCTTCACACTGTTTGATTGTAATGATGTCGTCTTTTTCCTGACTGGATAGCATGCAACAAAAAGCTTTTCAATGTACCTCGGTACACATGACAATAAACTAATTTCCCTGAGGGCAATCTTTCAACCGCAATAAGCACATAGCCACAATCCCAATCCAGCCCATACACTCCCCAACACCAATTTCTCACTCCCGATCAATCCCACCCACTCCTCAACCTGCCAACACCAACCAACTCTACCCATCTCAATCTCAACCACTATCCCATCCACAATCCCAACTGCTCCCCTAAACATTCTCCACCATTCCCACAACCATCTCCTACTGTAGCGCACAAGACCCAACACTGAATTTAACAATTTCAGAAAACCAGCTGTTCCAGTTTGTGTCAAATCTGGCCAGTTCTGATGAAAGGTCATCACTGGAAAGACTCATCTTGCTTTTCTCTCTCCACACATGCCGGTTGTTTTTTGTTAGTAGAGATTAACACCTGTAACATGAATGGCTTGTTAATAATCAACAAAGCCATGATTAAAGGCAAGATCAGTGCTTGATCCACACCTAGGTTCAGCTTGTTTCACTCATTATCTGGCAATGCATGATCTTGTGATCTGGGTTAATTACGCTCATCCTCCATCCAATGTTTACTTCTTTCCCACTTAAAATGGTTGCCAATTTTTCCACAGTTTCTTAGAAGGTCATTGCAACCTGACGATTCCTCCTGGCTATATATAAACCACACACATCCTTTAACTAAAAGCTCACTACCAAGTATCTGCAATTCTACAACAAACTACCCAAACCTTCAATTAGATTCCACAAAGTGGAATCACTCAATGCCAGATGTTCAAAACCCTGCACTGGGTGTCTGTAGAAACAAAATAATTCCAGGAAAGTGCGGCAGTGCTTAGATCATAGATTCTGCACCTGAGAAATCTGTTTCTAGATGACAGTCTGATTATCAATCACTTAAAAATACTGGAATTAAGCAGATGCCAATCAGTTAAAAATTGTCAATGAAGAGCCATTTAGGAGCAAAATAGCATGTTTTCTGGGAATCTGATGTAAGACAGTTCAACAGTAAGTTGAACAACTAGGGGGGCATGGTAGCACAGCAGTAGAGCTATTGCCATACAGCGCTTACAGAGCAGAGACCCGGGTTCGATCCTAACTATGGGTGTGGTCTATACAGAGTTTGTAGATTCTCTCTGTAACTGAATGGGTTTTGTCCGAGATCTTCGGTTTCCTCCCACACTCCAAAGACGTACAAGTTTGTAGGTTAATTGGCTTGGTATAAATGTAAATTGTCCCTAGTGGTGCTAATATGCGGGGATCGCTGGTCGGTGCGGACTCGGTGGGCCGAAGGGCCTGTGTCCATGCTATATCTCTAAACTACACTAAAACTAAACTAATTACAGCGGGTTGGTCAGTGAGTGACAAAGTTCAGATAAAACCTCAGCTGGGTCCCCTTCAACTATAAACTGCTTGACGTGGTCCCAACAGCAGACGGATTTATATCACATTCTGTTGTGCCAGGGCTTAATATTTTATCGTGCAACAGACTTGTTCAAAGCTGACTTCACACAGGATTTCAACTCATAAATCATAAAGGGTTAACTTACCTATCTTTCTTCCAAACCAGTGTACATACCCGTCCCGCTGTACATGCAAGTATGCAGCAGGTTTTTCAAGTTATACCTTTAGCTCGCCGGCTTGCTCCTCCAAGGACACGGTTTCATGTTGCCGGTGCTCGTTGATGGCACACAGGCAGCAGACACACATCTGATCAGTCCTGCAGTAGACCTCCAGAGGCTTCCGATGTTTTGGACACTTCCTCCCCTCGATGTCCTTGACGGGATCAATGAGCCGATGATCCCTGAAAACAGGGTTGCTGGCATGAGGCTGGAGGTGGCCCTGACAGTATGAGGCCATACAAACCACACAAGACTTGACGGCCTCCAGCTTCTGGTCAGTGCAGAAATCGCAGAGGACATCCTGAGGGTCAGGGGTGCTCTTTGAAGTGGAGGTGGATGGGGCATCAGAGTTGGTGAAGTCCTCCACAATCTCACAGAGGATGGTGTTCCTGGAGAGGGGGGGCCTGGAGTTAAATGTCTCCCTACACTGAGGGCATCTGAAGGTCTTTGAACCCCCATCCTGGAGCCAGCACCTTCCAATACACTCCATGCAGAAGTTGTGGCCACAGGGAATGGTGGCAGGAGACTTCAGGAGCTCCAGGCAGATGGCACAGCAGAGCTTGGCTTCGGAAATTGAGACTTTAGAAACTGCCATTCCTCGGCGGAAGGAGAGAGAAACTAAATTAAGCCTCACCAGTCTGGACAAGCAAAAAAATGTCAAGGACGCCAGGATATTTTTGTTAATGATCCACGAAAACCTACCTTAAAGCCAGCAGAGCCAGACTGACGACATTTACTCAAAATCGTTTGCGACAGCAAGATTTTCTGTTTTATTTTTCAACGTTAAATCTGATACAAATAGGTTTTGTTACGACACGACGAGGAACCACACCCATACTTATGTAGTTATACACGCCAGCTACCAACATTCCTTTAGGTTTTATCGGAATGACATCTGTGCTTGTCTGTTAACCCAGCAGCAACTGCTTAAAGGGGCATTGACTCTTCACACACACACACACTGCCACAGTATAAACATTCTAGGCAACTGAGCAGGGGGAGGGGGGAGTCAATGCCATGAGGGACCGATGGGGTTGGGACATCTCCCTCCAGCCCCCCCTGAAGCCTGAGAACTTGATAGGAAATTTAAAACATGCCAAAAAATATATCGATCTTTAAAATTGAAATAAAGAAGCTAATTGTTAAGTTAATAAAACTTACAGAGATTTGCTCTGGATTTATTCCATGCTCACACTTTAAAAAGCGGAGATCGCAGAGACCAGACATGAATCATTCAAATGGAAAAATAGTGACAGAGCTCTGGCTACCAACTAACTCTGTCTAAAAAGAGCAAGGACCAGGGAGCTAACATCAATGCCAGCATTAGTCGTCACCAATGCATCTCAAGTTAGTTATAAACTCTGGGTTGGAAAGGGGAACAAACTCAGGGAAAGGGCAATCACCAGGGAAGCTGTTGGACCATGGGCTAATGGTCTCAGGATCCTAATGTACTTCATTCCAGAAGGGGCTGTTGAGGGGGTTGATGCATCGGTCTTAGTTTTTCCAAAATTCACCAGATTCAGGAATTGGGAAAATGGGAAATGTGACTCATGTAACTCATTCAAAAAGGGGAGGGAGAAAGTAGAAAGCCAAACACTACAAGTCTCTCTGAGGAAAAAAATCTTAGAGGCTATCCCATGAAGTTATAGCAAGTTCAAGTTATTGAGGCTAAGTTAAAGTAGTTTTGTGAAAAATAAACCACGTTTGATCAATTTATTGTAGTTCTTTGATGAATGAACGTGCCTTGGATAAAGGAAGAAAAGTGGGTGTAGAGCTCGTAAAAATCCAATGGCCTTCAACAAGCTGCCATGTCAAAGGATATTGCAGAAAACAAGTGCACATACTGTATAGGAAGCATTATTTGTGTTGGTGGAAGATGGTCTGGCTTACAGGCAGCAGAGAGTAGGCACACGTGAGCATTTCTCATGTAATGAGTGGATGTACCACAAGGATTGGTGCGGGGACCAAAACTTTCCACAATTTATATACGGGTCCTCGATAAAGGCACTGAAAATATGGTTGCTGAATCTAACAATGACAGGCGGATAGGTAGGTAAGTAAGTTGCAAAGAGAACATGGGGAGGCTCTGAAGGGTGGGCTAAGTGAGTGGGCGGGGATCTGGCAAGCTGAGTTAATGTCGGTAAATGTGAAATTGACCGTTTAAACAGCAAATTTTTTTTTAAAAGCCTTTAAAACGTGCTGAGAAATTGTAGAGCTTTGAGATGCAGAGAGATCTGGATATCCAAGTATGTAGGTGCAGCAAATTAATAGGAAAACTAACAGAGTGTTAGCATTTAAAGTGGAATTGAATACAATAGTAGGGAAATTACGCTCATTCCCCTTCACTCTAGCTATTGTACTTGGGTTTGACATTATTTAATTTATAGTATATCTATTCTGTTTGGATAGCAATAAATCTAGACCTGTGCTTTAGTTATATAGTGCATAATGTCTGGAGTATTGTGTGTAGTATTTGTGTCCCTATTTAAGGCAAGATGTAAATGTTTTGGAAGCAGTTCAATGAGGATTTACAAGTTTGAAAAATGAAATGGGCACGTTGTCGTTGTGCAGAAAGGTAGGAGAAGCTGGGCTTGCAATCTTTAAAAAGAGAATATAGAATAGATTGAAGCCCACATGATCTAGAGGGGTCGAGACTAGGTGGAAGTGGAGGGATGTTTCCTCTTGAGGGCGAACCAAGAATTCAGATTTACTGTTTTAAAAATAAGGGATTGCCCATTTAACACAGAGGTGAAGATTTTTGTTCACTCTCATAGGACTTTGGAATCTATTCAAAGGGCGGTGGAAGCAGAGTCTTTGAATATTTTTAAGGTGGAGATAGATACCAATTGATAAGCAAAAGGTTAAAGGTTCCCAAAGGGCTGTGGAGCTGAGGTTACTGTCGGAACAGCCGGGATCTTATTAAATGGTGGATTGATGCAATAGTCGGAGTGACATCCTACTCCTTCGAACACACATGCGTGAATATGCCTTTGTAATTAGAAGCCCGACAATCAGAACTTACATTATTACGCCCATGGTGCTTCCAGAGAATTGAATCATACCCTTCTGTGCTACATTAAACCCGTACTGCAAATACGTCAAGTAATCGGTAAATACAGGTGATGGAAGTTTTTGATCGGCAGATAGTTGGACAAAGGTCAAAGATAAAAAGTGTGAGGTACGGAGTTTAAGGATAGAAGATGCATGAAGCGTGAAGCCAGAGGAAGGATTATGTTTAGAAACAAGGAATTCCGGATGCTGGTTTTCAAAAATGACACAAAGTGCTGGTGTAACTCAACAGGTCAGACAGTATCTCTGGAGAACATGGATTGGTGATGCTTCAGGGCAGGCCTCTCCTTCAGACTGTTGTTGGGTGGGGAGAGGGGGGGGGGGGGGGGGGGGGGCTGGAAGTGAAAAGTGGCAGCACAAAGCCTGGTAGGTGATGTTGATAGGTGAGGAAAGTTTTTTCATAGGCAGATGGTTGGACAAAAGGCCAGAGATGAAAAGGCAGATGTGACACACAAGGAAAGGGGTGCAGGATTACATGGGGTAAGAAGTCTCCCACATAATCCCCCTTATTAAGTCTCTTAAATGCCACTATCATATCTGCTTCCATCACCACCTCTGGCAAAGCCTTCCAAGCACTTACCACACTCTTGTGTAAAAACCTTGGCCCGCATATCTTCCTTGAACTTTGCTCTTCTTACCGTATAGCTATGCCTCTAGTGTTGGACATTTCCACCTCAGGAAAAATGTTCTGACTGTCTACCCTATCTATATCTCTCATAATTTTATATACTTCTGTCGGGTCTCCTCACAACTGACGTTACAGAGGAAACAATACGTCTGTCCAATCTCTCCCTGTAGCTAATACCCCCTAATCCAAGCATCATTCTGGTAAACCTTCTCTGCACCCTTTCCGATGTCTCTGCATCACATACAGCAAACCCTCATTATTACAGACCTTTTTGTAATGGATTTTGGTTATAGCGGACGGAGCAACCCCACAGTAATCTGACACCAGTGTCTTTTTAAGAACATAGGAATAGGCGTAGACTATTTTCTAAATGGGGGAGACTCGGAAGTGCAAAGGGACTTGGGAATGGTGGTGCAGGATTCCCAAAAAGTTAATTTTCAAGTTGAATTGATAGTAAGGAAACGCAATGCTGGCATTTATTTCCAGAGGACTAGAATACATGAACAGGGATGCAATGCTGAGGCTTTATAATGTGCTGGTCAGACTGCTTTTGAGTATTGTGAGCAAGTTTGGGCCCCATATCTGAGGAAGGATGTGGTGGCGCTGGAGAGGGTCCAGAAGAGATTTACGAGAACTATTCCAATTGGAATGTGTGGATTATCATTTGATGAGCATTTGACGTCACTGGGCCTCAACTTGTTGGAGTTTAAAAGGATTGAATAGTGAAAGGCCTGGATAGAGTGGATGTGGTGAGGATGTTACCACTAGTTTGCAACGTTTGCAGAGGTCATAGCCTCAGAATAAAGGATGTTCCTTTAGGATGGAGATGAGGAGGAATTTCTTTGGTCAAGAGTGTATTTGGGGAGATACATTCAGAGAAGGGAATGTACATGGATCAGCAGGGAATCAGGTAGTGCAGAGACACCAGGACAGGTCCAATATAGAGGAAAAAAAGGCTCAGGGCTGAGCTGGTTTTCAAAGGGCCTTTGACAAGGTGCCACACGTGTGGCTGCTAAAGAAGATGAGAGCCCATGGTATTAGTGAGAAGATACTAGCATGGACAGAAGGTTGGCTGAATGGCAGAAGGGAAAGAGTGGGAATAAAGGGGGCTTTTTTCTCGTTGGTTGCCAGTGACCAGTGGTGTTCTGCAAGAGTCGGTGCTGGAGCAGCTACTCTTCGCATTGTACATCAGTGATTTGATAACTACCCCAGAAATACTCTCCTATTAACAATCCATCTGTGTTACTTCAATCTCTAAAGCTGAACCCAGAACTGTTTCCCATTGGCCCCGACTGGCTAAAAATAGTTTTCTTTCACTCATTTACTACAATATCTCAGTCAAGTCAGGAATCCAATGGGAAATGCTAACCTAATTCATCTGCTTCATCATCCCCAGCATTCTAGACTGACTCACAATCTGTGGATGCCTATGGAAGGCAAGTGCTAAGGAAAAGCACAAGGTAAATTGAAAATGTTTAACTGATTAGTTGTGACCTTTCTGATTTCTGCTCAAATGGTCACATATGACCAGTCACATAGGAATAGCAACTTGGGAAATGTGTCACTGAAGAGTTTCAAGTTTCCCTTTGTCCACCATTTGTCATAGATGGTGGGTCCCTATGGGGAACATTTATTGCTCACCCCTTTTTGACATTACAGGTTCTAAAACGCAGCTTTCCAGAATCACTGCAGTTCCTGTGGAAAAGGAACGCTGTTGAAGGTAGCTCCAACATTGTCAAAGAGTAAGCACCTAAGAACGATAAAACATCCCCAGATGAGGCTGCTGTCTGATTCAGAACAAACCTTGTACTGTTGGAACACTGTAGTGACAGTTGACCTATAGGTTATATCGGTCAAATCTTCTCCAGGTGTGGGAAGGAAGCCACGACACAACTTGTTCTATATTTTAGATACAACATGGAAACAGACCCTTCTGCCCACCCAGTCCCCATCGACCATCTATCGCCCTAGCTCTTTATACCACTTTCTTAACTTGTTCCTGCTGCAACGTTTGCGTTACTGTTCATTGACATGAAAGTTACTGTTCAATGCAGTAACAATGGAGTTACTGGAACCATGCCAAATTAGTTAAAGCTTTTCTCACTACCTATGGATGTTTCGTCCTCTGTAGAGTCAGGGCCACGTGCTAGCCACAATGCTTCCCTTCCTTCACCCTAGAGAAGACTCATGTGTCCTTGAAATAGCTGAAAATGCCTGGACTTGCACCTTGCGGCTGGTGGAAAGTCTTACAAGTCAGAGCTAAGTCGCCAACTCCACTGCCTCCAGTGTGCTCTTGGTAATGAAGTGGCAAGTCTCCAGAATTTTACGTGAAGGAATGGACAATGGCAATGGTGAAACTTTCTCCCATGTGAGTAAATCCATTCTCTAGACATCTGTCCAGTAGGGGAGCCAGAATTATTTGTCTACCATCTCGTACTTGACGTGCAGAGGCTGAAATACAATAGGATTGGCAGGATGAGAGACAACAAGGAAATGCAGAAGGTACACAAAAATGCTGGAGAAACTCAGCGGGTGCAGCAGCATCTATGGAGCGAAGGAAATAGGCGACGTTTCGGGCCAAAACCCTTCTTCAGACTGATGGGGGGTGGGGGGGAGAAGGAAGGAAAAAGGGAGGAGGAGGAGCCCGAGGGCGGGGGGATGGGAGGAGACAGCTCGAGGGTTAAGGAAGGGGAGGAGACAGCAAGGACTAGCAAAATTGGGAGAATTCAACGTTCATGCCATCCGGACGCAAGCAACCCAGGCGGAATATGAGGTGCTGTTCCTCCAATTTCCAGTGTTGCTCACTCTGGCAATGGAGGAGACCCAGGACAGAGAGGTCGGATTGGGAATGGGAGGGGGAGTTGAAGTGCTGAGCCACCGGGAGTTCAGGTAGGTTATTGCGGACTGAGCGGAGGTGTTCGGCGAAACGATCGCCCAACCTCCGCTTAGTCTCGCCGATGTAAATCAGCTGACATCTAGAGCAGCGGATGCAGTAGATGAGGTTGGAGGAGATACAGGTGAACCTTTGTCGCACCTGGAACGACTGCTTGGGTCCTTGAATGGAGTCGAGGGGGGAGGTGAAGGGACAGGTGTTGCATTTCTTGCGGTTGCAACGGAAAGTGCCCGGGGAGGGGGTGGTACGGGAGGGAAGGGAAGAATTGACAAGGGAGTTGCGGAGGGAGCGGTCTTTGCGGAAGGCAGACATGGGGGGAGATGGGAAGATGTGGTGAGTGGTGGGGTCACGTTGGAGGTGGCGGAAATGGCGGAGGATTATGTGTTGTATTTGCCGGCTGGTGGGGTGAAAGGTGAGGACTAGGGGGACTCTGCCCTTGTTGCGAGTGCGGGGATGGGGAGAGAGAGCAGTGTTGCGGGGTATGGACCCTGGTGCGAGCCTCATCTATGGTGGCGGAGGGGTATCCCCGTTCCCTGAAGAACGAGGACATTTCCGATGCCCTGGTGTGGAACATCTCATCCTGGGAACAGATGCGGCGTAGGCGGAGGAATTGGGAGTAGGGGATGGAGTCTTTACAGGGGGCAGGGTGGGAAGGCGTGTAGTCCAGATAGCCATGTGAGTCAGTTGGTTTGTAGTGTATGTCGGTCAGAAGTCTGTCCCCTGCGATGGAGATGGTGAGGTCAAGGAATGGTAGGGAAGTGTCGGAAATGGTGGACCATTGGAGTGCCGGATGGAAGTTGGTGGTGAAGTGGATGAAGTCAGTCAGTTGTGTGTGGGTGCAGGAGGTGGCCCCAAAGCAGTCGTCAATGTAACTGAGATAGAGGTCGGGGATGGGGCCCTGGTACGTATTGAACAAGGATTGTTCAACGTACCCGACAAAGAGGCAGGTGTAGCTGGGGCCCACGCGTGTGCCCATAGCTACGCCTTGTGTTTGGAGGAAATGGGAGGAGTCAAACGTAAAGTTGTTGAGGGTGAGGACCAACTCCGCTAGGCGGAGGAGGGAGGTGTAGAGTGACTGGACATCCATGGTGAAGATGAGGCGGTGAGGGCCTAGAGACTGGTGAAACCGGCATCTGCAAGGAAATGCAGATGCTGGCTTACAAAAAAAATAGAAGCCGAAGTAACTCAGCACGTCAGGCAGCATCTGCAGAGGACATTGATAGGTGCCGTTTCAGGTTCGGATCCCACTTCCGATTCAGGAGAGATTTCGGGTTGCGACTCTTCTTCAGTCTGAAGTTGTTGACAATGAGGATCTTGTGTCAGTGGCCACATTATTGGCAGAATGTCCATGGCACCAATTGGCATTAGTTCTTTCACAGTTCCTTGTTGAATGCAGAGCACTGCAGAGTTTAGGAAGCTCTAATCAACTTTATCGTGCACGCTGATCAATCTACAATGCAGGAACATGCAGCGCATGAACATTATACGCCGTGCAATAAAATGATTGGAGCCATATCTAGTGTGTGCATGCTTCCAGTCAACCAATGTGAAATACTCTGGGGTGACTAAACCAGGTAAGATTTTTAAAAAAATGTAAATTTAACATGAATTTTTTTTTTTAATCTGCAGAAGCTGGATATCTGAAATGAAAACAAAAATACTCGAAAGCACTCAGCATCTGCAGTTGATGAGAATGTTAATGTTTACGGTCGTGGACCTTTTATCAGTATGTATGTCTTTGTCAAAGGCATGCATGAAGGGGGCAGCAATGATCATGATGGGGTGTAATCTGCATATCATTTGGATTTATTAAACTGGCAAGAATACAGTAAATGAGGAAATTGTGGAATGTGCCCAGATTTTTTCCTGGACCAGGCTATTTTATATTTGGTTATGTGTATCAGGTACGACTAATAGAAAGATAAGAGTAATAGAATCATAGAGTCTTACACTGTGGAAACTGGCTCTTCGGCCCAACTTTCCCACTCCAGCCAACATGTCTCATCTACACTCACCCCACCTGCATGTGTTTGGCCCATAACCCTCTAAACCAGTCCTATCCATGTACCAGTCCTATCCAGTTACACCTAAGGCACTGGAAGAGAGAAGGTGGGAGACAGTGAGAACGGGAGGGAAGCATGGAATGCCAACGTCCCCGGGTGTTGTACCTCTTGTGAACAGGTTCACCCACTTAGAAGCTGTCGGGACAGAAGAGGTGTTTACACTGGGCGGCGGACTGGCTTGTGATGCGAATAGGGCTGTTGAGCCCAAACCAAAAAGGCCTAAGGCAGGCAACGCCATTGTAGTGGGAGACTCCATTGTGAGAGGTACGGACAGGGGTTTCTGCGGCAACAGACGGGATGCGAGGATGGTGTGCTGCCTTCCTGGTGCCAGGATCCAGGATGTCACGGACAGAGTGCAGAAAATCCTCAGGGGCGAAGGTGAACATCCGGAAGTGGTAGTGCATGTCGGCACAAACGATGTCGGAAAGAAGGGGATGAATATTCTGCAGCGTGACTTTAGAGAGCTCAGAAAAATGCTGAAAAGCAGGACCTCCAGGGTTGTTATCTCCGGTTTGCTTCCAGTTCCTCGTGCTGGCGAGAGCAGGAACAGGGAGATACAGGACCTGAACGTGTGGCTGAGGAACTGGTGCACGGGGCAGGGATTTAGATTCTTAGATCACTGGGATCTGTTTTGGGGTAAGGGGGAACTGTACAAAAGGGACGGATTGCATCTTAACAGTTGTGGGACCAGCATTCTGGCAGGCAGATTTGCCACTGCTACACGGGTGGTTTTAAACTGAATAAGGGGGGTGGGGTGTCGAATGGGCTAGTGGAGGATGGAGTTAAAGGGAAAGGGTTTCTTAAATGTGTGAGCGTAGAGACAGAGGGGTGTAAAATTAGGGTAGAAGCAATAGGTAGCAAGGTGAAAAGTAAAAGTGGCAGGCCGGAAAATCCAGGGCAAAAATCAAAAAGGGCCACTTTTCAACAAAATTGTATAAGGGGTAAGAGTGTTGTAAAAACAAGCCTGAAGGCTTTGTGTCTCAATGCAAGGAGCATTCGTAATAAGGTGGATGAGTTGAATGTGCAGATAGCTATTAATGACTATGATATAGTTGGGATCACTGAGACATGGCTCCAGAGTGACCAAGGCTGGGAGCTGAACATCCAGGGATATTCAATATTCAGGAGGGATAGAGAGAAAGGAAAAGGAGTTGGGGTAGCGTTGCTGATTAGAGAGGAGATTAACGCAATGGAAAGGAAGGACATTAGTTTGCAGGATGTGGAATCGGTATGGGTAGAGCTGCGAAACACTAAGGGGCAGAAAACGCTGGTGGGTGTTGTGTACAGGCCACCTAACAGTAGTAGTGAAGTTGGAGATGGTATCAAACAGGAAATTAGAAATGCGTGCGACAAAGGCAAAACCGTTATAATGGGTGACTTCAATCTACATATAGATTGGGTGAATCAAATTGGCAGGGGTGCTGAGGAAGAGGATTTTTTGGAATGTATGCGAGATAGTTATCTAAATCAACATGTAGAGGAACCAACGAGAGAGCAGGCTATTTTAGACTGGGTATTGAGTAATGAGGAAGGGTTAGTTAGCAGTCTTGTTGTACGTGCCCCCTTAGGCAAGAGTGACCATAATATGGTTGAGTTCTTCATTAGGATGGAGAGTGACATTGTTAATTCAGAAACAATGGTTCTGAACTTAAAGAAAGGTAACTTTGAGGGTATGAGACGTGAATTGGCCAAGATTGACTGGCAATTAATTCTAAAAGGGTTGACGGTGGATATGCAATGGAAGACATTTAAAGACTGCATAGATGAACTACAAAAATTGTTCATCCCAGTTTGGCAAAAGAATAAATCAGGGAAGGTAGTGCATCCGTGGATAACAAGGGAAATCAGGGATAGTATCAAAGCGAAGGATGGTGCGTACAAATTAGCCAGAAAAAGCAGCATACTGGGAGAAATTCAGAGACCAGCAGAGGAGGACAAAGGGCTTAATTAGGAAAGGAAAAATAGATTATGAAAGAAAACTGGCAGGGAACATAAAAACTGACTGCAAAAGTTTTTATAGATATGTGAAAAGAGATTAGTTAAAACAAATGTAGGTCCCTTGCAGTCAGAAACAGGTGAGTTGATCATGGGGAACAAGGATATGGCGGACCAATTGAATAACTACTTTGGTACCGTCTTCACTAAGGAAGACATAAATAATCTGCCGGAAATAGCAGGGGACCGCGGGTCAAAGGAGTTGGAGGAATTGAGTGAAATCCAGGTTAGCCGGGAAGTGGTGTTGGGTAAATTAAATGGATTAAAGGCCGATAAATCCCCAGGGCCAGATAGGCTGCATCCCAGAGTACTTAAGGAAGTAGCTCCAGAAATAGTGGATGCATTAGTAATAATCTTTCAAAACTCTTTAGATTCTGGAGTAGTTCCTGAGGATTAGCAGGTAGCAAACGTAACCTCACTTTTTAAGAAGGGAGGGAGAGAGAAAACGGGGAATTACAGACCAGTTAGTCTAACATCGGTAGTGGGGAAACTGCTAGAGTCAGTTATTAAAGATGGGATAGCAGCACATTTGGAAAGTGGTGAAATCATTGGACAAAGTCAGCATGGATTTACAAAAGGTAAATCATGTCTGACGAATCTTATAGAATTTTTCGAGGATGTAACTAGTAGCGTGGGAGAACCAGTGGATGTGGTGTATCTGGACTTCCAGAAGGCTTTCGACAAGGTCCCACATAAGAGATTAGTTTACAAACTTAAAGCACATGGCATTGAGGGTTCAGTATTGATGTGGTTAGAGAACTGGCTGGCAAACAGGAAGCAAAGAGTAGGAGTAAACGGGTCATATAACCATATAACAATTACAGCACGGAAACAGGCCATCTCGACCCCTCTAGTCCGTGCCGAACACATAATCTCCCCTAGTCCCATATACCTGCGCTCAGACCATAACCCTCCATTCCTTTCCCATCCATATAACTATCCAATTTATTTTTAAATGATAAAAACGAACCTGCCTCCACCACCTTCACTGGAAGCTCATTCCACACAGCTACCACTCTCTGAGTAAAGAAGTTCCCCCTCATGTTACCCCTAAACTTCAGTCCCTTAATTCTCAAGTCATGTCCTTTTCACAATGGCAGGCAGTGACTAGTGGGGTACCGAAAGGCTCAGTGCTGGGACCCCAGCTATTTACAATATATATTAATGATCTGGATGAGGGAATTGAAGGCAATATCTCCAAGTTTGCGGATGACACTAAGCTGGGGGGCAGTGTTAGCTGTGAGGAGGATGCTAGGAGACTGCAAGGTGACTTGGATAGGCTGGGTGAGTGGGCAAATGTTTGGCAGATGCAGTATAATGTGGATAAATGTGAGGTTATCCATTTTGGTGGCAAAAACAGGAAAGCAGACTATTATCTAAATGGTGGCCGACTAGGAAAAGGGGAGATGCAGCGAGACCTGGGTGTCATGGTACACCAGTCATTGAAAGTGGGCATGCAGGTACAGCAGGCAGTGAAGAAAGCGAATGGTATGTTAGCTTTCATAGCAAAAGGATTTAAGTATAGGAGCAGGGAGGTTCTACTGCAGTTGTACAGGGTCTTGGTGAGACCACACCTGGAGTATTGCGTACAGTTTTGGTCTCCAAATCTGAGGAAGGACATTATTGCCATAGAGGGAGTGCAGAGAAGGTTCACCAGACTGATTCCTGGGATGTCAGGACTGTCTTATGAAGAAAGACTGGATAGACTTGGGTTATACTCCCTAGAATTTAGGAGATTGAGAGGGGATCTTATAGAAACTTACAAAATTCTTAAGGGGTTGGACAGGCTAGATGCAGGAAGATTGCTCCCGATGTTGGGGAAGTCCAGGACAAGGGGTCACAGCTTAAGGATAAGGGGGAAATCCTTTAAAACCGAGATGAGAAGAACCTTTATCACACAGAGAGTGGTGAATCTCTGGAACTCCCTGCCACAGAGGGTAGTCGAGGCCAGTTCATTGGCTATATTTAAGAGGGAGTTAGATGTGGCCCTTGTGGCTAAGGGGATCAGAGGGTATGGAGAGAAGGCAGGTACGGGATACTGAGTTGGATGATCAGCCATGATCATATTGAATGGCGGTGCAGGCTCGAAGGGCCGAATGGCCTACTCCTGCACCTAATTTCTATGTTTCTATGTTTCTATGTTTACCTGTCTAAATGTTTCTTAAACGTTGCAATAATAGCTGCCTCAACTACCTCCTCTGGCAGCTTGACCCGTAGACCTCCCGCCCTTTGTGTGAAAACTTTTCCACTCGGGTTCCTATCTCTCAGGGGAAGGGTGAGGGGATCACCTTAAAACTCTGTCCGCTGGTTCTTGTGATCAATGATGAAGCTTGAGGGCAAACTCCTTATGTCCAAAAACAGTGTCCTCAACCTAAATACAGGACTTTTACAATGATTTGAAGTGGTCTGGATAAATTGGGTAAGGGACGGGTCAGTGGGTGAGAAGTGGCAGCTCTTGCATGCTTTATTCATCATACTCAGCAGAATGCTGTCCAAATTAGAAACAGGGATTCCAGGAACATTTGTGGTTAACCGAGGAAATATTAAATTGAGAACGAGAGAATACAAAGAGGCAAAGCTATTAGTAGACCACAGGAAGGGGAATTTTTCATGGGGCTAAAGACAGACAAGTAGCCAGATTGTGATGCCCTGCTTCTGAGGGATTCAAAGAAAGTGGTCTGAATGACAGTGGAGTGATTGGTTGAAGATTTTCAAAATTCAAGTTCCAAAAGGTACCAGCGGCTTCTAAAACTGCAAAAGTGACTTCCTCAATCAAGGGTCAGAGACAACCTGTAACTACAGGTTTATTAGCTTAACATCTGGTGTTAATAATCAAAGGAGAAATAACTAGTCACAAGTCAACATGGTTTATAAAAGGAAAGTCTTGTTAACAAATTTGCTAAAGTTCTTCGAGGATGTAAGAAGCAGAAGCGATAGTGGGAACGGTGAGACAAGAGTGGAGATGCGGGAATCTCGAGCAAATCTAGAGTCTAAAGAAGGGTTCTGACCTGAAACGTCATCCATCCATTCCCCTCCAGGAAGCTGCCATGCCCGCTGAGCTCCTTCAGCAGCCTGTTCTATAGTAGAGAGGAATGTGTGAATGCAATTTACTTGGCTTTCCAGAAGGCATTTGACAAATAGCGCAGTGATAGATTTGCTGCTTTACACCGCCAGAGACCTTCACTATGGGTGCTGTCTGTACGGAGTTTGCACGTTCTTCCTCGTGACCGCGTGGGTTTCCTCCGGGTGCTCTGGTTTCCTTCCACATACAGCTCAGTAGGTTAATTGACTTCTGTAAATTGTACATTGTCCCTAGTGTGGAAGGATAGTGCTAGTGAAAGGGATAATCGCTGGTTGCAGTGGACTTGGTGGGCCTGCTTCCATGCTGTAGCTCTAAAATCTAAAGTAAAGTGCCATACAAAAGGCTGCTGCACAAGAGTTCATGGTTTTGAGGTGTGCGTTGGGGTGTGATTTTGGGGTTAGCATGGATTAAAAACAAAGAGGAGGAGAGGCAGAATAAATGGATCTTTTCTCACGCTGGGAGGTTGTAGCTCCAATACTTCTATGATTTCTATGAATGAGCTGATGGAGGAAGCAGAGTGCAGTATATCTGAGTTTGCTGATGACACTAAAATATGTGGAGGATGGTGAATCTCAGCAATTATTTGCATTGTGGTTTGTGGAAACTGGATCATTGAAGGTATTTAAAAAGGACGTAGAAAAATATTTTAAAGATGGAAAATTGAGGGTGTCCAGGGAACGAGGGCAGAAGGTTTGAGGTTTGCGACAGATCACCCATGATCATATTGAAAGGTGGGACAGGTTTGAAAAAACGAGTGGTCGTGCCTAGGACAGCACAGTGCCGCAGCGGTAGAGCTACTGCTTTACAGTGCCAGAGACCCAGGTTCGATCCTGACTATGGGTGCTTGTCTGTATGGAGTTTGTACGTTCTCCCCATGACCTGTGTGGGTTTTCTGCGATATCTTCAGATTCCTCCCACTCCAAAAACATGCAGGTTTGTAGGTTAATTTGCTTGGTATAAATGTAAATTGTCCCTGGTGTATGTAGGATAATGTTAATGTGCGGGGATCGCTGGTCGGTGCGGACACGGTGCGCCAAAGGGCCTGTTTCCACACTGTATCTCTAAACTAAACTAAACTAAACTAAATTACTGTGTGGGAAGAAACTGCAGACGCTAGTTTAAACTGAAGATAGACACAAAAAGCTGGAATATCTCAGCTGGTCAGACAGTATATCTGCAAAAAATATATACTCCTGCTCCGATTTCCCTACTGGAGATGTTAGGAAACATCTTCCTGCTGTCGCCCTCACTGAGGCTGGCAAAGTGAGGCAACAACGTTCTCGCCCACCCAGACAGCAGGGTAGAGGGGTTGGGTGAAGACGGAGTGAAAGGTGTGGATCAGGGTCATGGTGTCACCGATGCCGTAGAAGTCCAGGGTCCCTGCAGTATAGTCCAGGTGCAGCCCGAAACGTTGGTACTTTGTTGGAGGCAGCTTCACTTCCTTGTCTGCGTGCCAGGCGGAGCAGCTCATGCTGAAGACTTGCAGTGACCAGGAGACATTGTTTCTGCCGATCAGCGAGGAGGTGCCACACCTATCAATCGTGCTGTACGTGACTCCCAGGTAGGCCCACTGGCTGCTGATCTGCATCTCCCAGTAGTGTTGGCCTGCATCAAGGCTCTCACAGCACAGCACCTGCCACTCCCTTTCAAACCGCTCTGCCCGAATCGGATACTTCTGGGCCCCTCTGTGGGACACCCTGCAGCCGTCCTTGGACAGAGTGAGGTATCGGTGAGCAGTGTTGGGATTGAAGCTCAGCTGACGGTAATCTGCAGAGAGAGACAAATGTTCGGATAAGGCAACATGACAGTCAACTTTATATCCACAAACTTTATCTTAAATAACTCTCTACACTTGCAATGAGAATATTTATTATTCTGCTGAATAACCTACAATGGACCTCAAAAAGGCAGCCAATATCAAAGACTCACACCAATTTGGCCACACCCTCAGTCCCCTCCCATCATTAGGAAGGTGGTACAGGAGCTTGAAAACGGAGATTACCAGGTTCAAGAACAGCTCCTTCCCAGTAACAATCAGGTTCCTCAGAACCAAACTGAAGTCAGTCTGAAGAAGGGTTTTGGCCCGAAACATTGCCTATTTCCTTCGCTCCACAGATGCTACTGCACCCGCTGAGTTTCACCAGCATTTTTGTCTACCTTCGATTTTCTAGCATCTGCAGTTCCTTCTTAAACATGATCTTCCATGGACCAGGTCTTCGGTTGCACTATATACTTTGTTTTTTTGCACTATGATCAGCTAGTTGTACATGTTGTACATGTTGTATTAATTTATTGGATTTTTGATTATTATACATTATGGCGATTATTATTATGAATAATCTATATTTTTCAATAAATAATATATATTTTGACGATTATATATTATCTCTACATTATTGGGTATACAAGCCTATTAAGCTGCAGCAAGTATTGTTGAGTTGTTGGTACATATGACAATTCAACACTCTTGTCAATCTCAAACACCTTATACAAAGAATAAGACTTAAATAGAATAAGTCTGCACAGTTGCACAGAAAGTAATGCACACCCTGATGAATAATTTTACAGTGATCATCTTCTATACAATTACAGAGTTCAGGTAATTCGGCTATAGCCTGATAGTTGCGTCCCTCAGAAACCTTGTGTTATAGGAAATTGCATTATAAAGACAATGGTGTCAATGGGGGATAGGGGGATTGGATCTAGAAAGTTTCAGACTCCCACATTGTCAAGAGTGTTGAAGTTGCTTTACCCACAGGATTTTCAAAAATAAAGCCACTTCAATAATAGTAAGTTTATTTTTGTTACTGCAAGCGAAACATCCTAAAGGCTGCACGTTACATTGTTTGATGGAGTTCATTGCACACGTGCCAATAGAAGTGATTTGCTTGTCCATTTCTTTGGTTAAATTGGCAGTCTGTGTTCTCAAGAGACAATGATCTGATTTCTGCAGGGAGCTCGTTGTTCTGTTTATATCCAAGAGGGCTTTTTTCTGTTTGTCAATTTCCAAAGTAATGTTTGAATGCTTCTCGAATACCTGTTCAAAATAGTGTTGCCTCCAAACTTGGCCCAAGTAATGCAAGAAATTTCTTCAATTTATTGATCGCATTTTATCCCATTTGTGTTATATGAAACATGCATTATATCAGAACGTAGGTCTTTATCTAAAGTATTCAATATTGTAGTTGGAGAAATAAAACCCCAGAGGGTGGGGAGAGGGAGAGGATGGAACGCTACATATTAGGTGTCATATGTCTTATGTCTTAATCCTCAGGGCTTGATGCGGTGAATTCTAGGTTGCAATGGGAGGCATGGGGGAGATTGCTGGGGACCTGGGACAGATTTTCAAATCATTTCTGGCCAGAAAAGAGGGTCCAGATGAATGGAGAACAGCAAAGGTGTTGCCTATATTCAAGAAAGGCAGCAGGGATACAACAGGTGGTGAGTGTAAACATTAGTGGGGGACATTTTTGGAAAACAATTCTGAGGGTCAGAATTCATTTGCATTTGAAGTGGCAGGGGAGGTCCTGTCTGACTAAATTGAATTTTTGAGGAGTTAGCAATTTGCATCTATAAGGGTTTCATGTAGTCTACAAGGACTTGAATAAGGTTCATGACAAAGTTCCACAAAGGAACTGATCCAAAAGATTCATGCACTTGGGATAAGGGGCAACTTGGCAAATTGGATCCAAAATGACTTGGAAATAGGAGGCAGAGGGAGATGGTGCAGGGTTGTTTTTGTGATTGGAAGTCTGTTTCAGTGGTGTACCAAAATCAATGCAGGGACCTTCCCGTTGGTTATATGCATTATCGATGCATATTCACATATGAAGGATGTGAATATAGGAGATATAATTAGTATATTTACAGTTGATGCAACGATTGGAGGTAGTGTGCAGGATAGTCTTTGGAATCAGATTAATATTGATCAGTTTATAAGATGGGTGGTTCATTGAGATAGACGATAACTTGGGGAGAACTAATGAGATGAGGATATACACAATGAATGGTGAGATCCTAGGAGATGCTAATGAACAGATAGACCTTGGAGTACATTCTCATGGATTCCTGAAGGAAGCACCAGAGGTCGGTAAGGTAATTGAGAAGGTATATGAAAATTGTCTTCCTTAGCTTGGGCATAGATTGGAGAAGCCAGGATGTCATGGTACAATTGTACAAATCACTAGTTAGGTCCCAGCTGTCGTATCAAGTAGCAATTCTGGATGCCACAGTGAAGGAAGCGTAGGATTTCATTGAAGTGAATGCAGTTGATAGAATGTTTGTCTCAGGAGAAAGTCAACAGAATGGGCCTGTGTTCTCTACACTTGAACTGAATGAAATGGAAGGCTTCAATATTTTTACAGAGCACGAGAGTGTGGAGACTAGGATGATGCTTCCCCCTGGTTGAGGTGCCAAGGACAGGAGACTTAGATCTCAAAATAAAAGATCAGCAATTTACGACCGAATGGAGAACTATTTTTTGTTTAACCAGAGAATCTACTATCCAAGAGACTCTGGAGACTCAGTTACTTAGTATATTCGAGACAGAGATTGATAGGCTTTGGCTATTAATTGAATGAAGGATATAAGTTCAATACAGTAAAAATAGTTCTGAGGTAAATGATCAGCCAGGGCCTTACTAATTGGTAAAGCAGACAGAGTTCACACTTGCCTTTACAGTATTTCTCTGAACAGAGTTTTGAATTCTGTGACACAATGACAGCACCAATACTTGCAACAACCAGACAGTTCCTCATGAGAGTATAGGGCCTGTCCTACTTACGTGCCTTGCCTCGTGGTCGCATTGAGGTGCACGGGCATCGTATGGCCGCGTGGGGCCGGTCCCACTGAGAAGCGCGGAGGGGTATGTAGTTGTGCGCGACATCGCGCGGCGCTCCAAAATATTTGTAGTGAACGAAATCTTCGCGCACCAACGGCCTGTCGCGGAACTGACGGCCAAAGTGGGACAGGCCCAAGACCCTGGCGCAACGTAACGTCTCACCTTCAACAGCAGCAGAAGCAGGCAAACGATCGCCGAACTCGGCCTGGGGCTCACGGCCCTTGCGGTCCGGATCCGCCCCCACTTCTACTCCCAGAGCGGGGCCAAGAATATTGAAGATAGACACAAAATGCAGGAGTAACTCAGCGGGACCGGCAGCATCTCTGGAGAGAAGCAATGGGTGACGTTTCGGATCAAGACCCTTCTTTTCAGACTGAAGAAGAGTCTCGACCTGAAACATCACCCATTCCTTCTCTCCGGAGATGCTGCCGGTCCCGCTGAGTTACTCCAGCTTTGTGTCCATCTTCAAATGACGTCACGCGCTCCAGACGGCTGTGCGTACGCATGTAATCGCGCCCGACCTTCGCCGAACCATCATGGCTCAACGCGACCACGAGGTCGTGTAATTTGCATGCCAAGGACACGTAAGTGGGACAGACCCTTATCTATACTCACTCAGTATGAATGGCTCCCTGATGTGTGAAGATGATGGGAGTGCCCGAGGCTCAGGATTCACTGAAATACTACGGATGTTCCCAGAGGATTCTGCACGAAAGAGATGGGTTATTAATGAAGAGTCAGTTCTGAAAATACTTGCAAACTGTGTCAACATAACCCAGGAAGACACGGTCACAGTGTGAACTACATCCGTCTCACCTATTTTGTATATTTGCTTCTTGCCTGCGTGGATTACCCCAAGATTATAAGTAGCAGAATCAGTCATCATCTTTGAATAAGGACTGGGCTTTGCCAACAATGCTCGTTCCGCATTGACATTTCCCAAATTCTTCTCTGGAGGTGATCATAATCCTCCTTGCTTTATCAATCTCAGGTACCAGACTATTCAATATCCAATGGGACTCTCTGTGCTCACATAGTACGATGATTGCTTATAAACATATCAATACTTGATCCTAGTTACCCCTTGGAAAAAGAGAGAGATCTACAATAATTATAGGCAGCATGGAGTAAATGAGGTGCTTGAGGAGTATAAAGAATGTAAAAAGAATCTTAAGAAAGAAATTAGAAAAGCTAAAAGAAGATATGAGGTTGCTTTGGCAAGTAAGGTGAAAGTAAATCCAAAGGGTTTCTACAGCTATATTAATAGCAAAAGGATAACGAGGGATAAAATTGGTCCATTAGAGAGTCAGAGTGGACAGCTATCTGCAGAGCCAAAAGAGATGGGGGAGATATTGAACAATTTCTTTTCTTCGGTATTCACCAAGGAGAAGGATATTGAATTATGTGAGGTAAGGGAAACAAGTAGAGTAGCTATGGAAACTATGAGATTCAAAGAAGAGGAAGTACTGACACTTTTGAGAAATATAAAAGTGGATAAGTCTCCAGGTCCGGACAGGATATTCCCTAGGACATTGAGGGAAGTTAGTGTAGAAATAGCAGGGGCTATGACAGAAATATTTCAAATGTCATTAGAAACGGGAATAGTGCCGGAGGATTGGCGTACTGCGCATGTTGTTCCATTGTTTAAAAAGGGGTCTAAGAGTAAACCTAGCAATTATAGACCTGTTAGTTTGACGTCAGTGGTGGGCAAATTAATAGAAAGGATACTTAGAGATAATATATATAAGCATCTGGATAAACAGGGTCTGATTAGGAACAGTCAACATGGATTTGTGCCTGGAAGGTCATGTTTGACTAATCTTCTTGAATTTTTTGAAGAGGTTACTCGGGAAATTGATGAGGGTAAAGCAGTGGATGTTGTATATATGGACTTCAGTAAGGCCTTTGACAAGGTTTCTCGCGGAAGGTTGGTTAAGAAGGTTCAATGGTTGGGTATTAATGGTGGAGTAGCAAGATGGATTCAACAGTGGCTGAATGGGAGATGCCAGAGAGTAATGGTGGATGGTTGTTTGTCAGGTTGGGGGCCAGTGACTAGTGGGGTGCCACAGGGATCTGTGTTGGGTCCACTGTTGTTTGTCATGTACATCAATGATCTGGATGATGGTGTGGTAAATTGGATTAGTAAGTATGCAGATGATACTAAGATAGGTGGGGTTGTGGATAATGAAGTAGATTTTCAAAGTCTACAGAGAGATTTATGCCAGTTGGAAGAGTGGGCTGAAAGATGGCAGATGGAGTTTAATGCTGATAAGTGTGAGGTGCTAAATCTTGGCAGGACAAATCAAAATAGGACGTACATGGTAAATGGTAGGGAATTGAAGAATGCAGGTGAACAGAGGGATCTGGAAATAACTGTGCACAGTTCCCTGTAAGTGGAATCTCATGTAGATATGGTGGTAAAGAAAGCTTTTGGTGTGCTGGCCTTTATAAATCAGAGCATTGAGTATAGAAGTTGGGATGTAATGTTAAAATTGTACAAGGCATTGGTGAGGCCAATTCTGGAGTATGGTGTGCAATTTTGGTCGCCTAATTATAGGAAGGATGTCAACAAAATAGAGAGAGTACAGAGGAGATTTACTAGAATGTTGCCTGGGTTTCAGCAACTAAGTTACAGAGAAAGGTTGAACAAGTTAGGGCTTTATTCTTTGGAGCGCAGAAGGTTAAGGGGGGACTTGATAGAGGTCTTTAAAATTATGAGAGGGATAGACAGAGTTGACGTGGATAAGCTTTTCCCACGAGAGTAGGGAAGATTCAAACAAGGGGACATGACTTGAGAATTAAGGGACAGAAGTTTAGGGGTAACATGAGGGAGAACTTCTTTACTCAGAGAGTGGTGGCTGTGTGGAATGAGCTTCCAGTGAAGGTGGTGGAGGCAGGTTCGTTTTTATCATTTAAAAATAAATTGGATAGTTATATGGACGGGAAAGGAATGGAGGGTTATGGTCTGAGCGCAGGTATATGGGACTAGGGGAGAATACGTGTTCGGCATGGACTAGAAGGGTCGAGATGGCCTGTTTCCGTGCTGTAATTGTTATATGGTTATATGGTTATTGTAAACTGTGTAAGAAGGAACTGCAGATGCTGGTTTATGCTGGCCTGAAGAAGGGTCTCAACCCGAAACATCAACCATTCTTTCTCTCCAGAGATGCTGCCTGTCCTGCTGAGATACTTCAGCTTTTTGTGTCTACCCCTTGTAAACTCCACAACCCAAATACGTGACTGGCATAGACAGACACAAGTGCTGGAGTAACTCAGGCAGCATCTCTGGAGAAAAGGGATCGGTGACATTTTGGGTTAGGCCCCTTCTTCAGACTGGAGATAGTCCAGGTGAATTTGAGGCCAGGGTGAAAGTTGGTAGTTGTAGATGACATATGCATGTGATATGCCCTCCTTCTAACCCTCCTCAACCTTCGCAACATATCCCGTGACCCTGCCATGGGCTCCCCTGCTCAGCGGCTCATGTCTCGCACTACCAGACCACCGATCCCGGTGGCCCAGCGCTCACTCGTCCCCTCTGTCCTCAAGCCCGCTGCTGTTCAGGAGCGCATTCAGAAACGCTCCCATGACAAGTCCTGCCGCCTCCTTCCGCGCCTTTTCCCCGGTCAAGTTGTCCGCATGCAGACCCCCACCGGTCACTCCCGGCTCGCTACCGTAGTTGCCACTGCTGGGTCGCCTCGGTCCTATCTCGTCGACCATGCAGGAACCTTCTACCGCCGGTCCCGTCAACATCTGCAGCTTGTCAACGAGCCGCGACCACCACCAGCAGATCCTTTTGCTCCCCCGCTGAAATTTCAGCCTCCAGGCGATGCTCGGCCCATCGCTCCTCGCATGCCACGGTCTCTACCCTCCCAGCTCTATCCGTCCGCTCCTCCTCCGGTTCACCCTCCGTCACCTGCCCGCGCGCAGTCCTCTGCGAGTCCCGCATCCCCTCGTGCCCTTCTGCCCTTGTCTTCTCCGTCCCCGCCCGGCTCACCTGTTCCAGTTTGGCCGTCTCCACCTGTCCCCGTACTGCCTCCACTTGTTCCTGCAGGGAGGGGAGATGGCGAGATGCGAACCAGGTCGGGACGTGTTGTCAAGCCGCCTGTCCGCTATGGCAATTTTGCTTAGCCATTTCTACTCATTTGATTGTCAGCGCATGAGACGTGGTCTCCCTGTCACTACTTTGTTTGTCTTTCCTTTCCAAGGGGAAGGATGTAGATGACATATGCATGTAACCCTTGATATAGTTGCCTCATCACTCCTAACCACTCCCCATATCACAAGTATAATTACAACCTCCCCACCCACATATCGCTCTCTAGTTTCCGTGACAGACCACGTACAGCTAGTGCTCTCTGTAATGCCACAGTATGAATGTAATAAAGAAGTAAAGTCACAGTGTGTCGATAACATTTCTTTACAGTAGTGAAGTAGATGAATTTAAATGTTGATAGTAATACTCTCCTCTGCCTAGCAGAACTTGTCCTCAGTCTCAACAATCTCTTTTGACTCCTCCCACCTTCTCCAACTCAAAGGTGTCGCCATCGGTACTCGTATGGGCCCCAACTATGCCTGCCTTTTTGTCGGGTATGTTGAACAGTCGTTATGCCAGGCTACACTACCCCTAATCCCCAACCCTTTCTCTGCTACATCAATGATTGCATCGGGGCTACCTCCTGCACCCGTGCACAACTCATGGACATTATTCACTTCACCACTAACTTCCACCCTGCCCTCAAATTCACCTGGCCCATCTCAGATACCTCTCTCCCTTTTCTCGATCTCTCTGTCTCCATCACAAGAGACAGGCTATCGACAGACATCGATTAGAAACCTACCGACTCTCACGGTTATCTGAACTACATTTCTTCCCGCCCTGCCTCGCATTGTCCTCAAACATTTCCGTCATCTCTTACAGGATCCCACCACTAATCACACCTTGCCATCTCCACACCTTACCACCTTCCACAGAGACCGCTCCCTCCGCAACTCTCTGGTTCACTCATCTCTTCCCACCAGAACCACCGCCTCCCAAGGTACCTTCCGCTGCAACCGCAGGAGATTGTCCTTATATCTCCTCTCTCGACTCCATCTAGGGACCTGCACAGTCTTTTCACATGTAGTTTTCACAGAGGTTCACATGTACCTCCTCCAACCTCATCTACCGCATCCTGTGTTCCCAATGTGGGCTACTGTAAATTGGCGAGACCCAATGTAGACTCAGCGACCATTTCGCTGAACTCTTACCCTCAGTTCACCGCAGCCTACGGGATTTCCCGGTTGTCAACCATTTCAACTCCCTTTCCCACTCCCATACTAGCCTTTCTGTCCTGGGCCTCCTCCGTTGCCAGAGTGAAGCCACACACAAATTGGGGGAACAGCACTTCACATTTTACTTGGATCGCTTACAATCTAGCAGTATGAACATTGAATTCTCTAATTTTAAGTAACTTCTACCTACACTTCTGTTGTGATTCTGCTGTTGGAATAACCAAAGTCTCACTCCGTGATTATGGTCCAAAGACTTTATTCACGTTACAGCATAGGTCATACTAGCACGTTACTCTAACAGTGTGAGGACAAGGCAGGGTACTGCATTTTGTTGTCTCTGTACTGTACACTGCACAATAAAGTTTGAATCTGAATCTGAGGGAAGTTTTCTGTTAAACTCCTGGGCGTGGCTACAAAGTATGACTCATAACATGAGTGACACTGATCTCCATCTTCCCCCCCCCCCCCCCCCCCCCCCAGCACCTTCTTCCACCCTACTTGTTTTACCAGTTCCACAGTTTTCCACATTGTTTCCCTCTTGAGAAAGGTCACCCATCCTATTTCTCCAGAGATTCTGCCTGACCCGCTGAGTTTAGCACTTTGTTTCTATCTTTCGTATAAACCAACATCTGCAGTTCTTTGTTTCTACATATGACCGGCAGCGTTTGTTTTCATGCACAGTCCACAGTCCAGATAAGGAATTGATAAGGAAGACGGGGTTTTGCTGAGACCCCCAAAAGAGATTTAAATTAGTCCCAAGCAGAGAACATCTGTGAGGAATTCAACGCGTCCTGGAACCGATATGCCAACCTTGCCAAACCCCACATCTCACAACTCATCCAATCCAAATACACAAGATCCCAACTCATCCCTTCCCCATCCCCACAGCTACGATGCCAACACACCTAAAGCCTGCCACACACACACGCAACCCCCCATTCCCCCTCCCCCAAAGACCCCTCCATCCCCAGAACGTATAAAACAACCCTGCAGAAACCCAGCAACTCTCTCTCCACCTTCCCAACCTGCTTCGCCCTGGATCCAGTCCTTGGGAGAGGAATAGTACGTGGTTCTTTACCGACCAAGGTCACAACTGCATTTCATTGCAAGGGCTCGAGATCCAAAGATCCTTGCCTCGCAGCACCTCTTCACACAGGGAAACCCTATACTGACTCAGTTGCAGAGTCTTGTTGGAATAAGTCTTCTTTTAATTGGCATCTATACAGTTTGTGTTGGAAAGGTTTGCTATGGTTGGCATTTCCTCAATACGGCTGTTGTAATATTCCATCTTGCAGTAGACCCTATTGTAGCATGCGGGGTTTTCTCTGGAAGCTTCGGTTTCCTCCCACACTCCAAAGATGTACAGGTTTGAACGCTAATTGGCTTGGTAAAATAGTAAATTGTCCCTAAGAAAGTGTGTAAGATAGTGTGCGGGGATTGCTGGTCGGCACAGACTCAATGGGTTGAAGGGCCTGTTTCCGCACTGTATCTCTAAAGTAAATTAAACTGCCAAGCTCGAAACTATATTCTGCACTTAGTATCTTCCCATTTGCTCGTAGCCAAAGTCCAATGTCCACAATAGGGTAGAGATGAATCAGACAGTACCCTAATCATTTTTAATTCATGCAGGTCAGGCAACTTCCTGTCTCCATCCATCACACATCAATACTGAGGTCTTGTTGCAGCTAGGAACTTTTAGCAGATCATTGAATGTAGAAATGCAGTACAATCCCTTAAGTATCTCCCCTCTCTACCTCTGCAAGTCCAGTGACCCTTACATCTTTATGTTCCTCTGAGCGTTTGTGTGTACCCACCTTTCCCCATCACATCCCTCTATGTCTCCAGCACTCTCTCCTCAAAGATTCTCCTGATATTCTGACTCTTGAAACCACTATCATTCACCATTCTAATATCATCAGTGGCCCTGAGTGGTAAATTGTTGTGGGATGTTATCCTACATTAACAGTATCTTGCAAATGTAAGATTTGGTGGAGTTTGCTGGTTGTCTGAGTTGTTACTTGTGACGGATTGAGTCCCATTATACAACCAGCGCTCTGTTATGTGGGCACCAGAAGCCAACAACTAGAACCAACCTGTGTCTTTATCAATTGTCAAAGGAGGAAATAAACGGAACTAGCGGGTAACAATTAAGACAACTACATACCTGAGAATTCCTTTGATTCAGGAGCTTGCCTGAAGCAGCCCTGGAGGCCCTTGTAGATAAGTAAGGAGATCTCCTCTAAACCTTGTTTCACTGCCTCTAGCTTGTCCTCTACTCCCAGCCCTGGGACAGGCCACACCATGTCTGGGGGACTCTTTTTCAGTACCTGAATCTCTTGAGGGAACTGAGAAACAGCACGTGGAACAAAGGTAATAACTTGCATTAATGTGCTGCTTTAGCCAAGGTTAATACAGTCTGGGTGTCTGTACAGCTGTTGGAATTGTTAGAACAAAGTTATGGCAAAACAAGATTACACAAAATTACACTGAAATTCAGTAAGATAGAAAAATTGATAGTTTCCCAATCAGGCCTGTGTTGGCCTTTATGTTCCTCCCTCCCTACATCATTTTACAGTGGTGCAGTGACATAGTTGCTGCCTTACAGCGCTAGAGACCCACGTTCAATCCTGACCACGAGTACTGTATGTATGGAGTTTGTACATTCTCCCCGTGACCTTCTTGGGTTTTTTCAAGGTGCTCCAGCTTCCTCCCACACTCCAAAGACGTACAGGTTTTTAGATTAATTGGCTTCAGTAAAAAAATCGTAAAGTGTCCCTAGTATGTGTAAGGTAGTGTTAATGTGTGGAGATCACTGGCCGGCGTGGGCACGGTGGACTAAATGGCCTGTTTCCACGCTCTAAACTAAAAGTAGGCTTGGTCTTTATTCCATGGAGTGCAGGAGAATGAGGTCTCTTATAGAGTTATACAAAATCATGAGAGGAATAGATCGGGTAGATGCAGTCGTTTGCCCAGAGTAGGGGAATCGAGGACCAGAGGACATAGGTTCAAGGTGAAGGGGAAAAGATTTAATAGGAATCCGAGGTTTAACTTTTACACACAAAGGGTGGTGGTTGTAAGGAACAAGCTGCCAGAGGAGGTAGTTGAGGCTGGGACTATCCCATCATTTAAGAAACAATTAGACAGGCACATGGATAGGACAGGTTTGGAGGGATATGGACCAAGCACAGGCAAGTGGGACTAGTGTAGCTGGGACATTGTTGGCCGGTGTGGGAGAGTTGGGCTGAAGGGCCTGTTTCCACACTGTATCACTCTATGACTCAATTACCCTCTTGTTAATCTTCTCCTTAGCTTTGTCTGAATCATCACTTTAACTGCACCTTGTGGCTGGCCCATATTCTCACATCTCTCGGTGTATAGAGATTCCCCCCTAGATTAATGAGAACAGTTTTACATTTATGACGTTCCCTTCCTGGTTTTCCAATTTGGAAACAATAGCCCAGAATGTTCTTGCAGCCTGCAGAAACGGGTTAACCGGTTACTGCAGTTACCATATGATGGTGCAACGCCAGCCTCGTGTGTGCCCAGCATACCAGATTCAATAGCAATGAAGGCTCAAGATACTGGGCAATGCACAACGGAAATCTGGAGACTCTCGGACTGCTGGATCTGGGGATGTGTGGTTGGTGATCAGAGCTAGTAACCTGTCCTAGTTACCACCTCTCTCGTCTGTTTTATATTATTATTGCATTGCAGTTAATGCAACTCAATCTGCATTAAAAGTGACAGGAAAGGTGACACTTTCTGCATCGGGAGTTTTTGATTGTGGAAAAAACACTGGCAGGGCCATCAGGAGGAATCACACTGCTCTTCTTTGAATGGAATCCTTTTTTATCGTATTTATAGTTTTATTTCTTATGAGACAGAAGGCCAATTAACCCATTGAGTCTACACCATCTCTCAGAACAATCACACTATTGCAGCCGATGCCTATATACACGTGCCTATGGACTACCCCATTACTCCCCTATCATTCACCCACTTTTACAATTAACCCAGCGACCTTCAATCTCCAGGATGTGGTAGGAGCATTGAGGGGAAACCCACATGAACTTGGGGAGAATATGCAAATTCCACATCCACAGCACCGGATGTCAGAAATAAACCCAGGAGATGACGGCAGAGACTATTTGTCTCTATCCGCCCACCCCAGAGAGCAGACAGTGCTTTGGCTTAACTTCTGCTCTGAAAGACTGGAGCAACATTAGCCTCAAATTTGTGGCCAGGTCCAAGACCACTGACCCACTGACCCTTTGACCTCCCCCCACCCCCACCCCGCTACTTTTCTTTCTACACATGGTGCTCACATCTAACCATTTAATTTCTGCAAAAAGATCATTGACCTGAACAGTGAACTCAGTTTCTCGCTCCAAGGATGCCTCCCGACCTACCGAGTGTTTCAAACATTTTTTTTATTAGAAGTACGGTAAATTACAATAATACACAACACATATATCTTAATACATTTTTTGTACCGCTTCATTTTTTTGAGCTTTAAGAAAAAGATAGAAGTAAGGAAAGTAAAGAAAGTGCGCAAGAGTCGTGAAGTGCAAGAGAGTGTTGGGAAAAGAAAGCCCCTTAGAAAAGAAGTTAGAGAAGGAAGTAAAGTAAGAAAGTAGACCCTAGAAAAGAAAGAAAAAGAAAGTAGGGACAATCGCTCTATTATAACATTAAACTCCGCAGAAAGGGGACTACCAACCAAGTCTGTTTTTGTTGTTTTACCTCCCATTGCCAGGTCCTGATACCATATATTTATTTATTTATTTTTTAAATTACTATTGCACCTCATGCTTGTAATAGGTCCATAAACGTAGACCATGTCTTTTGGAATTGGTCTGCTTTACCTGCTAAGAGGAATCTCATCTCTTCCAGATGTAATGTTTCAAACATATTTGATGTCCACATTTTTATTGTTGGTGTGGGCGCATTTTTCCAAAATTTAAGTATGAGCTTTTTTCCCATTATTAGCCCGTAATTGAATAAATTCTTCTGATACACGTTTAATTCAGGGATACCTTCCGATATTCCAAAAATTATCCATTCTGGTTTTGGTACCAGTTTTATTTTAATTAACTTTGAAAAAATATCAAATATTCCATACCAGAATTTTTGGATTTTTGTACAAAAAACAAAAGAATGCGCTATGGTAGCTTCTTGACACAGACATTTATCACAGATTGGTGAAACATTAGGAAAGATTTTATTTAATTTAGTTTTTGAATAATATAGTCTATGTAATGTTTTGAATTGGATAAGCGTATGTCGTACGTTGATCGAACATTTATGCACCTGTAGTAAATGATTATCCCAGCTCTCTTTTGAAATTTTTATAGCTAACTCTTGTTCCCAGTTTCAAACATTTTCTAACGTTCAGCATAGACGCCAGCGTCAGAGGACAGCAATTGAAAACAAGTAACCTCACACACAGAATAGCGGCCCTTCCTGTTGTGACTCATTTACCTGACTCATTTAGTTTTTTTTAAAGTTTAGTTTAGCTAGTCTAAACAAGCCTTTCATCCCACCAAATCCACGCCGACCAGCATTCCCTACACACACTAGGGGCAATTTACCATTTCACCAAGCCAATTAGCCCACAAAACTGTACGTCTTTGGCCTACTTTGAGAATCTGTTGATTCAGATTTTTTGGCTCATATCCATCACAATTCCACCTTGCACATTAGTATGTGGAAACGTCGGATAATTCCAGTTGGGTCATAATTGCCGTCTCTTCTTGGCCTGTTGATACTTGCCCTGCATGGGCACGCTAATATTGAAGCTATTACGTGCTAATTGGAGGTGGCTGTGAATCACCCATCAGGAATCAACCACCCAGAAACTGACTGCCCATGTGAGAGCATCCCAGAGGGCTACTGCTGGATTCTCTGGGGTAGAGGGAGGGGTTGCTTTTCTCAGGGGAGAAAGCCTGGTAGGTCAGGAGTGAGAGTGGACATCAGTTAAACGTTGTTGGGAGATGAAGGGTGGGCAGGATCATAATCAACAGCAGGAGGTTGGGATGCGTGAGGATCGGCTGTCAGGGACATGTAGGTGTTAGCTTCTGGGGGTTGATAGAAGTGAAAGCAGCTCGTGATTAGTGTAGCATTAGCAGAGTAACATTTGCAATTTTCCAATCCTCTGGAACCACTCCTGACTCTAGTGATATTTGAAAGATAACCACTAATGCCTCCACAATATCTAAAGCAGAACCCTGGGGAGTAGTCCATCCAGTCCAGGTGACCTATCTGCCTTCAGACCTTTTAGCTTCCCAAGCACTTTCTCCTCAGTGATAGTCACTCCCCTACTTTCTCCCTCCTGACTCTCTTGACTTTCAGGTACAGTAATGTTGCTGGTGTGTTCTGCCGTGAAGACTGATGCAAAAAAACATTCAATTCCTCTGCCTTAGAATCTTTCTTCCTCTTTGGAATGAAAAGATCCTTCAGGTTTTCCTCCATGTCTAACAGCAGCCTGCCCTGGACTTAGAGTCCTGAAAGTCGTGAACTCCCAACCTGTCAGTGTTGTGAACCACCCACACCACTCTCAGAGGTCAAGGCCCAAAGCCATGTTGACAATAAATGCCAACCTTGCTAGTGATGTACATCTTGACGATGAAGTCAAAACAGAAGAAAAAATAAATCTTGCCTCCAATTGAAGTAAAGATTCCCCCTGAAGGCAGTCAAAGCCACTTGTACCTGTAACATCTGTAATGGGTCATTGGTTTTCAGCGTGGTCTCCAGCTTCAGCCTGACCTCTCTTAACTCAGCGCACCTCTCTTCCAGATTCTCCATGGTGCAGTCAACTAGTTCCAATGAGCCGCGTTCCTTGGTCACTATGTACTCAATCACTTTGGCCTTTACTTCTTCCAGCTCTTTTGCCAACACGTCAAACTTGTTGATGTAGCTCGTTTGTGCTCGGGAGGCTGAGTCCTGAAGACAAATAAACATCAGAATCAGCTAAAGCTGGAAGTTGTTGGAAACACTCAGCAGGTCAAGCAGCATCTGGGAAGAGAGAAACAGATTATAGTTTCAGGTAAGAAACTCCAGCTGAGATCTGGGAACATTTAATTTAACCTTGCCTGTTTTTGAGGTTTTCCCATATCTGAGGAAAGTTATCAACCTCGCCATTGCCAAACCTGATTTCCACACTTACCTTTTATTTCAGTTTTCCAGTGTCCACAGGTAATGCTTTTCGACTACAGTGGAATTAACTGGCATTTTCACCCCAGCTACACAGCATTTCTCTGCAGGACTATTTAAAAACTCCAAGACACGTCCAATCCCTCAAACAGACAGCAGAGGTCAGATTTTCTGTCTGTGTCTCGTATGGAAATATCTTGATACTTCTGGGCTAAGCGTGAATGAATGAATGAATGAATGAATGAATGAATGAATGAATGAATGAATGAAAGAATGAATGCTTTATTGTCACGTGACAAGTCACAGTGAAATTCTTTGCTTGTGTACCCAAGGTATGCTAATAGTCACCATATAAAGGGCGCTGACAAAGTTACAAAGTATCCGTGCCAGGTTCTCCTTTGTTCTCCCCCCCTCCTCATCCTCACGGCGATCCCCCCACACCGATCCTCCTCTGTTCGTCCCCCCGGCAGCGGCGTCCTCACTCCCACGTGGTCTGTGCTTGTCCGTTGGTCGGCGCCCTCATCAACCACTGCACCGACCTCTCCACTATCGCCGCCGGGTCCTCTCCGGACGCCTCCGTGGCCAGGCCCAACGGAGTCCAAAGAAGTCTTTTCTCACTTTCAGCCTCTCTTCCTTCACCTATCCATGCTCTCCAGTGATAAAGCCTGCCCCATTGAGATACTCCAGCATTTTGTGTCCTCTTGTGAGACCACACAGGCCTTAAGTGGTCCCACAATTAAAATGCAGTGCCTTTCTTCCCAACTGGACATTGCTTTCTAAATGAAGCTGAGCTTCTCTGAAAGGGGTGGCGTGTTGGCTCCTGATTTCTCATTGCTCAATGGGATAGAGGCCAGGAACATATGTGAAATATCATGGGAATCCCAATGCCAACCAGTGAAGGGATTATAATATCCTCTGCAAAATGGGGATGATGACAGCAACTGGCATACTTCACAGACGACCATTTCAAAGTAGAGCGGACATTCCCACTCCTTAGAATTAACCAGCGTAGAAACGTTGACTTCATACTCCTTATTCGGCAGTGTCATGGAGTGATGCAAATCCTACAGTGACAATGTCCTTTCTGGATCCTGAGATAAGAGCCGGAACACATCAAGCACGCCACACCCCATAGCCACCCTTGAGCTTTGCTTCACTTGCACTGATATGAATCAGCCATTCCAGGTTAGATAGTCTTCTACTCCACAAACGTCAACATGACCTATGTAAGTATTCATCACAGAAACAGGCTATCTACAACCCATCTACATTTACATCGAGCAGGGTGCCCGGCTTAAGACTGGCAATAACCGACCAGTCCGACACCATGACCTTTCCTCCCATTCGAGGTAGCCCATGGCACCCATGCTCTATGCCAATCCAGCCTAACTTACACCCTGTAACTGCTACCCCCTGGTGATTTCCCCCCTCACTGTGATCAGCAAGGATGAAATGGCCTCTCCATTTGGTTTGCCTGCAAGCCTGGGCAGATAATTGGCAACACAGACTCGACCAGCATCTGTATTCCCCTCTCAACCTAACAGTGAGAAGGAATGGGTGACGTTTCAGGTCGAGACCCTTCTTCAGACTGGTCCGGGAAAAGGGAAATGAGAGATATGGACGGTGATGTGGAGAGATAAAAAACAATGAATGAAAGTAACGATGATAAAGCATGGCTTTGGGTTACAGTGGATTGTAGAATATGCTCTACAAATGTAACTTTTTATTTCTGTAATTCTTTACAGTGCTCTTTATGTGTAACAAAACAAATGCAATAAATATGAATAACTATTACCTTAATAGATTTACTTTGCTGTCTGAGTGCATCAATCAGCTTTTCTGTCTTCTTTTCCTGGCGCTCAATCTCCTCGTGTTTTACCACAAGTTCCTTCTAAAATGTTTGAATTAAAAGAGATGGAGTTAAGAAATTGCACCTTTGGTCCAGTGGCAGCATTTACCTCCCTGGGACAACAGGTTCTGGGCACAAGGACTGCTCCAAAGGCTTACACAGATTCTCTGCACCAACACCTCAGTTCAGTTTGGGTGGAAAGGTTGCACAATCAAAGTGGATGAGACCATAAAGCAGGTCCCCATCTGCCCTTCTATGGTAGTCCCAAGGAGAGCTCTCAAAAAGTGGAAATATTCTCTAGTGGCATAGCCGAATTCTGTTCCTCAGGCACAATCAACATCAATATTTCATTGCTGTTGGACATTGATACCCATTTATTGCTGGCCATGCCCTCGTAGGTGCTCTTGCAATACCAAATATATTTCACTGATTGCAGTTTAATTATGGAAAAAAACTTCATATGTGCAAAATTCTTTCATGATAAATGAAAAAGTACGGATGATGTCATCTGCATGCAGCATTAACCATAGCATGGAGAAACAAGGAACTGCAGGAGCTGGTCTACAAAAAAAAAATGTTGGAGTAACAGTGGGCGAGGTAACATTTCTGGAGTACATGGATTGGCGATGTTTTGGGTTGGGAGCTTTCTTCAGACTGTAGGGGAGGGGGTGGGGGTGGGAGAAAACTGGAACAGAGATGAGGGCAGGACAAAGCCTGGCAATTGATAGGTGGATAAAGGTGAGGTGGTATTTTTTGCCAGATGGGTGGAGTAATTGAGAAAGACAAGATAAAAAGGAGGCAAAAAGTGTGTTAGATGAGAAAAGTGAAGCTAGTGGAACAGATATAGGTGGAAGAGGGCAGGGGGAAGGGGAAGATGCGGATAGGATAGTGGGAGAAATGGGCGTGCACCAAGTGTAGCACAGGGAAGAGAGGGGAAGAAAAGGAAGGGAGGGAAGGGTTGCTACCTAAAGTTGCAAAATTCAATGTTCATATTGTTGGGTTGTAAGCTACGCGTGGAATACAAGGTGTTGTTCTTCCAGTTTGCTTGTAGCCTCAATCTGGCAATTTAGGAGGCTCGGGACAGAAAGGTTGATCTGAGACAGGGAATTAGGAGTTAAAATGATTAGCAACTGCGAGTACCAGCGGGCCCAGGTAGCAAAACAGTTGCCAGTCTATGCTTGGCCTCACCAATATAAGGGAGGCCAAATCAGATTTTGACGATGGTGCCTGTGAACCTCTGTCTCACCTGAAAGGGTTATTGGGGTCCCTAGATGGGTCATCTACACCACAGATTCACCACCCTCTGACTAAAGACATTTCTCCTTGTCACCTTTCTGATATATATTTTTTTATTAAAGGTAATCAATTACAATGCTTCAAACAATTTTATATCAAATTAATTCAATTTGCATTAAGTAAAACACTAGTAATACTTATCTACTATTTTTTTTAGAAATAATAATAGAAAAAGAATAGAACAGTTATAAATCATTAAGAGAGTGATTAAATAATAATTTGATTATATATAAGAAAGAAAAGAGAAACGAAAAAAAAAAAAAAAAAAAAAAAAATGAAAAACAAAAATATTTATTGTTAATAACACTACTACAAGTGATAGTATCAATAAAGACATATATGTTAATTCCAATATAAAAATGAATTATTCTCACCAAATCCCGCAGGGTGCACGCCGAGCTGTGTTGCCAAGAACAGCTACTTCTCTAAATACTGTATATATGGAGACCATATCTGTTCAAAAGAATTATACTTGTCCAATAGGACAAATCTAATTCTTTCCAGATGTAACGTCTCCATCATCTCTGTTGCCCACATTTTGGTTGTGGGGGATAATGTTCCCTTCCAAAATTTCAATATTATTTTTTTCCCAATTATCAAACAGTAATCAAAGAAATTTCTTTGATTTACTGTAAGTGATAGATGTAAATCCGGAATTCCAAATATTGTCACCTTTCTACAGGTACATCCTCTTATTCTGAAGCTATGGCTTCTGGTCCTAGGCTTTCACTTAATTCGGCAAGTTGTTGGCAGAAGAGAATGAAGTGGCAAAGGGAGGTTGAAAGGGAAGAAAAATATTTAAGGTAATTGGTAGGATTGGTGATTGGAGCAGATTGCCGTTAGTTTGGAAGTCACTTTCAGAGAAAGCAAGAAAATGGGAACGGATGTATTTGGCCCTTCAAGCCTGTTCCAGCATTCGACATGATCCTGGCCTCAATGATTCCACGTAGATCTCACTTTCCTGACCATCTACCTCCAACAATCCAGCTCCACCCTTTAGGGCAGAGAATTCCAAGGATACACTATCCTCTACAAGTTGAACTTCTTTTGCACAGCCTCCCACTTGCAACTACGCCTTGCTTGAGACTCTCCCACTAGTATAAACAGTTCAACATTCACCCTCCAGAAAAACAGTTGCATCCTCCAAAATTCTTGATCCATGACTGCCCAACATTGGGAGAAAACATCTGAAATGTCAATGAGAACAGAGTCCATGCATTGGGACAAGAATCGAGTCCGGCGCCAATGCTGGAAAAAGGACAGCACCTCTTGAACCCAACTATATCAACCCAGGCCAAGGTCTGCAAATAGTGGTTTCTTGACATGCTAGAACCCATCTAACTGTAGTGGTGGCAAGTCACGCACAAATCTGAGGGCTGGTTGTTGGGTGTGCCTCCACTCTGCTCTGTCTAATTGGGGCATCATCTGCAGCCCTGCCCGTGTACTACGCCGACCCACTGGGATCTCCTCGTACCTTGCCATGACACTAATCTCTCCACTGGCATATGCGCTGACCCCCATCACCCCCTTCCCTGAACCACATATCTCCCCCTGCCCTGACCCCTCATCTCCCCATGGACCCCCCCCCTCATCTCACCCTCTTGTCCTCCAGGGTGACCACCGGGTGCCCAGTGCTCCCCCCCCCCCCCCTCTCATCGCCCTGGGACCTGACCCTTAATGCCTTTACTCTACTCAACAGCCAAAAATCTGTAGCCTCCCTTTGATCTGGTATTTTGTAGGTTCACATGCTTGATCAATGGTGTTTTATCATTAATGTTTTATTATTTTTTAATGTTTAGTGTTTTCTGAGTCATTCGTAACTGTCACTGTATGTCATGTTGTTACTTGTGGGCGGAGCACCAAGGCAAATTCATTGTATGTGAATACTTGGCCAATAAACCTACTTACTTGACCCTCCCCTCCCCTGCACTGACCTCCCGCTGCGCCCACTCGTCCTCCACAGTGACCACCGGGTGCTCCCGGTGGTCCTTAACGGCGCAGGCGGAGCAGATGCAGCAGCGGTCCCGCCTACAATACAGGTCAAGCGGCTTGGAGTGGGCCGGGCAAGCCCCTAGCTCAGTGGAGGCCCGTAGGGGGCTGCTTCCACCGCTCAGCTTCACCATCTTCACCATCTTCACCATCTCGTCCAGCACCAGGTTCTTGGCGAGCGGCTGGAGCTGCGGCTCGAAGGCCGTCCTGCAGCTCGGGCAGTCGGGCTGCCGCTGCCGCCCCAGATAGTCCTGCAGACAGCCCAGGCAGAAGCTGTGGCCGCACGGCATGGTGGCCGGCTCAGTGAAGAGCTCCATGCAGATGGGGCAGCTTAACTTCTCCTCCAGCTCCAGCAGGCAGGCCATGGCTGCCAGTCCCACAACGCTTCCGGCAACAAGCCGACTCTCCGAGGGAAAGAGGAAGGAGACGGACTGGCCGGACATGGCAGCGGGGGTGGGACGAAATGTGTAAGAAGGAACTGCAGATGCTGGTTTACACCGAAGACAGACACAAAATGCTGGAGTAACTCAGTGGGTCAGGCAGCATCTCTGGAGAGAAGGAATGGGTGATGTTTCGGGTCGAGACCCTCCTTGTGTGTGGCGGATAGAATGGAAGCGGCAGGACACAGGACGGTATAATGTGCAGCATTTGGGTGTTTTTCTAACTTTTCCAATCTCATTTCAACCCCCACCCCACTCACTGCAGTGTTAAGGTGGGATGCCGACCCAAAATAGTCGCCTATCCTTGTCTAGCAGATATGCTGCCCAAGTATCTCTGCTCCTCTAGTATCTTTGATGCTGCCTGACCCGCCGAATTACACCCGCGATATGTATCCTACAGAAGGTACACAAAAATGCTGGAGAAACTCAGCGGGTGCAGCAGCATCTATGGGGCGAATAAAATAGGCAACGTTTCGGGCCGAAACCCTTCTACAGATCCTGGCGGAGGCTGGGATTTTCTCCCTTCCTACAGACTAAAGGCCCCCGGACAAAAAAGTCACATATCCTTGTCCACCAGTGATGCTGCCTGACCCGCCGAGTTCAGCACTTTGTATTCTACAGGTCTTGGCGGAGGTTATGTACAGAGGCGGAGCTGTATGGTGGGGTACTCATTTATGGATTCGCCCAGGGAATTCGGAGTGCGGCAGTGTAAGGTGGAGACTTGGGTTTTCTTTTTCCCCCACAGCACCTACCACATGGTCTTGATCAAATGACAAGACCATTGGTGACCAAGCTGTGCTGCAAACTTAGCACAGACACACATGATCTTGCATATAGCCATTCATCAACCCTCAATCAGTGTCAGAGTCCTCTTCATACAGTTCAGAATGGCACCGTTTTATACATCTGTGAAGCAGACGTATTGTTAGAACTATTGATGACAAGTGTATCCTGACTCATGGCAGCCCAATGTATGTATATGTGGAGACACAAGATGATGCAGATTTGGAAACAAAAAACTGCTGGAGGAACCCAGCGGGTCAAGCAGCATCCAAGTACAAGGAATAGGAGTGGAGTGAGTTAGTTTGACACCCTGTTTCTCCTTTTCATCTTTAACATATTTCAACCATGCCAACGAACCCACCATATATATCTACCCATCACTTGCCAGGTTTTGAACTGCCCCCGGCCCCCACCTCTCTTTTCCTGCTTTCAACTCTTCCCTCACACCCCCCCCCCCCCCCCCCTATAGTTTGAAGGGTCCCAACCCAAATGCTTCCTAATCCAGAGTTACTACAGTACATTGTGTTTTGTTTAATATTCTAGCATGTACAGTTCCGTGTACAAGGAGACACGATGTATTTGTGGTCTGGGATATTTAACGTTACATACATACATTGTCATCAACTCGTTTGTTTGTCAGAGCCACCAGGAAGGAGATTATTTATCTTCCAGCCGTCTGAACCATAACTGGGTTCTCTATGGTCTGTGATTTACACTATCACAAATCCCAAAATAGACAGTAGAGTAAGTTATCTGATTTCAGCTCCCCAGCCTGGCAGGCAACTCTATTGTAAATGCATCCCCTTACCCAGTTGATCAATCTAAATGTTAGATTTACTTTGGATAAAAAAAAAAAATCCTCAATTCATTTAGAAATCGTTCATTTGATTGTTGCCTCTCCTGAGTGCTCCAGTAGGCGTGTGTGAGTGTACAGATGTGGCACAGCCGATGAGATGGATGGCGTCTGAAAGTAATTTGTAGTTTGAGATACAAGGACGGAGCTTGTGACATATTTGAATGGATGGATGGATGTCCAAAAGGTGTTGGAGCTGGTGAGTCACTGCATCATGACACAAGGGTTTATTTGGCTATTGTTCCTATAATGGCTCATAGATAGAATTATCCAATTTATCCCACTTCCTGCTCTCCGTGAACTCATCTATCTATCTATTATATAAAAGTCTGTGCCTGTCGCCTGCGGTCCGTCAATACAGCCAATGAACGGGCCTCAACTACCTTCTGTGCCAGTGAATTCCAGAGATTCACCACTCTCTGTGTGAAAAATGTTTTTCTCATCTCAGTCGTAAAAGATTTACCCCTTATCCTTAAACTGTGACCCCTTGTTCTGGACTTCCCCAACATCTGGAACAATCTTCCTGCATCTAGCCTATCCAACCCCTTAAGAATTTTGTAAGTTTCTATAAGATACCCCCTCAATCTTCTAAAATCTTGCGAGTACAAACCGAGTCTGGGGCTGATTCTATGGGTGAGATGCCAGTTTTTTTTTAAATATTTGGTGGGGGGGGGGGGGGGGGGGGGGGGGGGGAGGATTTGATTAAAAATGTGTACATAAACACGACGAAATGTAATCAGGAGTTTCTATAAGATCCCCCCCCAATCTTCTAAAATCTAGCGAGTACAAGCCGAGTCTATCCAGTCTTTATTCATATGAAAGTCCTGACATCCCAGAAATCAGTCTGGTGAACCTTCTCTGTACTCCCTCTATGGCAACAATGTATTTGAGCATTGGGCATTGTGACATCACACGATGGAACGTTCACCATTGGCTGGGGCTCCTGCAAAGGCATATGTAAATGGATCCATTCCGATTGGACATATGTGAACATTGGGCATTGTGACATCACACAATGGAACGTTCACCAGGGGCTGGGGCTGGTGCTGCTTCTATGGGTGAGAAGCCAGTTTATTTTTGAAATATTGAGGGGGGGGGTGAAGGGTTTGATTAAAAACGTGTACTTAAACACGACGAAATGTAATGAGGAGCGGATACTTAGAAAGAAAAGTGAAATCTCTACCGAAATGGAAAAGATGTCGGCGATTCTGCGTCTGGTTTCGGAGTTGCAGTGTATCAAAGGAAGAAATGAAGCCGGCAGCCGTCCATGTAAATGGATCCATTCCGATTGGACATCTGCGAGCATTGGGCATTGTGATTGGACATCTGCGAGCATTGGGCATTGTGACATCACACGATGGGAACGAATCAAAAGGCAGAAAGGCAGCCGGAGTTAGATGTGGCCCCTGTGGCTAAAGGGATCGGGGGTATGGAGAGAAGGCAGGTACAGGATACTGAGTTGGATGATCAGCCATGATCATATTGAATGGTGGTGCAGGCTCGAAGGGACAAATAGCCTACTCCTGCACTTAATTTCTATGTTTCCCTCTCCTCACCCCTCTCCCTCTCCCACCCATCTCTCTCCCCCACCCCCCTTCCCGCTCTACCCCACCCCCTTCCCTCTCTCCCCCCGCCCCCTTCCCCTCTGTCCCTCTTCCACCAGTCCCGCTACCCCTCCCTCCCCACTCTTCCACTTCTCTCCCCTTACCCCACCCCTCTCCCTCCCTCACCCCTCTTCCCCTCCCTTTCCCACCCCTTCCCCTCTGTCCCTCTTCCACCACTCCCCCGTCCCTCTTCCACCACTCCCGCTACCCCTCCCTCCCCACTCTTCCACTTCTCTCCCCCTTCTCTCCTCCCCCTCCCTCTCCTCACCCCTCTTCCATCCCTCTCCCCCACCCCTTCCCTCTCTACCCCACCCCTTCCCTCTCTCCCCGGCCCCTTCCCCTCTGTCCCTCTTCCACCACTCCCCCTACCCCTCCCACTTCTCTCCCCTTACCCCACCCATCTCCCCCTCCCTTCCCTCTCTCCCCCACCCCTTCCCCTACCCCTCTGTCCCTCTTCCACCACTCCCCCTGTCCCTCTTCCACCACTCCTGCTACCCCTCTGCCCCTCCCTCCCCCCCCACAGTCTTTCCCCTCTCTCCCCCCACCCCTCTCCCCCTCCCATCCCACTCTCCCCCTCCCTCCACACTCTTCCCCCTCTCCCTCCTCATTCCCTTACCATGCACAGTCTCTGTCTTTAAGAAGGAACTACAGATGCTGGAAAATCGAAGGTAGACATTAAAAAAGCTGGATAAACTCAGCGGGAGCGGCAGCATCTATGGAGCGAATTGAATGGTCAACGTTTGGTCCATCTATGGAGCGAATTGAATGGTCAACCCTTCCGTGTTTCGGCCAAAAACGTTGACCATTCAATTCGGTCCATAGATGCTGCTGCACCCGCTGAGTTTATCCAGCTTTTTTGATGTTGTACCAGCCTCTCTCTCTCTCTGCCCTTTTCTCTTCTCTCGACTCATGCACGCCCGCTCAAACCCCTCCCCCCCCTTCACCTCTCTCCCCCATCCTCTTCTCCCCCCCCCCCCTCCCCCTCTCCCTCTCCACCCTCCTCCTCCCCTTCCTCACAAAATATTTTTTGTGGGGGCGGGTCCTCAGTGTGTGTGACTGTTTGTGGAGGCGGCCACGCGCTCTCCATTCAAGAAGACGCTCATCTGTTTGTGGAGGCGCGTGCTTAGTATGTGACCAAAAATCTTATAGCGGAGCTCTCCGCTACAAGATCTTTGTGTGTGACGACACACGCTCCCCCCCCCCCCCCCTCCTTTGGTGCAGGAGGCGCGCGCAGCATCAGAACGCTCAGCGATTATTCAAATTCTTCACTAACCGTCATTCTGACTTGTTTTTACATTTGTCTGATGCAGGAAGATTGTTCCCGATGTTGGGGAAGTCCAGGACAAGCGGGTCACAGTTTAAGGATAAAGGGGAAATCCTTTAGTACTGAGATGAGGAAAACATTTTTCACACAGATAGTGGTGAGTCTCTGGAACTCTCTGCCACAGAAGGTAGTTGAGGCCAGTTCATTGGCTATATTTAAGAGGGAGTTAGATGTGGCCCTTGTGACTAAAGGGATCAGGGGGTATGGAGAGAAGGCAGGTATAGGATACTGAGTTGGATGATCAGCCATGTTCGTATTGAATGGTGGTGCAGGCTCGAAGGGCCGAATGGCCTACTCCTGCACTTAATTTCTATGCTTCTATGTTTCCCTCTCCTCACCCCTCTCCCACCCATCCCTCTCTCCCCCACCCCCCTTCCCTTTCTACCACCACCCCCTTCCCCCTACCCCTCTGTCCCTTTCACCACTCCCCCTACCCCTCCCTCCCCACTCTTCCACTTCTATCCCCTTACCCCACGCCTCTCCCACCCCCACCCCTCTCTCTCCCCCACCCCTTCCCCTACCCCTCTGTCCCTCTTCCACCACTCCCCCGTCTCTCTTCCACCACTCCCGCTACCCCTCTCTCCCTCCCCACTCTTCCACTTCTCTCCCCCTTCTCTCCTCCCCCTCTCCCTCTCCTCACCCCTTTCCCTCTCCCATCCCTCTCTCCCCCACCCCCTTCCCTCTCTACCCCACCCCCTTCCCTCCCCCCCCCACCCCCTTCCCATCTCTCTGTCCCTCTTCCATCACTCCCCCTACACCTCTCCTCCTCCCTCCCCACTCTTCCACTTCTCTCCCCCTTCCCCTCCACTCTCCCTCCCCTCTTTCCCCTCTCTCTCCCCATCTCTCACCCCCTACCCCGCTCTCCTTTCCCACCAAAATCTATCCCGTTTCCTCCTCCTCCTCTCCCCTCTTCTCACCCCGCCCCCCCCGCAAACGCCGTTGGGGAAACAGACCCAACGGGTCTGCACTTGGTCTAGTGAGATATAAAAGTGAGATATTACACTGTCTGTTTTTTAACTCCAACCCAGCCACAAGTTCTCTCCTTCCTCAGGTTGATGGGAATTTGGATTTGAATTTTAAATGCAGCAGTATAAATTTCAAACACTGCAAATGATCCTACAAAAGCTAAGAATTCCAATGTTATTGACAAATAAACCAAGAAATTAAGTATCTCGGGCCATTCCAATTTTCATTACAGACAGTAAAGAACATGTGACGTGTAATCATTTTCAAAACTACCCCGTCCTTGGCTTGTAATTCCAATCAGAAATTCCACTGAAAATAAATTATTTGTCCATATTCTCAATGTTTCTTAAGAATACTAACATGTTAGAAAAATATTTATTTATGTTCCCTGAACACAGAAATTGATCATGTGTAATTGAGTTTTGATGAACCAGCCTCTGACAGTCAGCCACAGCTGTAATTGAAGACCTAGGACCTTTGAAAAGCTGTTGCGGGATCAGTATATGCCGTAGGTGGGTTCGTGGCTGTCTCTGTATCGGTCCAAGTATCGGAGGGGTTGCCCATGTGGGTATTTTTTCTGAGGTGGATGGTAAGTTGGTGGGAACTCGTATTCAAATATTGGCTCCTTCATATCTGTTAAGGAACACAAGGAAATTATTGTTCGTCTACCTCTCCAACTCCTCTCTCCCTTTATCCAGCACTGGTACTTCCGATCCTTTGAGTTCTCACAATTTTCCATATCTCATGAACTTCTAATCCACAAGTTGCAATTCTTTCCGTGGTCAGGTCTATCGGCAGTCAAATGTTTATTGAGTTGTATCGCCTCCATACCTAGAGCTAACACTAAGAGGCTCAGGTTCTTCTTTAATTATTGAGTATATTCCACCCCACCCTCACACATTAGTAACTTCCATAGATTGCTGCCTCCAAGACCTATAATGCTCCCAAACCCAGTGAGGTTTTTGAAGGTTCTCTATAACACTCATAAGCTACCATCAAGTAGAAGCCTCTTTGATGGTCAGCCATTCTCCCATTAAAATAAACTTCTATTTCATCCATACAGCTATGGTTACTTGTCCTCCCAACTTTTTGCTCTGATTTTTCCTTTCACTGTCCTGCACACACTTTCTCTTCACTGTTTTGTAGATAAAACTCTAATATGGTTCACTCTCTGCCATCATCTGAAACCAGAAGCTTAAAATCCCCCAGCCTTTCCTTCGGTAATTTTTAGGCTTTAAATAATGCAAGTTTGGTATTCCTCTAAACACTACTTCCAAATTTACCTTATCTCCATTTTAATTCCAGTGAGCAAAACTTTAAATTGGCACTCTTTGTCTCTTTAAATATTCTAACAACTCTAAAGTCCCAATCTTTGGTTCCCATTGATTGAATCTCTAGTCTGGTCCATTAATAAGCATCATTATGCCCGCATCCCCATTTAATTGTTCATTATTTTCTCATTTTGTCCTTTACACACTTTCTCTTCCCCAATATCTGGTATACTTGGGCACAGCTCATAACTCCACATCTCCCTGTGACTGAATTTTCTCTGGTTTCCTCCCACATTCCAAAGATGTGCAGCTTTGTAGCTTAATTGACGTTTGTAAATTGTCCCTACTGTATAGATTAGTACTGTACTAGTGTACAGATGATCGCTGGTCGACTCAGTGGGCCGAAGAGCCTGCTTCCATGCTATATCTCTTAAGACTAAAACCACATTCCAAAGACATGCAGGTTTGTAGATTAATTGGTTTCTGTAAAGTGTCCCTCGGGTGTAGGACACATTGTTTGATCATTGTTTGGCATGGAACCGGTGGGCTGAAGGGCCAGTTTTCACGCTGTATTTCAAATCAAACTAAACTAGATAAACAAGGGAGAATATACAGAACTTACCGAGAAGATTGTGGAAGATATGCGTAACAGACTCGTCCCAGCAACTCTGGAAGAAAGCCACCCCGGCTGGAGTCAACAGATCCTGATGCTTCTTGTAGAAGTCAAAGGTTTTAAAGGTTCGCATTTTCAGGCTGAGACTGCAAAGTAATATATAGGAAGTGGAGCATAAGATATGCACATTTCAGATATCAGTTTGCTCAATAATACAATCATTCTGATCACCCAGTCTACCTTGTTGCAGCCTGTGAACTTTTTTTTAAATCTGCACTTTCACTGCAGATGTAACACTATATTCTGCATGGCTTCCTTTCTCTTTTTGCACTACCTGTTAACGTGCATGGTTTGATTGTACTCGTGTATGGTATGACTTGCCTGGATAGCATGCAAAACATAATTCTTTCACTGAATCAATTTCAGGTCGGAGTTGAGCGGGAGGTTTGAAAAGTCCGTGGGCAGGATTGGGCAGGTAAATTTCAGCTCGTAGCAGAGCAGGAGCCTTGAAAAGCTGGCCCGATGATTGGGTTGGAGCACTCAAATCGGCTAATTGAGCAGCTAATAAAAAGGAGGCAAGGTCTAGTGACCTATTGGGAGAGAGGATGTATCGCGGTGAAGTGCTGTGTTGAGGGCGTGTGAGTGTTTGGCTCAAGAATCAAGTGTTGTGTTAAGACAAGTGAGAATCTTTGGCTCAAGAGTCTGTGGAGCGGAGGGCGAGGCAAGGAGGCTAATACAGAGGCAGGTAGGAGGATAAGGTAAAGCTTGCTCTTGTGTGTGTCTTGTGATTTTTTTTTTTTCTTGGAACAGTGGTGATGGCAGGTAGATTGGTACAATGCTCCTCCTGCAGACCCGGCTTGATCCTGACTATAGGTTCTGCCTGTGCAAAGGTTGTACGTCTTCCCTGTGACCACATGGGTTTTCTCCAGGTGCTCCAGTATCTTCCCACACTCCAGACGTACAGGTTTGTAAGTTAATTGGCTTCAATAAAATTGTAAATTGTCTGTCGTGTGCAGGATAGTGCTAGTGTACAGGGATCGCAGGTTTGTGCAGACTCGGTGGGCCAAAGGGCCTGTTTCTGCGCTGTGTCTCTAAAGTAAACTAAAGGAACGAATATTGCTTGGACTGGAGGGCTTGAGTTATAAGGAGGGACTAGATAGACTGGAACTGGTTACCCTAGAGTCAAGAGGGTTGAAGGATGACCTTATAGAGGTTTATAAATTTATCCGCTACATAGATAGGATAAACATACAGCCTTTTCTGCGAGAGTAGGAGATTATAAAACCAGCGGGCAAAGGTTTAATGAGAGAATGATTCTGAGTGGTCTGAGGAGCAAGTTTTTCACCGAGGATGGTAAGTATATGGAATGAGCTGCCAGAGAAAATGGCAGAGCAGGATACAATTACATTGTTTAAAATACATTTGGTATGGGTAGGGAAGGTGTGGAGGAATATGGAGAAAATGGAAGCAAATGGGATTAGCATTGATAATCATCATGACCATCATGTATGTTGAAGCAAAGGGCTTGTTTCCATGCGATTTAACTTTAAATCTTTATGAATCTAATCTATCTTTTCTATCAGAATACGTTCTGTTTTAATCAGATGCACTAAATGGGTAAATACAGAAACTTGAATACTTCATCATGATAAAACTCAGCAGAAAACTTCTTTCCATTAACTATGCTCAGCACTGTCCATCTCACCTAGACTTCAAAAGACATGACATGGTAAATGCATTCTCTCTGCATTATGTTGGCTCAAGTCTCAGTCACTGACGTTATATTTGAACTTTGTTCCCTCTTACCAAGGGTTTGGTCTGGAGTCTTCTTCAAAATTAATTGCTTTATCTTGTTTAAAGAGAATGAAGATGCATCGATGATATCCAGTGCCTTTAGCAGGAAATGGGGGGAAGTAGTGGCAAACTTGCTCTCCTTTCGATATAGCATTTCCAGGAATATTACCACTGCATAACAAAAATATGACATAAACTGAATCAGTTTTTTTTTAATTTGCCAGACTTGCCACTTACAGAACAGGACAATATACTTAAACCTTTAACACACAAAGCTGCAAACATTTGGAACAGTGGGGCTTTAGAAAATTATAAATTGAATTAAAGCGTCAAAGTCAGACCATGGAAACAGGCCCTTCAGCCCAAATCGCCCATGCCAACCAAGGTGCCTCAAATAAACTAGTCCCATTTCCTGTTTGGCCCATATCCCTGTAATTCTTTCATATCCATGGACTTATCCAAGTGTGTTTTAAATGCTGTTGTAGTACCTGTCTTAACTACCTCCTCTGGCAGATGGTTCCATAAGCCTACCACTCTCTGAGTGATAATGGTGCTTCTCAGGTTCCTTTTTAAGGCTTGCCACTCTCATCTTAAACCTATATTCTCTGGTTCTTGATTCTCCTGTTCTGGGTAAAGGGTCTGTAACTTCACTTTATCTATCTCTCTTATGATTTAATTCACCTTTATAAGATCATCTCTCAGCCTTCTGCACTCCAAGAATAAAGTGCTAGTTTTCCAAATGTTTCCCTATAGCTTAGGCCCTTGAGTCTTGGCAACATAATCATAAATGTACTTTGCACTTTCCAGCTTAATGACATTTTTCATATAGCAGGATGAACACAGTACCAAATGTGGTCTTGCCAATGTCTTGTACAACTGTAACATAATGTCCCAACTTCTGTATTCAGTATCCTGACTGATGAAGGTCAACATACCAGATGCCTTCTTTAACACCATGTGATGCCCCTTTCAGTTGTTCAGAGAATGTATCTGAACTCCTGGATTCCTCCGCTCTATAACACCGCCCAGAGCCCCACCGTTCACTGTGAAGGTCCTGACTTTGACTTGCAAAATGCAACACTTCACATAGATCTAGGTTTAGATTTATTATTGTTACACATACTGTGTTTTACAACAAAATGTTTAAAAGGCACCATTATGGAGAGAGCTTTTTTGCTAGAGATATGTGCATATGAGCAAATGCTTGGTCAGGGATTGACTTTAGGAAAACCCTTTGGCCTAAGAAAAGCAAAGATTAGGAGAGATGAAGCAAAGTCATTGTGGAGCTTCTGGTCTTCCCAATTTAAAGTGTGTCTGCTGACTGTGGAACAATTAAAGCTGAGGAAGCATAGATATCTTGGATGGGTGGAGGAGACTGCAGAGATAAGGAAGGCCAAAAACTCACAGGTGTACTCGGGAACAACATAGGAATTGGGGATCTCAGAGTCCCAGAGAATTGTAATCTTAATGTCATGAAGACATGGGGATTTTAAAATCGGAGATGGTGGTTTTTGATGGTGGTCAATCCAAGAGACAGCATAATAAAAGTTAAGTCACCAGGAATCAGTGCACGTCAAGATATGGGCAACAGTGTTCTGGATGACTGTTCATGTACAAAGTAGAAGCTGGATATGATAATACATAATAATGATACTATTTTTCAGTCAGCAGCACCTAATCCCAATGATTGAGGTACTATACATCATATCTTGCTTATGCCAATCCTTAAGATTTAAGGTTTCTGCATTAATATATAATTTACAGCATCAATATGGCAACTAGTTAAGATCTATTAGGCAGATGGAAGTAGACCAGGAATTGCAGATGCTGGAATATTGCATAGAAGACAAAGTGTTGGAGTATCTCGGTGAGCCGGGCAGTATCTCTGGGGGATGTGGATAAGCGATGATTCAGGTCTGAAGAAGGGTCCCAACCTGAAACGTTGTCTATCGGTGTGCTCCGGAGATGCTACCAGACCTGCTGAGTTACTGCAGCACTTTGTGTTCCAGGCAAAGGGAAGTTATTTCCTGTTATTGTGTTAAATAGTATTCGACCTGGAGAGCAAAGAAAATCTAGCTGTTAGCGCTAATACTCACACCAACCAATGGACATACTCTGATTCATTGTCTCCGAGGTGTCCATCTGAAATATAAAAGACATCACAGCAACTAAAAAAAGGGTTATCATTATTTTAAAAACTGTGCTTAATTATTCAATTAACATTACAAAAATTAAGGAAAGTATTAATTGTTGAACAAGATAATAATTTTCATGAAAGGTCTAATAAAAAAGTATTACTTTTATAATGTGAAACTACTGTAAAATTATCATGATCAAATCAATCCATGGCCTTGCATCTCCCTATCCTAGGTTTGAGTACATACAATACATCATTCAGGACCAGCAAACACAAAGTGGAATGAAAAATTGGTCCCAGCCCCTGTGGAACTGCTCCAATCTGTATCAGGATGCTCCTTCCCTATCTACACTATCCACACTCTTAGCCTCCAGCCCCCTTCCTCTCTCCCAACACTCCGACTCCCCACCCTCTTCTCAAATGCCAACCCACCAATATCAAGCCACTCAACCACCACCCCATGTATCTACTCTCAGCGCCCCAATCTCTCTCCATCTAAAAGTCTCTGTCTCTCAACCCCAACACCCACCTTGAGGGTGGGTATTTGAAATTATGGTCCTACAACATATGATCATCTTTAGTCACCAATAAAACATGACATCCAAGAGACAATATCATATTAAGAGGATCAGGAAAAACACAGCAAAAGAATTTCAGAAATATAATTTAGCCATGACAAATTTGAGTCGTGTCTGAACAGAACATTCTGTTTCACAGTTCACACTTCAGTACATAACATTCATAATGAAAACTGGTCTGTCACTATAGCAATGAAGTTCAGTTTAAGTTTGTCCCTATGTACAGTGGCTAGTTACAGATTTAACACGGCATTGTACTGTTGCATAGTACTGATAAATACAGATCTATCATTTTATGACACTAGAATTACAGTTCTCTTGGACATGGAAGATCTTGACTGTCTGCAAAGGATATGACTCCATGATCCCAAGCAATGCAGTTCACCAGGAGGAAGTTATAGTCCCTGCTGTATATCATCACTGTTGTGGCTACCTTTTGAGCTACAACAGCCAGAGAAAAAAAAAAGCTGTAATTGATGTAAATAAAATGAACTTCAGGAAATGACCTTTCCCCCTACCCATTACATGCACTGTGGTTATATTTTGATCACTTTTGAATTTTGAGTGTACTCCAATTCCAAGAAGTGCAGACCTGGATTGGTAAACAGCAGTGTCCACAGAGAGCTATCTTCTGCCTCAAATGACACATTGGGCACCTCTGCAGCCTGGGAAAGACAAAAGAAGATTGATGGAATGTAGAATCAGCAAATAATCAGGACTAATAAATGAAATGCAATTCCATAACTCAAAACATGAATGGGTAGAAAATACTAGACACACAAAGATCTGAAGATGCTGGTTTCCAAAAACATTCACATAGTGCTCGAGTAACTCAGCGGGTCAGATAGCATCTCTTGAGAAAATACCATACAATTGTCATTAATGAAACAGTATGGATAGAAAGATTCACTACTCTAAGTGAATATACCTCTTATTATTTTTGTCTTTTTATTCAGACTATGCTCTCAAATTGTAACCTCTCCAGTCAGGGACAACACCTCAATCATTTTCAGAATCTTGTAAATGTCACCAAGATGTTATTCTTCTAGTGATAATACACCCTCCTACCAATCTCTTAGGACAGAGTCTTCATTATATTAATCAATATAGTGTACGTACATTGCTCAGACTTTCTCTAAATGCAGTGGTGCAGCTGGTAGAGCTGTTGCTTCACAGCACCAGAGACCTGGATTCAATCCTGCCCTCGGGTGCTATCTGCACGGAGTTTGCACATTCTCCCTGTGACCGCATGGGTTTTCTCCAGGTGCTGCAGTTTTCTCCCACATCCAAAATACGTAAATTGCCCCAGGTGTGTAGGGAATGGATGAGAACGTGGGATAACATCGAACTAGTGTGAACGGGTGATCAATGGTCAGCATGGCCATGGTCTGCCGAAGGGCCTGTTTTCATTCTGTATCGCTAAACTCTAATTAAATAAAATCTGTACATGGTATTCCAGATGTAACAACTCTACAGCTGAACCACTGTGCCGCAGTCAAATGTGTTCTTCAGCACAATGCTTCAACCAAATATTTCGAGAAAATGAATGCATAATCATTTAACTTAACCAAGTACCTTAATTTTATTCTAACTTTTATTCTATGTTGCATGATTTTTTGAGCTACTCTGTTGAGCTTTTCAGTTGTTTAATTTAAACTAATGGCCAAGTTAAAAATCAGTTGAGTTTAAAGAGCAATTAAGTTACCACGAGAAGGGAATGGTCATCTGTTCAGTATTCACATGGCATATGTTATGTTTGTATGGACTGTATCTGCAGCTATTACCTCTGTGGGAGTGACCACATTTCCACGATACACTGGCGTAGCATAGTCCTCACAGTCATATTGAACACGCAGCATTACACGTGGAATGAAGGTTGCTCCATTAAACAGATCTCTATAAATTCCATAGTGTTCACCAATAGTTCTTAAATTGTAAGGCCCATTTGTTTTCTCCCATTCAGCTTTTACTTCATCCAGTGGAATCAATACTGCAAGAACAGAAACTCAGCTTAACACAGGAAGAGGGAAGACAAATTAAGCATGTTCTGTCATTCAATGAGATCACAGTTGGTCTGTGATCCAGCACCACACATCCATCCTGACAATTTATTGTACTGAGCCATAATATTTTAATGATCTATGAACTTTTAGGCTCTCTAGCTCTCCATGGTATTTAGATTTTCATCAAATAAAACGTTCTGTTCATATTCTCAAATCCAAATTGTATTACAAGACTGAGCCTAATTAAATCCAAACATCAATTTTACAACTCATTTATCCCATTATCTCTTCATCATTTTATACTTCAATCTACACAGCCTAAAATAAAAGAGGAGGAGGAGCCATCTTGGTGAACGGCTGCTAGCAGCAGCCGTCCGTCTTAAATTCGTTTTTTTTTAGTTTTTAGTGAGTCCTGTTTTTTTGTTTGTAGGGGATGTGGTCTTTTAATGTGGGGGGTAGGTGTTACTTTATTTATAGGTCCCTACCTGGTCGGTGTGGCAGCCTTTTTTCCGGGCTGCCCGTCGACCCGTCGTCGTGGCCTACCAGCGGGCATGGAGCGCCGTTTCTTGGTGGGAACCACCCAGCACCTCGGCCTGGGTGGCGGCACTGCATTGGAGCGCTGGAGCGCTGGAGCGGGCGATGCCTTGCCTGGGTCGCCGCGCTGGAGCTCTGGCGAGCTGGACCGCCGTAAGCAACATCTCCGGGCTGCGGGTTTGTGGAGCGGAGAGGCGGCGTGCGTAGAGGCGGCAAGGCGGCAGTGAGGAGAGCGGTCGCCGACTTTTTCATCTGGAGCCTAGGAGCGCCAAACCGGCGCGGCCTTGTCGGCTTCGGCAGCCGCGGGCTCCAACCAAGAAGCGGCCGTTCCAAGTGGCCCAGCCGCCGAAAGGACTCTCCCGACGCCGGGGCAAGACCACCCGGTGAGAACGGCCAGGGACATCGGGCCTCCGTAGAGGCAATTGCGGTGGCCCCAATAGGCCTGACTTTGGGGTGAACAAGGGGTGGGGACTGGACACTGTGCCTTCCTCCACAGTGCTATCCACTGTGGGGGGATGATTTTTTTTTTTGTCTAACTGTAGTCTTGTAGGTCTGTGTCCAAGATGGCTGCTGTGAAGGGAGAGTGGACGCTGGCACGAATTGGTTGCCGCTGCTCTCTCTTCACACTGTGTTTTTGATTTTCTGTTTTTGGATTGAATTCTGTTTTTAATTTGTGTCATTGTGATGTCTTTAATTACTTGTTTTACTCCGATTATATGTTTTTATTCCGATTACTATGTAAGGTGTCCTTGAGATTTTGTATGAAAGGCGCCCATTAAATATAAAATTTATTATTATTATTAAAATTGACACATGTTTGCATCATTGCCAAATTTGCCAATGTAGTGTGCGGTCCTATCCAAATCATTAATAAATAGTGAATAATTAAGGGCACAACATCGAAACTTCTTGGACAGAACTAATCAAATATCGCCCCTCCCCTATTATCTCTATCCTCTAAACCGCTAACATTAAGCTCAAAAAGTCAATGTGGCTTTCAAGGGCAGTTGCAGTTACATGCAGCCCACCGCAGCTTGGGTGGCCATCTGTATAGTACGGATGAGATTCAGGGAGCAGCTAATGGGTCTCAGAAGAATGAATTTAAAAGTCAGGAATGGGGATAGGAGAGAAACTGGGGAACTTCAGTACTGGAAAGTACAGTGGGCAACCATGATTTTCAATGTGTCTATACCTCATCGTACTTGTGCATGTGACAATACACTCAATTTGACATGAGATTATTTAACATTGATCTCAATCTTAGTGAAGGGAGCAAAGTGGCATGATTTAAGGATTTGTCTTGAAAAAAAAGAGGAAAGGGCCATTTTTTGCTTGAGGAAGAGGTGGGGGTTAAGCACGGGATATAGAGACCCAATTGTACACAAAGCTCCATTTGTTTAATTTTACACAAAATCATGATGTTGGCTTGAGTTTTATCACCCAGATCAACCCAGGTTGATCAGCCAGAAGATTTTAGAGTTATCAAATTCCTGGAGCATACCAAATACTAGTTTATCCACCCTTCAGTTAACATTGTATTTCATTAGAAGGGGGCAGAGTATTTGGTTCTGATAGGCACACAATTTAATGTTTGGATAGTATTGCAATCCGCACAATCCTACTTGAACAGATATAAGAAGGTCGTCTCGGTGTTCCACGGCCATACCCGACAGTTGGTAAAAATCCTGACTTACATGTTCGGTGCCGTGATGCCCTCTCAAGGTCGTTGTTGTTGCGATTTGCCTTGAGGATTTGCATGCGTTCCTTCAGTTCCTTCCTCCTCGACGTTCTAAAATGAGGGAGGCCAATATCAATTTTCTCTGGAGCTGTAAAGAATTAAATGGAAAATCCTGAAAGGGATTACCAAACACCTCTGTTGCTTCCCATAATAATCTTATATGTAATCATATTATTACCCTGAGCAGCTGTGAGGCACTTGAATTTAATAAATCAAAAATATCCCTAACAGAGACAATTTATCAAGCAAATATGTAAACAACAACAAAAATCCACTTAGCGTATTGTATGTGTAATCGCACATATATAGAGTTGTCAGAGTCGATGAGATAATCCCCACAAAGGCGAGAAAGAACAGAGATTTTAAGAAAGAGAATGGCTACACAAGAGACACTGTTGATAAATGGAGTAACCCACTTCCCAATTTCGCAACCCAGCTACATTCCAGGTGAAATACAGAGTAAAGCACCTCTTGACCTACACCATCATAAATTGCCAAGAAAGATAGAGCATAGGTCAAATGCTATTTAAAAAAGCACCATAACTTGCCTTAATTACATTTTTTGTCGAACAAATTCTGTTTTCTGCATAGTCAAACAAAACGGAAACAGGCCCTTTGGCCCAACTTGCCACACAGACCAACATGCCCCATCTACACTAGTCCCACCTGTCTATTTGGCACATATCCCTCCAAACATATCCTATCCACGTACCAGTCCAAATGTTTTTATAAAACATTGCAATTGTACCCGCCTCAACTACTTATTCTGGAGCTCATTCCATATAACCACCAACCTTTATGTAAAAAGTTGCCCCTCGGCTTCCTATCTTTCCCCCCTCACCTTAAACCCATGCCATTTAGTTCTTGATTCCCCTACTCTGGGTAATGTACTTTGTGCATTTGCCCTATCTATTCCTCTCATGAGCTCATACATCTCTTTTTTCTTTTTTTTTGGAAAATATTTTTTATTGGAGATAGGTACATAACCTATTTACATCATTACAGTCTTATATTTTTAAATTGATAATATTGTCAATTATTATTACATTGTCTCCAATACCTTTTGTCTTTTTTTTTTTTTTTAAACTAGATAGAACTAAAGAGATAGATGAAGTAAAGAAAGAGAAGAAACACAAAAACGAAAACAAACAAAACAAAAAAAAAAAAAACAAAAAAAAAAAGGAAAAAGATAGTTAAAGAAGAATGGAAAAATTTATTAAAATAAAAAAGACTTCATTCGAGATATATTCGTACATTTCAGAGTATAGTATTTCATCCATTCTTTAGCCCGCGTGCTAGTCAGGTTCCTGTGCTGAACTATTCTGACCCTTTAAGTAATCAATAAAAGGAGACCATGTTCCAACGAATAATTCCTGTTTGTCCAACAGGGAAAATCTGATTCTTTCCACGTTTAAGGTCTCCGTCATTTCTATAATCCACATTTTGATTGTGGGGGCCGTAGGGCCTTTCCAAAATTTTAGAATTAATTTTTTTCCTGTTATTAAACTATAATCAATAAAGTTTCTTTGTGTTGTTCTAAGTGTTTGATTTAATTCTAATATTCCGAGTATTATTAATTTTGGATCTGGGTCCAATTGTGTGCTGGTTACTTTAGATATTATACTAAAAATATTTACCCAGAATTTTTTAATTTTTATACAGTTTGCAAACATATGAGATAATGTAGCTTCTAAATGTTGACATTTATCACATATAGGTGAGATATGTTGAAAAATTTTATGTAGTTTTGTTTTTGAATAATGTAACCTATGTATTACTTTAAATTGTATTAGAGAATGTCTGGCGTTTAGTGAACACTGATGTATGTGTTGCAAACTTTCTTCCCAAGTATCTTTCGTTATTACTTGATTTAATTCTTTTTCCCATGTTTGTCTGTGTAAGTCCGTCGAAGGAATGTCACTGTCTAATAAGATATTATATATATAAGATATTAATTTTTCTGTATTAGGATGTTTGTTCCAACATTCATCAAGAATTTCTGAATTTCTAATTCGAAAATTTTGGGAGTTCGATTTTACATAATCTCTAAGTTGAAGATATCTGAAATAATCATTTCCTCGAAGTCCATAAATCTGTTGCAACTCCTGAAATGTCAGAAAAGTGCCTTCCTTGTAAAGTTGTCCCATATTTTTAATTCCATAATTCTTCCATTGTGTAAAACCCCCGTCCAACCATGAAGGCTTAAACAAAGGATTATTCACAATTGGAAGAAAAAGTGATAAATTATCTAATTTTAATGTCTTTTTTAATTGTTTCCAAATTCGTATAGCACTAAATATTATAGGGTTTTCCCTATAAATTTTTTTGTTTAATTTAGACGTAGCAAATAATATCGAACCGATATCAAAAGGTAAACAATCTTCCTTTTCCATTTTTAACCAGTCTGGTTGATGATCTATTTCTTCCAACCAGAAATTCATATTTTTAATATTAACTGCCCAGAAATAAAACAAAAAATTGGGTAAAACCAAGCCTCCATTTATTTTTGATTTACACAAGTGTCTTTTGTTTATCCTATGATTCTTATAATCCCAGATAAAATCATTAACAATAGAGTCCAATTTAAAAAAAAAGTTTTTTGCCAGATATATCGGAATTGTCTGAAAAAGGTATAATATTTGCGGTAAAAAAATCATTTTTATGGCATTAATTTTGCCAACCATTGAGATAGGAAGTGTTTTCCAGTATTGAATATTCTTATGTAGTTTGTTCAGTAATGGGGGAAAATTTGCTTTAAATAATGATGTATATATCTTAGTTACATAAATACCTAGATATTTAAATTTTTCATTTACTATTTTAAATGGAAATTGTTGTATTATCTGTTTATTATGTTCCCTTATTGGCATAATTTCACTTTTATTCCAATTTATTCTGTATCCTGAAAGTGAACCAAATTGGGTTATTAGCTTTAATAAGTTTGGAATACTAATTTCTGGTTTTGTAATGTAAATTAATACATCATCTGCGTATAGAGAAATTTTATTCACTGTGTCCTTTGTGTTATACCCATGTATTTCCGGATGCCCCCTAACTCTTTCTGCCAGTGGCTCAATAGCAAGCGCAAATAATAATGGAGATAATGGGCATCCTTGTCTACAACCTCTAGATAGGCTAAATTTAGATGACAACCTTTGGTTTGTAAATATTCTAGCCGTGGGATTTGTATATAACAGTTTTATCCATGTACAGAATTTCTCCCCTAGCTGCATATTTTCCATCACCGAAAATAAATAAGGCCATTCGACCTGATCAAATGCTTTTTCAGCGTCAAGTGAAATTATTGCTAGATCTTCATTAATAATTCTCTTGGAATATATAATATTAAATAATCTTCTTAGATTATAATATGAGTACCGTTTCTGAATAAAGCCTGTTTGGTCAGGGTGTATTAATTTATTCATCACTGTACTTAATCTATGCGCTAGTATTTTAGTTAAAATTTTCTGATCTGTATTTAAAAGTGCAATTGCTCTGTATGATCCCGGGTCTTCCGGATCTTTATCAGCTTTAGGAATAAGTGTTATTATAGATTCATTTAAAGTGTCTGGAAGTTTCTGTTGAGTATATATATACTCATACAGTCTTTGTAAACGTGGGCTAAGCAAATCATAAAATTTTTTATAAAATTCGGAACCTAAACCATCTGGTCCTACTGCTTTACCATTTTTTAAAGAGCCAATAGACTCCTCAATATCCTTTATCGTAATCTCCCTTTCTAATAATTCTCTATCGTTTGAATCTAAACCTTTTAAATTACATTTTATTAAAAAATCTGCTATTCCTTCTGATTGTGCTACGGTTTTAGTTGAATAAAGGTTATGATAGTATTGGAGAAATCTATCATTTATGTCCTTGGGCATTTTTAATAATTCTCCTGTCTCTGTTCTAATTTTATGAATTGTTTTTTCCCCTTCCATTTTTCGTAACTGACGTGCTAATAATTTTTGTGGTTTGTCTCCAAATTCAAAATGTAATTGTTTGGTTTTTTGATAAAGTTTTATTACTTGTTCTGAATACATTTTATTTAATTTATATTTCAATACAGCAATTTTATTATGTTTTGACGTAGATGGCATTCTCGCATTTTCTATATCTAGTTGCTTGATTTCACTTTCCAATGTTTGTTGCTTAATCCTGTTCTCTTTATTATAAAATGCTTGAGCAGAAATTAATGTACCTCGAACATACGCTTTAAACGTTTCCCACATAAGAGAAGTAGGTGTGTCAGGGTTGTCATTTACCTCAAAAAATATTTGAATCTGTTTAATAATATATTCCTAGCATGATCTTTCGTTCAAAATTTGTGGGTTAAATCTCCAATATGCTTGTTTCTCGGACATTCCATTTAATTTAATCATGAATGTTACAGGTGCATGATCTGAGATTATAATGTTATGGTATTTTGAATTATAAATAAATGGGATAAACGTAGAGTCAACTAAAAAATAATCTATTCTTGAGTATGTTTTGTGTACTGGTGAGTAAAATGAATATTCCCGTCCAGTTGGGTTTTCTATTCTCCAGACGTCCTTAATATTAGTGGTATTAATAAATGAATTTAGAAATACACTTGATTGAGATTTTACTTTTTTTTGCCTTGATGATCTATCTAAGTATGAATCTAATGTACAATTGAAGTCTCCTCCAATTATTAATTTATATTGTGTAAATTCAGGAATTTTATTAAATGTTTTATTAAAAAACTTGGGGTTATCAAAATTAGGCCCATAAACATTAAGAAGAATCACTTTTTCTCCATTTAACTCTCCAACTAATATAATATATCTACCATCAATATCCACTATTGTTGAAGAGTTCTTAAAGGGTATTCCTTTACGAATTAGTATTGCAACTCCTCTGGACTTATGGGAAAAGGAGGAATGATATGATTCAGCGATCCACTTAGCTTTAAGTCTATGTTGAGATTCCTTTTTAAGGTGTGTTTCTTGAAGAAATATTATATCTGTTTTGATTAAATTTAGATATGCCAAAACTTTACCTCTCTTAATTGGTTCATTGATTCCCTTGACATTCCAACTACAAAATGTTATTCCCTGACCCCCTCTTGTCATATTAACATCTTGCATATTGTTTCTAAGGTGGTCTATAACCGAGCAGAAGGTACAACACATAGAACCTGACCCTGCTCCCGAACCTCAAATAGATGAATTTAAAATCATATACATCGCTCTTCCGAACACATCTCCTTGTATTAGTCTTATTTTTCCATTCAAACATTAAGTTATAAAAATATTTAAAGTGAAAAAAGTGATAGAGTTGGTTAGTATAGGGTGAAAGAAAAAGAACTACATCTACAATTAGTGTTCAAAAGGGAACTGCAGATGCTGGAATATCGAAGGTACACAAAATTGCTGGGGAAACTCAGCGGGTGCAGCAGCATCTATGGAGCGAAGGAAATAGGCGACGTTTCGGGCCGAAACCCTTCTTCAGACTGATGGGGGGTGGGGAAAGAAAGAAGGACAAAGGGAGGAGGAGGAGGAGCCCGAGGGCGGGCGGATGGGAGGGTGGGAGGAGACAGCTAGAGGGTGAAGGAAGGGGAGGAGACAGCACGGGCTAGCCAAATTGGGAGAATTCAATGTTGATGCCATAAGGACGCAAGGACCCCAGACGGAATATGAGGTGCTGTTCCTCCAATTTCCGCTGTTGCTCACTCTGGCAATGGAGGTTGGGCGACCGTTTCGCCGAACACCTCCGCTCTGTCCGCAATAACCTACCTGACCTCCCGGTGGCTCAGCACTTCAACTCCCCCTCCCATTCCCAATCCGACCTCTCTGTCCTGGGTCTCCTCCATTGCCAGAGTGAGCAACAGCGGAAATTGGAGGAACAGCACCTCATATTCCGTCTGGGGTCCTTGCGTCCTTATGGCATCAACATTGAATTCTCCCAATTTGGCTAGCCCGTGCTGTCTCCTCCCCTTCCTTCACCCTCTAGCTGTCTCCTCCCACCCTCCCATCCGCCCGCCCTCGGGATCCTCCTCCTCCTCCCTTTGTCCTTCTTTCTTTCCCCACCCCCCATCAGTCTGAAGAAGGGTTTCGGCCCGAAACGTCGCCTATTTCCTTCGCTCCATAGATGCTGCTGCACCCGCTGAGTTTCCCCAGCAATTTTGTGTACATCTACAATTAGTGTAGTTAGTGATAGCCACACTAACGTGGCTAGAATTCTAAAGACTTCCGTAGCCTTTGTAAGAAAAAAAAAATTTCCAGCTCCGTGCCCGAAGAAAAAAAAAGATTATTTCTAACATTCAAATAACTTCTTTGGGAGTAACAAACTTATTTACATACCCATACATACACACACACAATATACATATATATATACATATATATATATATATATATATATACCCATATGTATACATACATAAGCACGTAACCCTGCAGAAAAGTTCAAAAACAGCAAAAATTCACAACGTTATTATTCTCTACATATCATATTAATTTTTTCGCTAAATCTATAAATTTAATTTTAAATTGAAAAATAAAGAGAAAAACCGTTAAACTTTATTAATGACGTAGGCTAATTTACCTCTTGCATATCTTCCTATATAATATAAGTATGTAATTCATTTCTACGTTAATCGAAGACTATTAATTATTAATCATTGTTATCAATCATATACAGTATTAAATTTTTATGAGAAATGTTAATGTTAATAATTTTAGTGGTAATATAGATATTTAATAAGTATTAGTTGTTACATATATAGTTAGATATGAATATACAGATAATAATATTGATTAATAAACAAAAATACAAAGATCACGGTTTTATCCAATATCCTCCGTCCATTTCGGTTTCCGAATGTCCTTAAAGCTCTTAAAAGAACTTTAAAGGTCCTTTTAGATCTGGCTTGACTCCTAAGGAGTAATGTAAATTCTTCAGTCTATGGTCATGTTACCGACTTCTTTGGCATATTCCAGTGCTTTTTCATGGTCTGTAAAAAAGTGCTCCTTGGACTTGTAGAAGACTCTTAGTCTTGCGGGATAAAACAAGCTGTATCTCAAATCAGGTACATTCTTCAGTATTCTCTTTGTCTCAGTGAACAGCGCTCTTTTCTTGAAGACTTCTGCCGGATAATCTCGGTAAATACTGAATCTCACACCTTCAAAAAGGAGCTGTCCGCCTCGAACAATTTTCTTCATTATATCGTCAAATTCATGATCCAATTGCACCTTTACGATAATTTGTCTTGGATGGGCATCATCTTGTGTACGACGTCGCTGCGCTCTATGAGCTCGACCGAGTGAAGGTTTGTGATCCAATTTTAAGGCTTTTTGTAATAGGTCTGCCACAAAATCCCGAGTGCCCATTTCCTTCTCACTTCCTTCTTTCACCCCTACAATTCTTAGATTCTTACGTCTTTGACGCCCCTCCAAATCAGTACATTTATCACTTAATTTGATCACCATATCGGAGAGGCGTTGGTTTTCAGTAAGGAGTCGACTTACAGTTTCCTCACTTGTCGTCGCCCATTTCTCAAGTTCGGTTATCGCTGTTCTATGTTGATCAAGTTCGTGATGAATGGGGTCCACCTCCGTTTTAACCTTCGTTTCCACCGAAACGAGCCTGGTTTCCAGCACTTCCATCTGATCCTTGATCTCTTCCTCCCTCGTCCTCTTCCAGATTTCCAGCATTTGTTGAATGGTAGAAAGCATTTCTGCTTTAAAATCTACCTTAAAAGAGTCAAGTTCCTCTTTAAACTTCTCTCCAAAGGTTTTCATTTCGGCAGCGAGAAAGGTTTTAAGATCCTCTATTTCAGACTTTTTCTGTTTCATTTTCTTCGGAGGGTCTTCCTGGGCCGTCGTTGTAACTGAGGCCGAGGCCTCTGTAGGGCCTTCCTCTTCCATCTGCGGTTTCCCTTTACCGGCTTTTTTTTGTGTCCCACGGGGGGGGGTACGTTGTAACGACATACCGTAAAGTAGCGCGCCTGATGACGTCACGCAGGCAGCCGTTCAGATCGTGATCGCTGCAGGTAAGACCCGATTTTCTCCCGTTTTTAATTTCTTCGGCACGGAGCTAGTTGGCGCTGGACTCAAGCCTCCATAGCGCCACCGGAACTCCTCATACATCTCTATAAGATTATCCCTTATCGTCCTGTGCTCAAGGAAATAATGTCGTAGCCTGCTCAACCTCTCCCTCTAGCTCAGGCCCTTGAGTCCTGGTAACATCCTCATAAATCTTCGCTGCATTCTTTCTAGCTTTACTACATCTTTCCTATAACAGGGTGACCAAAACTGAACACACTACTCCAAATGTGACCTCACCAATGTCTTGTATAACTGTAACATAACCTCCCAACGTCTACATTCAATACTCTGACTGATGAAGGCCAATGTGCCGAAAGCCTTCTTTGACTACCCTATCTACCTGTAACACCACTTTCAAGGAACTGTGTACCTGCACTCCTTCTAACCATATAACCATATAACAATTACATCATGGAAACAGGCCATCTCGACCCTTCTAGTCCGTGCCGAACACATAATCTCCCCTAGTCCCATATACCTGCGCTCAGACCATAACCCTCCATTCCTTTCCCATCCATATAACTATCCAATTTATTTTTAAATGATAAAAACGAACCTGCCTCCACCACCTTCACTGGAAGCTCATTCCACACAGCTACCACTCTCTGAGTAAAGAAGTTCCCCCTCATGTTACCCCTAAACTTCAGTCCCTTAATTCTCAAGTCATGTCCCCTTGTTTGAATCTTCCCTACTCTCAGTGGGAAAAGCTTTTCCACGTCAACTCTGTCTATCCCTCTCATCATTTTAAAAACCTCTATCAAGTCCCCCCTTAACCTTCTGCGCTCCAAAGAATAAAGCCCTAACTTGTTCAACCTTTCTCTGTAACTTAGTTGCTGAAACCCAGGCAACATTCTAGTAAATCTCCTCTGTACTCTCTCTATTTTGTTGACTTCTGCTCTACAACTACAAGCTCTACAACTACGACTATCCTTCTGCTCTACAACTCTCCAGAGCCCTGCCATTCACTGTGTAGGTCCTGCCTTGGTTAGACTTCCCAAAATGCAATACCTCGCACTTCAATGTATGAAATTCCATCAAACTTTCCTCAGCCCATCAGCCAAAGAGCCTGTTTCCACGCTGTATGACTCTTTAACTGCATCCTGAGTACATTATCAATTGAGCAGCAAACAACAGGACATTTTGATTAACTGGCTTAATATGGTTCATCTTCTATGTTACAAGAAGCATAGAGGCTATACATGTTGGAGAAGAAATGTCAAGGCCCCAAAACCTCCTATCACCATGCTCAGTTATATCACTTGTATCATGTTATATAATATCATTCACATCAGGCTATGCAACTTACTGGGTTCTTGTGTATATTGTTTATACGTCCGCCACCAGGACGGCTGCTTGCTTTTTTTCTCTGCCGTCTGTAGATACCGTGCATAGCTACGGTATTTCTCCAGAGACTCCAGGTCTGTCACATCAATATCCTCATTGGGTAATGGCCCTAGTGGAGCTGTTCGTTTAAATAGCACAGCTGAGAGAGACAAGACCACATTAAGATATATGGAAACAACTTGGATTCACTTAGCAGAAGGTTAAAAAACATAATTATTGTAGTTTAGACCAAAGAGAGGAAGGAACAATGTTCCTTGCAGAATTTGGCATGGTCTGAATACTGTAACTGGCTGCAAAATGAAGTCAGGTGACATCACTGTGATAGTTTGTTCCTACCTGATGAACTTAATGCTCTATATCCTCACTTTGAGCATAAGGCCAATGGGGCGATGAGATCCGTCCCAACAGACCAAAGTGTGTGCCTTTTCCCAGGGTCACTGTTATTTTACCACCCCCCCCCACCGAAACTACCTTTTATCAGATTTTACTGGGCTTTATTTTGCTCTATATGTCATTAACTTTTTCCAGTATCTGTGCACTGTGGATGGCTCGATAGTAATCATGTACAGTCTTTCCGCTGACTTGATAGCACGCACCAAAAAGCTTTTGCCTGTACTTCGGTACACATTACAATAAACTGAACTAAACTAAACTTGTGCTCTCAGTTGCTGTTTTTAGTTTAGAGATACAGGCCCTTCAACCCACCAAGTCCATCCTATGTTACCCCACTTTCTCATCCATTTACATACTAGGGACAATTCACAGAGGCCGATTAACCCAAAAACCCATATGTCTTTGGGACGTGGGAGGAAACCCGACAATCACAAGAGGACATGCAAATTCCACAAACAGCAGCCAAGGTCAGGTTTGAACCTGGGTCTCTGCCACTTTGCTGCCCTAGCTCTGGAATCCCCTTCATAATCTGCTCCTCCTTTTGCCATTCATTAAGCTTGACCAAGTTTTTTAGTAATTTGGCCTGTCTTTAGCAAAATATCCAGCTTCATCAGAATACATTTCAGTTAAGTGCCAAAGGATATAGTTTTGCTACTTTACTGAGTGTGCAAAATGAGAGTTCAAGATCTTTCACCAATAAGAACTGCAACAGATCACAGCTAGTGGAGTTTGCATGTGTTAAAAATCAGGAGGCTAATTTTCTGAGAACAATAAGTGTTAAAGTAAGCACATGGAGGAGAATTACAAAAACAAAAATGAAAATAAGTGCTATTGCTATCTTGCAGGACAAAACAAACAAATGTAACACTGAAGCTCAATTCAGGACTGATTGAACCACTTAATATGTCCACCAAGAGTTTAACTAAGTTAAAGGCTATTATACAGGATCTATCAAGAGTTTAACTAAGTTAAAGGCTATTATACAGGATCTAAACTGAAAGTGTGAAAAGACATTATAGCACGACACTCAGAATTTTTTAAAATCACATTAATGAGGGAATGCCAACGGTTCCGTGATAGGAAAATCATCTTTGGACAACGTTAGGGCTCTTTGAAAAAATGACATGTGTGGTACACGATGGGGAACAGATGGATGCATGGATTGATTACAAGTCTTTGAGAAGAGCCTACAGCAAAGATTAGTGTAAAGAATAAAAACTCATAGTATGGGAGACAACAAATTTGCATGAATGCAAGACTTTTTTGGCTAACATATTAATAGCCCTTTCTGCTCGAAAGGTGCAATAATTGTCACAGGGACCAGTGCTGGGGCCACAATCTTTTAAATAAGTTGGATAAAGGCATTCAAAATATGATTTCTAAATTAGTTGATAACAAAGCAAGGCAGAATTTCCTGCAAATTGCAAAAAAGATGGATAGCAGTAAGCATTGGAAATTACATAAAAGCTGCAATGAAATAGGTTAATTCCTCCATGGATGGGCGGTACAGTGGCACAAATGGTAGAGTTGCTGCTTCACACCAGAGCCCACAGACACATCTATATCTCTCATTTCCCTTTCCCGTGACTCTCAGTCTGAGGAGGGGTCTCGACCCAAAACGTCACCTATTCATTTTCTCCAGAATGCTGCCTGGCCCACAGAGGTACTCCAGCTTTTTGTGTCTATCTTCAATCCTGACCCTGTGTATTATCTCTGTGGTTTGCACCTGTAACATGCGGGTTTCCTCTGGGTCATCACGTTTCCTCCCACATCCCAAAGACATGAAAGTTTGTAGATTAATTGTTCTCTGTAAATTGACCCTAATGTACCCCTAGTGGATACAAAAGTGGGATAACATGGAGCTCGTGAGAACAGGTAATTGATGGGACCAGACACAGTGGGCTCAGACACAGTGGGCCAGAGGGCCTATTTCTGTGGTGTACCTCTAAATTAAAACTAAATTTGTCTGTAAACTTTGGCTTGTCAAAACCAGTATAAACGTACAAGCACTCCAGTTACAAACCTCCCTAGGGTTTCTGACTAGTATCCCCTACACCAACACCAACCCTGCTCAAGACCCCGACTTTAGTGATAAATTACACCTGAAACCTCGTGAGAGGGCCGTGGAGTAATACACAATATAAATGAATACTCTAGGTACTGAACAGCTGACATCAGGAAGACCTGCAACAGATAACAAGGTCTTAGTGTAAATACAAATTTTAAGTGCTTGAAATATCCATCAGGTCAGGCATGATTTTTGCAGACAGGGAATGGTCTATGGCCTTTAATCAGTTCTTGGTTTGAGCTGGCTAGCTTTGCCTCAGCAGAGGATGGTGCTGAGCTTTACCCTGATTGCAGCAGAGATGCTGGACGTGGTCCTGTCTGAAGAAGTGTCACCCATTCCTCCTCTCCAGAGATGTTGCCTGCCTGCCTGCCCCGCTGAGTTACTCCAGTATTTTGTGTCTGTCCTTGGAGCCACGGGCTGGGGAAGTGAAGAGGGTCGGTTTGCGCTTACATCTGGTTCCCATGGAGATCCCTAGCTGGCCTCGCCGCTATTTAATCCATTCGGTGTTCTACGCAACACGAACATTGCGAGTCGGTACCAGCTACGTACTAACCAGTGCTTGTCACCGTCCTGACCGGCTCCACGACCTTCAGGAAGGGAAATAACGCGCATCCTCGGCGCATCCTCACTAGCGCCGCCATCTTCCCTCCACCGGGCCTCCAGTATCCCATCAGCCCCCGCGCAGCAGACCCCACACAATCGGGAGAGGGATACGAGAGAAATAGACGGCGATATAGAACAAAGAAAAGGCAATATATGCACAAAAACGTCGTTTCGTTTAGAGATATAGCGTGGAAACATGCCTATCATCAGCCCACTGAGTCCACGCTGACAAACGATCACCCGTGCACTGGTTATATCCTACACAGTAGGGACAATTAACCTACCAACCTGCACGTCTTTGGAATGCGAGAGAAAACCAGTGCACCCACGGAAAACCCACATGGTCACAGGAAGAAAGTAAAACTCCACATAGACAGCACCCTTAGACAAGATTGAACCCAGGCCTCTGGCTCTGTGAGGCAGCAACTCTACTGCTGCACACCTCCACTCCCAGATCCCTCTGCTCTACAACATTCCCAAGAGTCTAGTATCTTTGGTCCTGAGCAAAGATTATAGAGGAGCTCCTCCATAATCTTTGGTACTGACATTCATTGTGTGGTTTAACTTCCCAAAATGCAACACCTCACACATATTTGTATTTAACTCCATTAAACAATTTCTCTGCCCACTTACCCAACTGATCAAGATCCTTTGCTAACCATCTCGGCCATCTACAATGCTGCCCATATTCATAACATCTGCAATCTCTTGCTAATCATGCCATTCAAGTTCAAGTGAGTTTATTGTCATGTGTCCCTCATAGGACAATGACATTCTTGTTTTGCTTCAGCACACAGAACATAGGCATTGACTACAAAACACATGAATAAATAAACTGATAAAGTGCAAATAACAGATATTGGGTTATTAATGTTCAGAGTTTTGTCCGAGCCAGGTTTAATAGCCTGATGGCTGTGGGGAAGTAGCTATTCCTGAACCTGGTCGTTGCAGTCTTCAGGCTCCTGTACCTTCTACCATCATCCAAATCGTTGATATAAACCACAAACAGCAAAGGGCCCAGTACTGATCCCCGAGGCACTTCACTAGTCAGTCTTCCAGTCTGAAAAACAATCTTCCATCATCACCCTCTGCTTCCTTCCATGAAGCCAATTCTCTATCTAGTTAGACACAAATTGCTGGAGTAACTCAGTGGGTCAGGCAGCATCTCTGGAGAGAAGTAATGGATGATGTTTTGGGTCAAGACCCTTCAGACTGATGTCGGGAGGGGGCCCTGACATCAGTCTGAAGGGTCTTCACCCGAAACATCACCCATTCCTTCGCTCCAGAGATGTTGCCTGACCCGCTGAGTTACTCCAGCATTTTGTGTCTACCTTCGATTTAAACCAGCATCTGCAGTTCTTTCCTACACTCTCTATCTAGTTGGCTAGCTCTTCTTGGATCCCATGCTATCCTTCCAAAGCAGTCTACCATGCAGAAACATACCAAATGACTTGCTGAGATCCATAGACAATATCTATGGCATTGCCCTCGTCAACCTGTTTGAGTACTTCCTCAAAAAACCTCAATCAGATTTGTGATACACCATTTCCCATGTACAAAACCATGCTAACTATTCTTAATCAGCATGTCAATCTCATCCCTCAGAATACTCTTCAGTAACTTGCTTATCACAAACATTATACTCACTGGTCTAGTTTCCAGGCTTCTTAAATAGAACATTCTTCAATCTACCGGCACTTCACCTGTTTGTAATGTTGATTCGTATTTCTCTGCCAGGGCTCCTGCAATTTCTTTTCTAGCTTCCCACAGTATCCTCGAATATATCCGATCTGGCCCGTGAGATTTATCCACCTTCATACAATGCAAGACATTCAGCATCTCAACTGTAACCTGACGGTCCTCAAGATACTTCCATTAACTGCCCCAAGTTCCCCGGTTTTCACATCTTTCTCCATAGTAAACACAGAGGAGAAATACTCATGAAGAACCTTACCCATCTCCTTCAACGCTACACGGAGATTACCACTTTAGATTTCTAAGGGGCACTATTCACTCTCTAATCACCCTCTTTCCCTTTATATACTTTATAATCACTTTAGATTTCTCTGCCAATATTATCTGTCAGAGCTATCTCCAGCCCCTTTATTTGCCCTTCTGATTTCTTCCTTAAGTATATCCCTCAGTTCCTGAAACTTCTCAAGGGATACATTTGATCCCAGCTTCCTACACCTGTCCCATGCCTCCTTCTTTTACAGGAGAGAGCCTCAATTTCTGTTGTCATCCAAGCTTTAATTACTCACACCTGCTCTGCCCTTCACCCTAACAGGAACATCGTCATCACATTTTTAAAAACATCCCAATTGCCAGACATTCTTTTCCGGCAAACAACCTACACCAATCAACTTGAGCACGTTCCTGTCTAATACTATCAAAGTTGTCCTTGCCAATTCACAATTTTTTTAACTCATGTGTCCAACCTGTCTTTGTCCATAACAATCTTAAAGCTAATAGAATGGTGATCAGTGGTCCCAAACTGTTAGCCCACAAACAATTCAGTCACTTACCTTAACCATTTCCAAACAGTGGATCTAATTTTGCCCTCTCTCGTTTAGGCCCCTCTACATATTAGCTGAGGAAATATTCCTGAATGCTTTTCACAAATTCCACCCCATCCAAGCCATTGACACCATAACAGTCCCAGTCTATATTGGGAAAGTTAAAATTCCACTTTATGACTACCTTATTAGCCTTACAGCTACTTGCAATCCAAGTTCAAGTTCAAGTGAGTTTATTGTCATGTGTCCCTGTATAGGACAATGAAATTCTTGCTTTGCTTCAGCACACAGAACATAGTAGGCATTTACTACAAAACAGATAAGTGTGTCCATATACCATGATATAAATATATACACACATGAATAAATAAACTGATGAAATGCAAATAACAGAAAATGGGTTATTAATAATCAGAGTTTTGTCCGAGCCAGGTTTAATAGCCTGATGGCTGTGGGGAAGTAGCTATTCCTGAACCTTGTTGTTGCAGTCTTCAGGCTCCGGCACCTTCTACCTGAAGGTAGCAGGGAGATGAGTGTGTGGCCAGGATGGTGTGGGTCTTTGATGATACTGCAAGCCTTTTTGAGGCAGCGACTGCGATAAATCCCCTCGATGGAAGGAAGGTCAGAGCCGATGATGGACTGGGCAGTGTTTACTACTTTTTGTAGTCTTTTCCTCTCCAGGGCGCTCAAATTGCCGAACCAAGCCACGATGCAACCGGTCAGCATGCTCTCTACTGTGCACCTGTAGAAGTTAGAGAGAGTCTTCCTTGACAAACCGACTCTCCGTAATCTTCTCGGGAAGTAGAGGCGCTGACTCATCCCCATCAGTGATATGCCCCACAACAGTGGTGTCGTCAGCGAACTTGATGATGGAGTTCGCACTGTGACTGGCTACGCAGTCATGAGTATAGAGTGAGTACAGCAGGGGGCTGAGCACGCAGCCTTGAGGTGCTCCCGTGTTGATTGTTATCGAGGCTGACACATTTCCACCAATACGAACAGACTGTGGTCTGTGAATGAGGAAGTCGAGGATCCAATTGCAGAGGGATGCGCAGAGACCCAGTTCTGCGAGTTTGGTAACCAGCTTGGAGGGGAGGATTGTGTTAAATGCCGAGCTGTAATCGATGAATAACAGCCCGACATGAGTTTTTGTTGTCCAAGTGGCCCAGAGCGGAGTGGAGGGCCAGCGAGATTGCATCCACCGTTAATCTGTTGTGGCGGTAAGCGAACTGCAGTGGGTCCAGGTTTTTGTCGAGGTACGAGTTGATTTGCTCCATGATCAACCTCTCAAAGCACTTCATCACCACCGGCGTTAGTGCCACTGGTCGATAGTCATTGAGGCACATCACCTTACTCTTCTTGGGCACTGGTATAATGGATGCTCTTTTAAAGCAGGTGGGGACATCAGACCTCAGAAGTGAGAGGTTGAAAATGTCTGTAAAAACTCCCGCAAGTTGGTCCGCACAGGTTTTTAGAACACGACCGGGTATACCATCAGGTCCAGATGCTTTTCGGGGTTCACCCCTCTGAAGGATTTCCTGACGTCGGCCTCTGTGACTGAGACTGAAATGCCATCACAGCGAATGGGGGATCGGGAAGGCACATCAGTATTCTCCCTATCAAAGTGTGCGTAAAACGCATTGAGCTCGTCAGGGAGTGATGTTTCGCCGACATTCGAGCTGCCTCCTGGTTTCACCTTGTAGGAGGTGATTGCATTCAGGCCCCGCCACAGCTGCCGAACATCTGTCTCATCCTCCAGTTTGGAGCAGAAGTCCCTTTTGGCCTTTTTGATGGCCTTACCAAGGTCGTATCTGGACTTCATGTAGGCCACTGTATCATTGGTAGTGAATGCCCTGTGTCTGGACTTCAGAAGAGTGCGGATCTCAAAGTTCATCCAAGGTTTCTGATTGGGAAACACTCGGAAGGTTTTTGTAGGGATGCAGTCCTCCACACATTTCTTTACGAAGTCTGTAACGACTGTGGCATATTTGTTCAAGTCCGTTGCCGAGTCCTTGAACATTGCCGTCTACAGACTCCAAACAGTCCTGGAGTTGTTCCTCTGCCCTCTGCCCCCCCCCCCCCCCCCCCCCCCGCCCCCGCCCCCCCCCCCCCCCCCCCCCCCGACCAGCTCTGTACTGTTCTCACTTCTGGGGGTGCGCTCTTCAATTGCTGCCTGTAGGCAGGAAGAATGGTCGGATGTACTGACGTGAGGGCGAGGGATAGAGCGATAGGCATTCTTGATGGTGGCATAGCAGTGGTCGAGGGTGTTAGGTCCTCTGGTGCAGCAGGAGACATGTTGGTGGCAGTTAGGGAGTGATTTCTTTAGGTTTGCCTTATTGAAGTCCCCAGCAATGGTGGTAAATGCCTCGGGGTTAAGACGTCTGGTGTTTGTTGGCATATTTATTATTCCAATTCCTGCTGACTATTTTTGGGGCCTGTAGTATACTCCCAACAAGACTCAACAGGACCCGAAACAAGAGGGCAAAAATCATTTTTTAAATTTTCTTAGCTCCTCTCATACGGACTCACTGGATGAAGCATCAGTAATGTCAACTCAGACTACTGCCATGACATTCTCCTTAATCTATAAGGCAACACCCCCTCCTCTTTTACTCCACCTGTATTTCTCCTGAGACACCTGTAGCTGACTGTCCAGCCCCTCCCTTAGCCTGGTTTCCATAATGGCTACAACACTTCGGTCACCTGTACCTATCCATGCCCCAAATTCATTTGCCACATTTGTCGCGGCCCTGTTTCCACCAATCTTTCCACCACCACGCACAAGAAAGACACCATTGTATGCAAATGCCGAGAAGTGTGTTCAGCTTCGACTGAACAACTTCTAATCTTGTGTGTGGACTTGATAAGAAGATTTGCCACATTAAGTGTGATTTAATCCTTCAGTCTTTTCTTGCTCCGTCATGTCTATTACGTTCACTGAACTTTCTTTCATCACAATCCATACTAACATTCCAGCCTCTCACCTGCTTGTCCTGCAATGGATGCCCCCCACCCAACTTGCCAATCCATTTTAAACCCATGCATGCAGAACTTCATAAACTTCACTACTAACTTCCACCCTGCCCTCAAATTCATCGGGACTCTCTTGCAAAGATGCTATCTCCTGCTTTGAAATCCTCCATCTCTGTTGTATCGCCAAGATGAGACTTTCCATAGGAGGGCATCCAAGATGTACCTTTTCTGTGTCCTGTACTTGCTCTCTCTCCCCCCACACGCAACAAGGACAGCGTTCCCCTGGTACTCACTTTTCACCTCACCAGCCTTCGCATCAACACATCATCCTCTGACATTTGCATCACCTCTGCTCACTCCACGACTCCTTGCTTCACTCACCCCTTCTGACCCAAACCACCCCCTCCCCAGCTGCTTTCCACTGCACTCCACAGGAGATATAACATTTGCCCTTATACATCCTCAATCACCTCCATCCAGGGACCCCAGCAGTCCACCAGGTGAAGCAGGCTCTCCTCTAACCTCATCTATTGAATCCAGCGTTCCCGATAAGAGGCAAATGAGCTGTGATGTCTTAAGAGTATATAAAAATTACCACAAAGAAGTTTTTGACCGTCTTAAGGCACATTTAGTTGGATAAATCCCCAGGGCCTGATTGAGTGCATCTTCAAACCTTGTGGGAAGCTAGAGAAGAATAAATTGCAGAGACCCTGGCATTGATAATTGCATCATCTTTAGTCACAGATGAAGTTCCAAAAGACAGGATGGTGGCCAATGTTGTACTGTTATTTCTAAAGGCAACAAGCCAGGGAATTATAGACTGGTAAGCCTGAGATAGGTGGCAAGAAAGTTACTGGAGGGAATTCTGAAGGACAGGCCTACAGTATTTGAAATAGCATGGACTGTGTGTGGAAAATAGTGTGTCACAAATCTGTTAAAGTTCTTGCAGAAGTTACCTAAAATTGAAGAATTTAATGTTCATACCGTTGGGTTGTAAACTACCCAAGCAAAAATTGAGGTGCTGTTCCTCCAGTTTGTGTGTGGCTTCACTCTGACAATGGATGAATCTTCATGTACGATTAAAAGGACCTTTCTGAAACATGAAACCTGGTTTACATTCACATAGAAATGGTAAGAATCTGTGAGCTTTCCTTCCATTCCTCATTACTTAAGCAGTTACCTCGCCATCTGTGGCACGAAGTTCCAGTATTAAGTGTTCCAAGAATAATAACCTATGCGACATGAATAATTTATCAATAAATAAAAGACTAGTGCTTTGGGAACCAGGTACAGGCTGTGGACAAGTTCTTTTTATTGTGACACAAAATTGTATGGTTCATAAAAATAAATCGGACCATCCTTAAAGTCCTGCTTGTCTAAAGAGATGGAGTTTTGGTTCATAACCAGTGGAAAAGTACATTTACAAATCTGGTAGCCTAAACCACTGCCAGATCAGTCTGCCAGCTACTGATAATGTGATCTACATCCAAGTTATGCAGATTACATTTGTAATCACTTGACATGATTTTGATAGAACAGTCTAAATTTGTGCCAAAGATTGAGCTGCATCCGAGCCAGCGGATGTGTTCGAGCTTGTTACCACTGGAATGGTCAGGTAGATAATTCATTCACAAAATGATATTTTGATGTACCTGACATAATTGGATAGGCATATGGATGAGAAGGGAATGGAGGGTTATGGTATGAGTGCAGGCAGGTGGGACTAAGGGGAAAAAAAAAAAATTGTTCGGCGCGGACTTGTAGGGCCGAGATGGCCTGTTTCCGTGCTGTAATTGTTATATGTTATATGTTATATGGTTATAATTTTGTAAAAATTGTAAATGTAAAAAAATTATAAAGATTAAAAAGCTATACAATTCAAACATTGTTTACACGTACACACACACGCAAAGGGGTTTATAAATAAATGTGAAGAATTAAAGGACAGCATCACATCTAGTCTCATGCTGTTTGGGGAAGTACTTTATACTGAGCTTTCTTCAGTGTCTCTAAGAAGAACTGCTCATCTTCAAGGAAGTCATGGTCCTGTAAAAGGAGAGATACACAATTAGGTTAACTATATGTCAGTCTGATCCAGACGGGATTATTTTAGAATGTGTTGATTCTATTCCCAGCTGTGTAATTTAATTTCTAAACAATTTGAATTTTGGTTGTGATGATCTTAGCCCATGTCCACCAGGATATCCGCAAGCCTTCAGCTGCTATTGGACCATCTCTTCTTTTTCCAGA